>NW_027363890.1:0-400334 GCF_046119375.1 Phyllobates terribilis | reverse complement strand
TGAAAAAAGTTAAAAAAAAATTTTTTTGGACTTAGTCATTTTTCCAGCATTTTTCAGACTTTCGGAGAGGGAAAAATGTCAGTGAGCATTCCGATTTCAGTTCCAGAGCGATTAGCCCGATGGGTCCTTGATATTAAGTCGTTTATAGCCAATTTTGACTTTTTGAAAACTTCACTTTTTGGTGAAAATGACCATTAAATGAGGGAATAATATGTGTGAGGGTACCACAGGACAGTTCCAAATGTGTGTGGGTAGAATATATATCCCATGGGGGTAAAATTGAAAAAAGTTTAAAAAAAATTTTTTTGGTCTTAGTCATTTTTCCATCATTTTTCAGACTTTTGGAGAGGGAAAAATGTCACTGAGCATTCTGATTTCAGTTCCAGAGTGATTCGCACGATGAGTCCTTGATATTAAGTCGTTTTCAGCCAATTTTCTGACTTTTTGAAAACTTCACTTTTTGGTGAAAATATCCATTAATTGAGGGAATAATATGTGCGAGGGTACCCCAGGAGAGTTCCAAATGTGTGTGGGTAGAATATATATCCCACGGGGGTAAAATTGAAAAAAGTTGAAAAAAATGTTTTTTGGACTTAGTCATTTTTCCATCATTTTTCAGACTTTCGGAGAGGGGAAAATGTCAGTGAGCATTCCGATTTCAGTTCCAGAGCGATTCGACCTATGAGTCCTTGATATTTAGTCGTTTTCAGCCAATTTTCCGACTTTTTGAAAACTTCACTTTTTGGTGAAAATATCCATTAAATGAGGGAATAATATGTGTGAGGGTACCCCAGGAGAGTTCCAAATGTGTGTGGGTAGAATATATATCCCACAGGGGTAAAATTGAAAAAAGTTGAAAAAAATTTTTTTTGGACTTAGTCATTTTTCCATCATTTTTCAGACTTTCGGAGAGGGAAAAATGTCAGTGAGCATTACGATTTCAGTTACAGAGCGATTCGCCCGATGAGTCCATGATATTAGGTCATTTATAGCCAATTTTGACTTTTTGAAAACTTCACTTTTTGGTGAAAATATCCATTAAATGAGGGAATAATATGTGTGACGGTACCCCAGGAGAGATCCAAATGTGTGTTGGTAGAACATATATCCCATGGAGGTAAAATTGAAAAAAGTTGAAAAAAAATTTTTTTGGACTTAGTCATTTTTCCATCATTTTTCAGACTTTCGGAGAGGGGAAAATGTCAGTGAGTATTCCGATTTCAGTTCCAGAGTGATTTACCCAATGAGTCCTTGATATTAAGTCGTTTTCAGCCAATTTTCTGACTTTTTGAAAACTTCACTTTTTGGTGAAAATATCCATTAAATGAGGGAATAATATGTGTGAGGGTACCCCAGGAGAGTTCCAAATGTGTGTGGGTAGAATATATATCCCATGGGGGTAAAATTGAAAAAAGTTTAAAAAAAATTTTTTTGGACTTAGTCATTTTTCCATCATTTTTCAGACTTTCGGAGAGGGGAAAATGTCAGTGAGCATAACGATTTCAGTTCCAGAGCGACTCGCCCGATGAGTCCTTGATATTAAGTCGTTTTCAGCCAATTTTCTGACTTTTTGAAAACTTCACTTTTTGGTGAAAATATCCATTAAATGAGGGAATAATATGTGTGAGGGTACCCCAGGAGACTTCCAAATGTGTGTGGGTAGAATATATATCCCATGGGGGTAAAATTGAAAAAAGTTTAAAAAAATTTTTTTGGACTTAGTCATTTTTCCATCATTTTTCAGACTTTCGGAGAGGGGAAAATGTCAGTGAGCATTCCGATTTCAGTTCCAGAGCGATTCGCCCGATGAGTCCTTGATATTTAGTCGTTTTCAGCCAATTTTCTGACTTTTTGAAAACTTCACTTTTTGGTGAAAATATCCATTAAATGAGGGAATAATATGTGTGAGGGTACCCCAGGAGAGTTCCAAATGTGTGTGGGTAGAATATATATCCCATGGGGGTAAAATTGAAAAAAGTTTTAAAAAAATTTTTTTGGACTTAGTCATTTTTCCATCATTTTTCAGACTTTCGGAGAGGGGAAAATGTCAGTGAGCATAACGATTTCAGTTCCAGAGCGATTCGCCCGATGAGTCCTTGATATTAAGTCGTTTTCAGCCAATTTTCTGACTTTTTGAAAACTTCACTTTTTGGTGAAAATATCCATTAAATGAGGGAATAATATGTGTGAGGGTACCCCAGGAGAGTTCCAAATGTGTGTGGGTAGAATATATATCCCATGGGGGTAAAATTGAAAAAAGTTTAAAAAAATTTTTTTGGACTTAGTCATTTTTCCATCATTTTTCAGACTTTCGGAGAGGGGAAAATGTCAGTGAGCATAACGATTTCAGTTCCAGAGCGATTCGCCCGATGAGTCCTTGATATTAAGTCGTTTATAGCCAATTTTGACTTTTTGAAAACTTCACTTTTTGGTGAAAATGACCATTAAATGAGGGAATAATATGTGTGAGGGTACCATAGGACAGTTTCAAATGTGTGTGGGTAGAATATATATCCCATGGGGGTAAAATTGAAAAAAGTTTAAAAAAAATTTTTTTGGTCTTAGTCATTTTTCCATCATTTTTCAGACTTTTGCAGAGGGAAAAATGTCACTGAGCATTCTGATTTCAGTTCCAGAGTGATTCGCACGATGAGTCCTTGATATTAAGTCGTTTTCAGCCAATTTTCTGACTTTTTGAAAACTTCACTTTTTGGTGAAAATATCCATTAATTGAGGGAATAATATGTGCGAGGGTACCCCAGGAGAGTTCCAAATGTGTGTGGGTAGAATATATATCCCACAGGGGTAAAATTGAAAAAAGTTGAAAAAAATTTTTTTTGGACTTAGTCATTTTTCCATCATTTTTCAGACTTTCGGAGAGGGGAAAATGTCAGTGAGCATTCCGATTTCAGTTACAGAGCGATTCGCCCGATGAGTCCTTGATATTAGGTCATTTATAGCCAATTTTGACTTTTTGAAAACTTCACTTTTTGGTGAAAATATCCATTAAATGAGGGAATAATATGTGTGACGGTACCCCAGGAGAGATTCAAATGTGTGTGGGTAGAACATATATCCCATGGAGGTAAAATTGAAAAAAGTTGAAAAAAAATTTTTTTGAACTTAGTCATTTTTCCATCATTTTTCAGACTTTCTGAGAGGGAAAAATGTCAAGGAGGATTCCGATTTCAGTTCCAGAGCGATTCGCTCGATGAGTCCTTGATATTAAGTCGTTTATAGCCAATTTTGACTTTTTGAAAACTTCACTTTTTGGTGAAAATGACCATTAAATGAGGGAATAATATGTGTGAGGGTACCCCAGGAGAGTTCCAAATGTGGGTGGGTAGAATATATATCCCATGGGGGTAAAATTGAAAAAAGTTAAAAAAAAATTTTTTTGGACTTAGTCATTTTTCCATCATTTTTCAGACTTTCGGAGAGGGGAAAATGTCAGTGAGTATTCCGATTTCAGTTCCAGAGTGATTTACCCGATGAGTCCTTGATATTAAGTCGTTTTCAGCCAATTTTCTGACTTTTTGAAAACTTCACTTTTTGGTGAAAATATCCATTAAATGAGGCAATAATATGTGTGAGGGTACCCCAGGAGAGTTCCAAATGTGTGTGGGTAGAATATATATCCCATGGGGGTAAAATTGAAAAAAGTTGAAAAAAATTTTTTTGGACTTAGTCATTTTTCCATCATTTTTCAGACTTTCGGAGAGGGGAAAATGTCACTGAGCATTCTGATTTCAGTTCCAGAGTGATTCGCACGATGAGTCCTTGATATTAAGTCGTTTTCAGCCAATTTTCTGACTTTTTGAAAACTTCACTTTTTGGTGAAAATATCCATTAAATGAGGGAATAATATGTGTGAGTTTACCCCAGGAGAATTCCAAATGTGTGTTGGTAGAATATATATCCCACAGGGGTAAAATTGAAAAAAGTTTAAAAAAATTTTTTTTGGACTTAGTCATTTTTCCATCATTTTTCAGACTTTCGGAGAGGGAAAAATGTCAGTGAGCATTCCGATTTCAGTTACAGAGCGATTCGCCCGATGAGTCCTTGATATTAGGTCATTTATAGCCAATTTTGACTTTTTGAAAACTTCACTTTTTGGTGAAAATATCCATTAAATGAGGGAATAATATGTGTGACGGTACCCCAGGAGAGATCCAAATGTGTGTGGGTAGAACATATATCCCATGGAGGTAAAATTGAAAAAAGTTGAAAAAAAATTTTTTGGGACTTAGTCATTTTTCCATCATTTTTCAGACTTTCGGAGAGGGAAAAATGTCAGTGAGCATTCCGATTTCAGTTACAGAGCGATTCGCCCGATGAGTCCTTGATATTAGGTCATTTATAGCCAATTTTGACTTTTTGAAAACTTCACTTTTTGGTGAAAATATCCATTAAATGAGGGAATAATATGTGTGACGGTACCCCAGGAGAGATCCAAATGTGTGTGGGTAGAACATATATCCCATGGAGGTAAAATTGAAAAAAGTTTAAAAAAAATTTTTTTGGACTTAGTCATTTTTCCATCATTTTTCAGACTTTCGGAGAGGGAAAAATGTCAGGGAGCATTCCGATTTCAGTTCCAGAGCGATTCGCTCGATGAGTCCTTGATATTAAGTCGTTTATAGCCAATTTTGACTTTTTGAAAACTTCACTTTTTGGTGAAAATATCCATTAAATGAGGGAATAATATGTGTGAGGGTACCCCAGGAGAGTTCCAAATGTGTGTGGGTAGAATATATATCCCATGGGGGTAAAATTGAAAAAAGTTTAAAAAAAATTTTTTTTGACTTAGTCATTTTTCCATCATTTTTCAGACTTTCGGAGAGGGGAAAATGTCAGTGAGCATAACGATTTCAGTTCCAGAGCGATTCGCCCGATGAGTCCTTGATATTAAGTCGTTTTCAGCCAATTTTCTGACTTTTTGAAAACTTCACTTTTTGGTGAAAATATCCATTAAATGAGGGAATAATATGTGTGAGGGTACCCCAGGAGAGTTCCAAATGTGTGTGGGTAGAATATATATCCCATGGGGGTAAAATTGAAAAAAGTTGAAAAAATTTTTTTTGGACTTAGTCATTTTTCCATCATTTTTCAGACTTTCGGAGAGGGGAAAATGTCACTGAGCATTCTGATTTCAGTTCCAGAGTGATTCGCGCGATGAGTCCTTGATATTAAGTCGTTTTCAGCCAATTTTCTGACTTTTTGAAAACTTCACTTTTTGGTGAAAATATCCATTAAATGAGGGAATAATATGTGTGAGGGTACCCCAGGAGAGTTCCAAATGTGGGTGGGTAGAATATATATCCCATGGGGGTAAAATTGAAAAAAGTTAAAAAAAAATTTTTTTGGACTTAGTCATTTTTCCAGCATTTTTCAGACTTTCGGAGAGGGAAAAATGTCAGTGAGCATTCCGATTTCAGTTCCAGAGCGATTAGCCCGATGGGTCCTTGATATTAAGTCGTTTATAGCCAATTTTGACTTTTTGAAAACTTCACTTTTTGGTGAAAATGACCATTAAATGAGGGAATAATATGTGTGAGGGTACCACAGGACAGTTCCAAATGTGTGTGGGTAGAATATATATCCCATGGGGGTAAAATTGAAAAAAGTTTAAAAAAAATTTTTTTGGTCTTAGTCATTTTTCCATCATTTTTCAGACTTTTGGAGAGGGAAAAATGTCACTGAGCATTCTGATTTCAGTTCCAGAGTGATTCGCACGATGAGTCCTTGATATTAAGTCGTTTTCAGCCAATTTTCTGACTTTTTGAAAACTTCACTTTTTGGTGAAAATATCCATTAATTGAGGGAATAATATGTGCGAGGGTACCCCAGGAGAGTTCCAAATGTGTGTGGGTAGAATATATATCCCACGGGGTAAAATTGAAAAAAGTTGAAAAAAATTTTTTTTGGACTTAGTCATTTTTCCATCATTTTTCAGACTTTCGGAGAGGGAAAAATGTCAGTGAGCATTCCGATTTCAGTTACAGAGCGATTCGTCCAATGAGTCCTTGATATTAGGTCATTTATAGCCAATTTTGACTTTTTGAAAACTTCACTTTTTGGTGAAAATATCCATTAATTGAGGGAATAATATGTGTGACGGTACCCCAGGAGAGATCCAAATGTGTGTGGGTAGAACATATATCCCATGGAGGTAAAATTGAAAAAAGTTGAAAAAAAATTGTTTTGGACTTAGTCATTTTTCCATCATTTTTCAGACTTTCGGAGAGGGAAAAATGTCAGGGAGCATTCCGATTTCAGTTCCAGAGCGATTCGCTCGATGAGTCCTTGATATTAAGTCGTTTATAGCCAATTTTGACTTTTTGAAAACTTCACTTTTTGGTGAAAATGACCATTAAATGAGGGAATAATATGTGTGAGGGTACCCCAGGAGAGTTCCAAATGTGGGTGGGTAGAATATATATCCCATGGGGGTAAAATCAAAAAAAGTTTTAAAAAAATTTTTTTGGACTTAGTCATTTTTCCATCATTTTTCAGACTTTCGGAGAGGGGAAAATGTCAGTGAGTATTCCGATTTCAGTTCCAGAGTGATTTACCCAATGAGTCCTTGATATTAAGTCGTTTTCAGCCAATTTTCTGACTTTTTGAAAACTTCACTTTTTGGTGAAAATATCCATTAAATGAGGGAATAATATGTGTGAGGGTACCCCAGGAGAGTTCCAAATGTGTGTGGGTAGAATATATATCCCATGGGGGTAAAATTGAAAAAAGTTTAAAAAAAATTTTTTTTGACTTAGTCATTTTTCCATCATTTTTCAGACTTTCGGAGAGGGGAAAATGTCAGTGAGCATAACGATTTCAGTTCCAGAGCGATTCGCCCGATGAGTCCTTGATATTAAGTCGTTTTCAGCCAATTTTCTGACTTTTTGAAAACTTCACTTTTTGGTGAAAATATCCATTAAATGAGGGAATAATATGTGTGAGGGTACCCCAGGAGAGTTCCAAATGTGTGTGGGTAGAATATATATCCCATGGGGGTAAAATTGAAAAAAGTTGAAAAAATTTTTTTTGGACTTAGTCATTTTTCCATCATTTTTCAGACTTTCGGAGAGGGGAAAATGTCACTGAGCATTCTGATTTCAGTTCCAGAGTGATTCGCGCGATGAGTCCTTGATATTAAGTCGTTTTCAGCCAATTTTCTGACTTTTTGAAAACTTCACTTTTTGGTGAAAATATCCATTAAATGAGGGAATAATATGTGTGAGGGTACCCCAGGAGAGTTCCAAATGTGGGTGGGTAGAATATATATCCCATGGGGGTAAAATTGAAAAAAGTTTTAAAAAAATTTTTTTGGACTTAGTCATTTTTCCATCATTTTTCAGACTTTCGGAGAGGGGAAAATGTCAGTGAGCATAACGATTTCAGTTCCAGAGCGATTCGCCCGATGAGTCCTTGATATTAAGTCGTTTATAGCCAATTTTGACTTTTTGAAAACTTCACTTTTTGGTGAAAATGACCATTAAATGAGGGAATAATATGTGTGAGGGTACCATAGGACAGTTCCAAATGTGTGTGGGTAGAATATATATCCCATGGGGGTAAAATTGAAAAAAGTTTAAAAAAAATTTTTTTGGTCTTAGTCATTTTTCCATCATTTTTCAGACTTTTGCAGAGGGAAAAATGTCACTGAGCATTCTGATTTCAGTTCCAGAGTGATTCGCACGATGAGTCCTTGATATTAAGTCGTTTTCAGCCAATTTTCTGACTTTTTGAAAACTTCACTTTTTGGTGAAAATATCCATTAATTGAGGGAATAATATGTGCGAGGGTACCCCAGGAGAGTTCCAAATGTGTGTGGGTAGAATATATATCCCACAGGGGTAAAATTGAAAAAAGTTGAAAAAAATTTTTTTTGGACTTAGTCATTTTTCCATCATTTTTCAGACTTTCGGAGAGGGGAAAATGTCAGTGAGCATTCCGATTTCAGTTACAGAGCGATTCGCCCGATGAGTCCTTGATATTAGGTCATTTATAGCCAATTTTGACTTTTTGAAAACTTCACTTTTTGGTGAAAATATCCATTAAATGAGGGAATAATATGTGTGACGGTACCCCAGGAGAGATCCAAATGTGTGTGGGTAGAACATATATCCCATGGAGGTAAAATTGAAAAAAGTTGAAAAAAAATTTTTTTGAACTTAGTCATTTTTCCATCATTTTTCAGACTTTCTGAGAGGGAAAAATGTCAAGGAGGATTCCGATTTCAGTTCCAGAGCGATTCGCTCGATGAGTCCTTGATATTAAGTCGTTTATAGCCAATTTTGACTTTTTGAAAACTTCACTTTTTGGTGAAAATGACCATTAAATGAGGGAATAATATGTGTGAGGGTACCCCAGGAGAGTTCCAAATGTGGGTGGGTAGAATATATATCCCATGGGGGTAAAATTGAAAAAAGTTAAAAAAAAATTTTTTTGGACTTAGTCATTTTTCCATCATTTTTCAGACTTTCGGAGAGGGGAAAATGTCAGTGAGTATTCCGATTTCAGTTCCAGAGTGATTTACCCGATGAGTCCTTGATATTAAGTCGTTTTCAGCCAATTTTCTGACTTTTTGAAAACTTCACTTTTTGGTGAAAATATCCATTAAATGAGCCAATAATATGTGTGAGGGTACCCCAGGAGAGTTCCAAATGTGTGTGGGTAGAATATATATCCCATGGGGGTAAAATTGAAAAAAGTTGAAAAAAATTTTTTTGGACTTAGTCATTTTTCCATCATTTTTCAGACTTTCGGAGAGGGGAAAATGTCACTGAGCATTCTGATTTCAGTTCCAGAGTGATTCGCACGATGAGTCCTTGATATTAAGTAGTTTTCAGCCAATTTTCTGACTTTTTGAAAACTTCACTTTTTGGTGAAAATATCCATTAAATGAGGGAATAATATGTGTGAGTTTACCCCAGGAGAATTCCAAATGTGTGTTGGTAGAATATATATCCCACAGGGGTAAAATTGAAAAAAGTTTAAAAAAATTTTTTTTGGACTTAGTCATTTTTCCATCATTTTTCAGACTTTCGGAGAGGGAAAAATGTCAGTGAGCATTCCGATTTCAGTTACAGAGCGATTCGCCCGATGAGTCCTTGATATTAGGTCATTTATAGCCAATTTTGACTTTTTGAAAACTTCACTTTTTGGTGAAAATATCCATTAAATGAGGGAATAATATGTGTGACGGTACCCCAGGAGAGATCCAAATGTGTGTGGGTAGAACATATATCCCATGGAGGTAAAATTGAAAAAAGTTGAAAAAAAATTTTTTGGGACTTAGTCATTTTTCCAGCATTTTTCAGACTTTCGGAGAGGGAAAAATGTCAGTGAGCATAACGATTTCAGTTCCAGAGCGATTCGCCCGATGAGTCCTTGATATTAAGTCGTTTTCAGCCAATTTTCTGACTTTTTGAAAACTTCACTTTTTGGTGAAAATATCCATTAAATGAGGGAATAATATGTGTGAGGGTACCCCAGGAGAGTTCCAAATGTGTGTGGGTAGAATATATATCCCATGGGGGTAAAATTGAAAAAACTTTAAAAAAAATTTTTTTGGACTTAGTCATTTTTCCATCATTTTTCAGACTTTCAGAGAGGGGAAAATGTCAGTGAGCATAACGATTTCAGTTCCAGAGCGATTCGCCCGATGAGTCCTTGATATTAAGTCGTTTTCAGCCAATTTTCTGACTTTTTGAAAACTTCACTTTTTGGTGAAAATATCCATTAAATGAGGGAATAATATGTGTGAGTTTACCCCAGGAGAGTTCCAAATGTGTGTGGGTAGAATATATATCCCATGGGGGTAAAATTGAAAAAAGTTTAAAAAAAAATTTTTTGGGACTTAGTCATTTTTCCATCATTTTTCAGACTTTTGGAGAGGGAAAAATGTCACTGAGCATTCTGATTTCAGTTCCAGAGTGATTCGCACGATGAGTCCTTGATATTAAGTCGTTTTCAGCCAATTTTCTGACTTTTTGAAAACTTCACTTTTTGGTGAAAATATCCATTAATTGAGGGAATAATATGTGCGAGGGTACCCCAGGAGAGTTCCAAATGTGTGTAGGTAGAATATATATCCCACAGGGGTAAAATTGAAAAAAGTTGAAAAAAATTTTTTTTGGACTTAGTCATTTTTCCATCATTTTTCAGACTTTCGGAGAGGGAAAAATGTCAGTGAGCATTCCGATTTCAGTTACAGAGCGATTCGCCCGATGAGTCCTTGATATTAGGTCATTTATAGCCAATTTTGACTTTTTGAAAACTTCACTTTTTGGTGAAAATATCCATTAAATGAGGGAATAATATGTGTGACGGTACCCCAGGAGAGATCCAAATGTGTGTGGGTAGAACATATATCCCATGGAGGTAAAATTGAAAAAAGTTGAAAAAAAATTTTTTTGGACTTAGTCATTCTTCCATCATTTTTCAGACTTTCGGAGAGGGGAAAATGTCACTGAGCATTCTGATTTCAGTTCCAGAGTGATTCGCACGATGAGTCCTTGATATTAAGTCGTTTTCAGCCAATTTTCTGACTTTTTGAAAACTTCACTTTTTGGTGAAAATATCCATTAATTGAGGGAATAATATGTGCGAGGGTACCCCAGGAGAGTTCCAAATGTGTGTGGGTAGAATATATATCCCACGGGGGTAAACTTGAAAAAAGTTGAAAAAAAAGTTTTTTGGACTTAGTCATTTTTCCATCATTTTTCAGACTTTCGGAGAGGGGAAAATGTCAGTGAGCATTCCGATTTCAGTTCCAAAGCGATTCGCCCGATGAGTCCTTGATATTTAGTCGTTTTCAGCCAATTTTCTGACTTTTTGAAAACTTCACTTTTTGGTGAAAATATCCATTAAATGAGGGAATAATATGTGTGAGGGTACCCCAGGAGAGTTCCAAATGTGTGTGGGTAGAATATATATCCCACAGGGGTAAAATTGAAAAAAGTTGAAAAAAATTTTTTTTGGACTTAGTCATTTTTCCATCATTTTTCAGACTTTCGGAGAGGGAAAAATGTCAGTGAGCATTCCGATTTCAGTTACAGAGCGATTCGCCCGATGAGTCCTTGATATTAGGTCATTTATAGCCAATTTTGACTTTTTGAAAACTTCACTTTTTGGTGAAAATGACCATTAAATGAGGGAATAATATGTGTGAGGGTACCCCAGGAGAGTTCCAAATGTGGGTGGGTAGAATATATATCCCATGGGGGTAAAATTGAAAAAAGTTAAAAAAAAATTTTTTTGGACTTAGTCATTTTTCCATCCTTTTTCAGACTTTCGGAGAGGGGAAAATGTCAGTGAGTATTCCGATTTCAGTTCCAGAGTGATTTACCCGATGAGTCCTTGATATTAAGTCGTTTTCAGCCAATTTTCTGACTTTTTGAAAACTTCACTTTTTGGTGAAAATATCCATTAAATGAGCCAATAATATGTGTGAGGGTACCCCAGGAGAGTTCCAAATGTGTGTGGGTAGAATATATATCCCATGGGGGTAAAATTGAAAAAAGTTGAAAAAAATTTTTTTGGACTTAGTCATTTTTCCATCATTTTTCAGACTTTCGGAGAGGGGAAAATGTCACTGAGCATTCTGATTTCAGTTCCAGAGTGATTCGCACGATGAGTCCTTGATATTAAGTCGTTTTCAGCCAATTTTCTGACTTTTTGAAAACTTCACTTTTTGGTGAAAATATCCATTAAATGAGGGAATAATATGTGTGAGTTTACCCCAGGAGAATTCCAAATGTGTGTTGGTAGAATATATATCCCACAGGGGTAAAATTGAAAAAAGTTTAAAAAAATTTTTTTTGGACTTAGTCATTTTTCCATCATTTTTCAGACTTTCGGAGAGGGAAAAATGTCAGTGAGCATTCCGATTTCAGTTACAGAGCGATTCGCCCGATGAGTCCTTGATATTAGGTCATTTATAGCCAATTTTGACTTTTTGAAAACTTCACTTTTTGGTGAAAATATCCATTAAATGAGGGAATAATATGTGTGACGGTACCCCAGGAGAGATCCAAATGTGTGTGGGTAGAACATATATCCCATGGAGGTAAAATTGAAAAAAGTTGAAAAAAAATTTTTTGGGACTTAGTCATTTTTCCAGCATTTTTCAGACTTTCGGAGAGGGAAAAATGTCAGTGAGCATAACGATTTCAGTTCCAGAGCGATTCGCCCGATGAGTCCTTGATATTAAGTCGTTTTCAGCCAATTTTCTGACTTTTTGAAAACTTCACTTTTTGGTGAAAATATCCATTAAATGAGGGAATAATATGTGTGAGGGTACCCCAGGAGAGTTCCAAATGTGTGTGGGTAGAATATATATCCCATGGGGGTAAAATTGAAAAAACTTTAAAAAAAATTTTTTTGGACTTAGTCATTTTTCCATCATTTTTCAGACTTTCAGAGAGGGGAAAATGTCAGTGAGCATAACGATTTCAGTTCCAGAGCGATTCGCCCGATGAGTCCTTGATATTAAGTCGTTTTCAGCCAATTTTCTGACTTTTTGAAAACTTCACTTTTTGGTGAAAATATCCATTAAATGAGGGAATAATATGTGTGAGTTTACCCCAGGAGAGTTCCAAATGTGTGTGGGTAGAATATATATCCCATGGGGGTAAAATTGAAAAAAGTTTAAAAAAAAATTTTTTGGGACTTAGTCATTTTTCCATCATTTTTCAGACTTTTGGAGAGGGAAAAATGTCACTGAGCATTCTGATTTCAGTTCCAGAGTGATTCGCACGATGAGTCCTTGATATTAAGTCGTTTTCAGCCAATTTTCTGACTTTTTGAAAACTTCACTTTTTGGTGAAAATATCCATTAATTGAGGGAATAATATGTGCGAGGGTACCCCAGGAGAGTTCCAAATGTGTGTAGGTAGAATATATATCCCACAGGGGTAAAATTGAAAAAAGTTGAAAAAAATTTTTTTTGGACTTAGTCATTTTTCCATCATTTTTCAGACTTTCGGAGAGGGAAAAATGTCAGTGAGCATTCCGATTTCAGTTACAGAGCGATTCGCCCGATGAGTCCTTGATATTAGGTCATTTATAGCCAATTTTGACTTTTTGAAAACTTCACTTTTTGGTGAAAATATCCATTAAATGAGGGAATAATATGTGTGACGGTACCCCAGGAGAGATCCAAATGTGTGTGGGTAGAACATATATCCCATGGAGGTAAAATTGAAAAAAGTTGAAAAAAAATTTTTTTGGACTTAGTCATTCTTCCATCATTTTTCAGACTTTCGGAGAGGGGAAAATGTCACTGAGCATTCTGATTTCAGTTCCAGAGTGATTCGCACGATGAGTCCTTGATATTAAGTCGTTTTCAGCCAATTTTCTGACTTTTTGAAAACTTCACTTTTTGGTGAAAATATCCATTAATTGAGGGAATAATATGTGCGAGGGTACCCCAGGAGAGTTCCAAATGTGTGTGGGTAGAATATATATCCCACGGGGGTAAACTTGAAAAAAGTTGAAAAAAAAGTTTTTTGGACTTAGTCATTTTTCCATCATTTTTCAGACTTTCGGAGAGGGGAAAATGTCAGTGAGCATTCCGATTTCAGTTCCAAAGCGATTCGCCCGATGAGTCCTTGATATTTAGTCGTTTTCAGCCAATTTTCTGACTTTTTGAAAACTTCACTTTTTGGTGAAAATATCCATTAAATGAGGGAATAATATGTGTGAGGGTACCCCAGGAGAGTTCCAAATGTGTGTGGGTAGAATATATATCCCACAGGGGTAAAATTGAAAAAAGTTGAAAAAAATTTTTTTTGGACTTAGTCATTTTTCCATCATTTTTCAGACTTTCGGAGAGGGAAAAATGTCAGTGAGCATTCCGATTTCAGTTACAGAGCGATTCGCCCGATGAGTCCTTGATATTAGGTCATTTATAGCCAATTTTGACTTTTTGAAAACTTCACTTTTTGGTGAAAATATCCATTAAATGAGGGAATAATATGTGTGACGGTACCCCAGGAGAGATCCAAATGTGTGTGGGTAGAACATATATCCCATGGAGGTAAAATTGAAAAAAGTTGAAAAAAAAATTTTTGGGACTTAGTCATTTTTCCATCATTTTTCAGACTTTCGGAGAGGGAAAAATGTCAGGGAGCATTCCGATTTCAGTTCCAGAGCGATTCGCTCGAGGAGTCCTTGATATTAAGTCGTTTATAGCCAATTTTGACTTTTTGAAAACTTCACTTTTTGGTGAAAATGACCATTAAATGAGGGAATAATATGTGTGAGGGTACCCCAGGAGAGTTCCAAATGTGGGTGGGTAGAATATATATCCCATTGGGGTAAAATTGAAAAAACTTTAAAAAAAATTTTTTTGGACTTAGTCATTTTTCCATCATTTTTCAGACTTTCAGAGAGGGGAAAATGTCAGTGAGCATAAAGATTTCAGTTCCAGAGCGATTCGCCCGATGAGTCCTTGATATTAAGTCGTTTTCAGCCAATTTTCTGACTTTTTGAAAACTTCACTTTTTGGTGAAAATATCCATTAAATGAGGGAATAATATGTGTGAGGGTACCCCAGGAGAGTTCCAAATGTGTGTGGGTAGAATATATATCCCATGGGGGTAAAATTGAAAAAACTTTAAAAAAAATTTTTTTGGACTTAGTCATTTTTCCATCATTTTTCAGACTTTCGGAGAGGGGAAAATGTCAGTGAGTATTCCGATTTCAGTTCCAGAGTGATTTACCCGATGAGTCCTTGATATTAAGTCGTTTTCAGCCAATTTTCTGACTTTTTTGAAAACTTCACTTTTTGGTGAAAATATCCATTAAATGAGGGAATAATATGTGTGAGGGTACCCCAGGAGAGTTCCAAATGTGTGTGGGTAGAATACATATCCCATGGGGGTAAAATTGAAAAAAGTTTAAAAAAAATTTTTTTGGACTTAGTCATTTTTCCATCATTTTTCAGACTTTCGGAGAGGGGAAAATGTCAGTGAGCATAACGATTTCAGTTCCAGAGCGATTCGCCCGATGAGTCCTTGATATTAAGTCGTTTTCAGCCAATTTTCTGACTTTTTGAAAACTTCACTTTTTGGTGAAAATATCCATTAAATGAGGGAATAATATGTGTGAGGGTACCCCAGGAGAGTTCCAAATGTGTGTGGGTAGAATATATATCCCATGGGGGTAAAATTGAAAAAAGTTGAAAAAAATTTTTTTGGACTCAGTCATTTTTCCATCATTTTTCAGACTTTCGGAGAGGGAAAAATGTCAGGGAGCATTCCGATTTCAGTTCCAGAGCGATTCGCTCGATGAGTCCTTGATATTAAGTCGTTTATAGCCAATTTTGACTTTTTGAAAACTTCACTTTTTGGTGAAAATGACCATTAAATGAGGGAATAATATGTGTGAGGGTACCCCAGGAGAGTTCCAAATGTGGGTGGGTAGAATATATATCCCATGGGGGTAAAATCGAAAAAAGTTAAAAAAAAATTTTTTTGGACTTAGTCATTTTTCCATCATTTTTCAGACTTTCGGAGAGGGGAAAATGTCAGTGAGTATTCCGATTTCAGTTCCAGAGTGATTCACCCGATGAGTCCTTGATATTAAGTCGTTTTCAGCCAATTTTCTGACTTTTTGAAAACTTCACTTTTTGGTGAAAATATCCATTAAATGAGGGAATAATATGTGTGAGGGTACCCCAGGAGAGTTCCAAATGTGTGTGGGTAGAATATATATCCCATGGGGGTAAAATCGAAAAAAGTTTAAAAAAAATTTTTTTGGACTTAGTCATTTTTCCATCATTTTTCAGACTTTCGGAGAGGGGAAAATGTCAGTGAGTATTCCGATTTCAGTTCCAGAGTGATTCACCCGATGAGTCCTTGATATTAAGTCGTTTTCAGCCAATTTTCTGACTTTTTGAAAACTTCACTTTTTGGTGAAAATATCCATTAAATGAGGGAATAATATGTGTGAGGGTACCCCAGGAGAGTTCCAAATGTGTGTGGGTAGAATATATATCCCATGGGGGTAAAATTGAAAAAAGTAGAAAAAAATGTTTTTTGGACTTAGTCATTTTTCCATCATTTTTCAGACTTTCGGAGAGGGAAAATTGTCAGTGAGCATTCCGATTTCAGTTACAGAGCGATTCGCCCGATGAGTCCTTGATATTAGGTCATTTATAGCCAATTTTGACTTTTTGAAAACTTCACTTTTTGGTGAAAATATCCATTAAATGAGGGAATAATATGTGTGACGGTACCCCAGGAGAGATCCAAATGTGTGTGCGTAGAATGTATATCCCACAGGGGTAAAACTGAAATAAGTTAAATAAAAATTTTTTTGGACTTAGTCATTTTTCCATCATTTTTCAGACTTTCGGAGAGGGGAAAATGTCAGTGAGCATTCCGATTTCAGTTCCAGAGCGATTCACCCGATGAGTCCTTGATATTAAGTCGTTTTCAGCCAATTTTCTGACTTTTTGAAAACTTCACTTTTTGGTGAAAATATCCATTAAATGAGGGAATAATATGTGTGAGGGTACCCCAGGAGAGTTCCAAATGTGTGTGGGTAGAATATATATCCCATGGGGGTAAAATTGAAAAAAGTTGAAAAAAATTTTTTTGGACTTAGTCATTTTTCCATCATTTTTCAGACTTTCGGAGAGGAAAAAATGTCACTGAGCATTCCGTTTTCAGTTCCAGAGTGATTCGCACGATGAGTCCTTGATATTAAGTCGTTTTCAGCCAATTTTCTGACTTTTTGAAAACTTCACTTTTTGGTGAAAATATCCATTAAATGAGGGAATAATATGTGTGAGGGTACCCCAGGAGAGTTCCAAATGTGTGTGGGTAGAATATATATCCCATGGGGGTAAAATTGAAAAAAGTTTAAAAAAAATTTTTTTGGACTTAGTCATTTTTCCATCATTTTTCAGACTTTCGGAGAGGGAAAAATGTCAGTGAGCATTCCGATTTCAGTTCCAGAGCGATTCGCCCGATGAGTCCTTGATATTAAATTGTTTTCAGCCAATTTTCTGACTTTTTGAAAACTTCACTTTTTGGTGAAAATATCCATTAAATGAGGGAATAATATGTGTGAGGGTACCCCAGGAGAGATCCAAATGTGTGTGGGTAGAATGTATGTCCCACGGGGGTAAAATTGAAAAAAGTTGAAAAAAATGTTTTTTGGACTTAGTCATTTTTCCATCATTTTTCAGACTTTCGGAGAGGGGAAAATGTCAGTGAGTATTCCGATTTCAGTTCCAGAGTGATTCACCCGATGAGTCCTTGATATTAAGTCGTTTTCAGCCAATTTTCTGACTTTTTGAAAACTTCACTTTTTGGTGAAAATATCCATTAAATGAGGGAATAATATGTGTGAGGGTACCCCAGGAGAGTTCCAAATGTGTGTGGGTAGAATATATATCCCATGGGGTAAAATTGAAAAAAGTTTAAAAAAAATTTTTTTGGACTTAGTCATTTTTCCAGCATTTTTCAGACTTTCGGAGAGGGAAAAATGTCAGTGAGCATTCCCATTTCAGTTCCAGAGCAATTCGCCCGATGGGTCCTTGATATTAAGTCGTTTATAGCCAATTTTGACTTTTTGAAAACTTCACTTTTTGGTGAAAATATCCATTAAATGAGGGAATAATATGTGTGACGGTACCCCAGGAGAGATCCAAATGTGTGTGGGTAGAACATATATCCCATGGAGGTAAAATTGAAAAAAGTTGAAAAAAAATTTTTTTGGACTTCGTCATTTTTCCATCATTTTTCAGACTTTCGGAGAGGGAAAAATGTCAGGGAGCATTCCGATTTCAGTTCCAGAGCGATTCGCTCGATGAGTCCTTGATATTAAGTCGTTTATAGCCAATTTTGACTTTTTGAAAACTTCACTTTTTGGTGAAAATGACCATTAAATGAGGGAATAATATGTGTGAGGGTACCCCAGGAGAGTTCCAAATGTGGGTGGGTAGAATATATATCCCATGGGGGTAAAATCGAAAAAAGTTAAAAAAAAATTTTTTTGGACTTAGTCATTTTTCCATCATTTTTCAGACTTTTGGAGAGGGAAAAATGTCAGTGAGCATTCCGATTTCAGTTCCAGAGTGATTCGCATGATGAGTCCTTGATATTAAGTCGTTTTCAGCCAATTTTCTGACTTTTTGAAAACTTCACTTTTTGGTGAAAATATCCATTAAATGAGGAATAATATGTGCGAGGGTACCCCAGGAGAGTTCCAAATGTGTGTGGGTAGAATATATATCCCATGGGGGTAAAATTGAAAAAAGTAGAAAAAAATATTTTTTGGACTTAGTCATTTTTCCATCATTTTTCAGACTTTCGGAGAGGGGAAAATGTCAGTGAGTATTCTGATGTCAGTTCCAGAGTGATTCGCCCGATGAGTCCTTGATATTAAGTCGTTTTCAGCCAATTTTCTGACTTTTTGAAAACTTCACTTTTTGGTGAAAATATCCATTAAATGAGGGAATAATATGTGCGATGGTACCCCAGGAGAGTTCCAAATGTGTGTGGGTAGAATATATATCCCACGGGGGTAAAATTGAAAAAAGTTGAAAAAAAATGTTTTTTGGACTTAGTCATTTTTCCATCATTTTTCAGACTTTCGGAGAGGGGAAAATATCAGTGAGTATTCCGATTTCAGTTCCAGAGTGATTCGCCCGATGAGTCCTTGATATTAAGTCGTTTTCAGCCAATTTTCTGACTTTTTGAAAACTTCACTTTTTGGTGAAAATATCCATTAAATGAGGGAATAATATGTGTGAGGGTACCCCAGGAGAGTTCCAAATGTGTGTGGGTAGAATATATATCCCATGGAGGTAAAATTGAAAAAAGTTGAAAAAAATGTTTTTTGGACTTAGTCATTTTTCCATCATTTTTCAGACTTTCAGAGAGGGAAAAATGTCAGTGAGCATTCCGATTTCAGTTCCAGAGCGATTAGCCCGATGGGTCCTTGATATTAAGTCGTTTATAGCCAATTTTGACTTTTTGAAAACTTCACTTTTTGGTGAAAATGACCATTAAATGAGGGAATAATATGTGTGAGGGTACCACAGGAGAGTTCCAAATGTGTGTGGGTAGAATATATGTCCCATGGGGGTAAAATTGAAAAAAGTTTAAAAAAATTTTTTTTGGACTTAGTCATTTTTCCATCATTTTTCAGACTTTTGGAGAGGGAAAAATGTCACTGAGCATTCTGATTTCAGTTCCAGAGTGATTCGCACGATGAGTCTTTGATATTAAGTCGTTTTCAGCCAATTTTCTGACTTTTTGAAAACTTCACTTTTTGGTGAAAATATCCATTAATTGAGGGAATAATATGTGTGAGGGTAACCCAGGAGAGTTCCAAATGTGTGTGGGTAGAATATATATCCCATGGGGGTAAAATCGAAAAAAGTTAAAAAAAAATTTTTTTGGACTTAGTCATTTTTCCATCATTTTTCAGACTTTCGGAGAGGGGAAAATGTCAGTGAGTATTCCGATTTCAGTTCCAGAGTGATTCAACCGATGAGTCCTTGATATTAAGTCGTTTTCAGCCAATTTTCTGACTTTTTGAAAACTTCACTTTTTGGTGAAAATATCCATTAAATGAGGGAATAATATGTGCGAGGGTACCCCAGGAGAGTTCCAAATGTGTGTGGGTAGAATATATATCCCATGGGGGTAAAATTGAAAAAAGTAGAAAAAAATGTTTTTTGGACTTAGTCATTTTTCCATCATTTTTCAGACTTTCGGAGAGGGAAAATTGTCAGTGAGCATTCCGATTTCAGTTACAGAGCGATTCGCCCGATGAGTCCTTGATATTAGGTCATTTATAGCCAATTTTGACTTTTTGAAAACTTCACTTTTTGGTGAAAATATCCATTAAATGAGGGAATAATATGTGTGACGGTACCCCAGGAGAGATCCAAATGTGTGTGCGTAGAATGTATATCCCACAGGGGTAAAACTGAAATAAGTTAAATAAAAATTTTTTTGGACTTAGTCATTTTTCCATCATTTTTCAGACTTTCGGAGAGGGGAAAATGTCAGTGAGCATTCCGATTTCAGTTCCAGAGCGATTCACCCGATGAGTCCTTGATATTAAGTCGTTTTCAGCCAATTTTCTGACTTTTTGAAAACTTCACTTTTTGGTGAAAATATCCATTAAATGAGGGAATAATATGTGTGAGGGTACCCCAGGAGAGTTCCAAATGTGTGTGGGTAGAATATATATCTCATGGGGGTAAAATTGAAAAAAGATTAAAAAAAAATTTTTTAGACTTAGTCATTTTTCCTGCATTTTTCAGACTTTTGGAGAGGGAAAAATGTCACTGAGCATTCTGATTTCAGTTCCAGAGTGATTCGCACGATGAGTCCTTGATATTAAGTCGTTTTCAGCCAATTTTCAGACTTTTTGAAAACTTCACTTTTTGGTGAAAATATCCATTAAATGAGGGAATAATATGTGCGAGGGTACCCCAGGAGAGTTCCAAATGTGTGTGGGTAGAATATATATCCCACGGGGGTAAAATTGAAAAAAGTTGAAGAAAATGTTTTTTGGACTTAGTCATTTTTCCATCATTTTTCAGACTTTCGGAGAGGGAAAAATGTCAGGGAGCATTCCGATTTCAGTTCCAGAGCGATTCGCCCGATGAGTCCTTGATATTAAGTCGTTTATAGCCAATTTTGACTTTTTGAAAACTTCACTTTTTGGTGAAAATGACCATTAAATGAGGGAATAATATGTGTGAGGGTACCCCAGGAGAATTTCAAATGTGGGTGGGTAGAATATATATCCCATGGGGGTAAAATTGAAAAAAGTTAAAAAAAAATTTTTTTTGGACTTAGTCATTTTTCCATCATTTTTCAGACTTTCAGAGAGGGGAAAATGTCAGTGAGTATTCCGATTTCAGTTCCAGAGTGATTCACCCGATGAGTGCTTGATATTAAGTCGTTTTCAGCCAATTTTCTGACTTTTTGAAAACTTCACTTTTTGGTGAAAATATCCATTAAATGAGGGAATAATATGTGTGAGGGTACCCCAGGAGAGTTCCAAATGTGTGTGGGTAGAATATATATCCCATGGGGGTAAAATTGAAAAAAGTTTAAAAAAAATTTTTTTGGACTTAGTCATTTTTCCATCATTTTTCAGACTTTCGGAGAGGGGAAAATGTCAGTGAGCATAACGATTTCAGATCCAGAGCGATTCGCCCGATGAGTCCTTGATATTAAGTCGTTTTCAGCCAATTTTCTGACTTTTTGAAAACTTCACTTTTTGGTGAAAATATCCATTAAATGAGGGAATAATATGTGTGAGGGTACCCCAGGAGAGTTCCAAATGTGTGTGGGTAGAATATATATCCCATGGGGGTAAAATTGAAAAAAGTTGAAAAAAATTTTTTTGGACTTAGTCATTTTTCCATCATTTTTCAGACTTTCGGAGAGGGGAAAATGTCAGTGAGCATTCCGATTTCAGTTCCAGAGCGATTCTCCCGATGAGTCCTTGATATTAAGTCGTTTTCATCCAATTTTCTGACTTTTTGAAAACTTCACTTTTTGGTGAAAATATCCATTAAATGAGGGAATAATATGTGTGAGGGTACCCCAGGAGAGTTCCAAATGTGTGTGGGTAGAATATATATCCCATGGGGGTAAAGTTGAAAAAAGTTTAAAAAAAATTTTTTTGGACTTAGTCATTTTTCCATCATTTTTCAGACTTTTGGAGAGGGAAAAATGTCAGTGAGCATTCCGATTTCAGTTCCAGAGTGATTCGCATGATGAGTCCTTGATATTAAGTAGTTTTCAGCCAATTTTCTGACTTTTTGAAAACTTCACTTTTTGGTGAAAATATCCATTAAATGAGGGAATAATATGTGCGAGGGTACCCCAGGAGAGTTCCAAATGTGTGTGGGTAGAATATATATCCCATGGGGGTAAAATTGAAAAAAGTAGAAAAAAATGTTTTTTGGACTTAGTCATTTTTCCATCATTTTTCAGACTTTCGGAGAGGGGAAAATGTCGGTGAGTATTCTGATGTCAGTTCCAGAGTGATTCGCCCGATGAGTCCTTGATATTAAGTCGTTTTCAGCCAATTTTCTGACTTTTTGAAAACTTCACTTTTTGGTGAAAATATCCATTAAATGAGGGAATAATATGTGCGATGGTACCCCAGGAGAGATCCAAATGTGTGTGGGTAGAATTTATATCCCACAGGGGTAAAACTGAAATAAGTTAAATAAAAATTTTTTTGGACTTAGTCATTTTTCCATCATTTTTCAGACTTTCGGAGAGGGGAAAATGTCAGTGAGCATTCCGATTTCAGTTCCAGAGCGATTCACCCGATGAGTCCTTGATATTAAGTCGTTTTCAGCCAATTTTCTGACTTTTTGAAAACTTCACTTTTTGGTGAAAATATCCATTAAATGAGGGAATAATATGTGTGAGGGTACCCCAGGAGAGTTCCAAATGTGTGTGGGTAGAATATATATCTCATGGGGGTAAAATTGAAAAAAGATTAAAAAAAAATTTTTTAGACTTAGTCATTTTTCCTGCATTTTTCAGACTTTTGGAGAGGGAAAAATGTCACTGAGCATTCTGATTTCAGTTCCAGAGTGATTCGCACGATGAGTCCTTGATATTAAGTCGTTTTCAGCCAATTTTCAGACTTTTTGAAAACTTCACTTTTTGGTGAAAATATCCATTAAATGAGGGAATAATATGTGCGAGGGTACCCCAGGAGAGTTCCAAATGTGTTTGGGTAGAATATATATCCCACGGGGGTAAAATTGAAAAAAGTTGAAGAAAATGTTTTTTGGACTTAGTCATTTTTCCAGCATTTTTCAGACTTTCGGAGAGAGAAAAATGTCAGGGAGCATTCCGATTTCAGTTCCAGAGCGATTCGCCCGATGAGTCCTTGATATTAAGTCGTTTATAGCCAATTTTGACTTTTTGAAAACTTCACTTTTTGGTGAAAATGACCATTAAATGAGGGAATAATATGTGTGAGGGTACCCCAGGAGAGTTTCAAATGTGGGTGGGTAGAATATATATCCCATGGGGGTAAAATTGAAAAAAGTTAAAAAAAAATTTTTTTTGGACTTAGTCATTTTTCCATCATTTTTCAGACTTTCAGAGAGGGGAAAATGTCAGTGAGTATTCCGATTTCAGTTCCAGAGTGATTCACCCGATGAGTCCTTGATATTAAGTCGTTTTCAGCCAATTTTGTGACTTTTTGAAAACTTCACTTTTTGGTGAAAATATCCATTAAATGAGGGAATAATATGTGCGAGGGTACCCCAGGAGAGTTCCAAATGTGTGTGGGTAGAATATATATCCCATGGGGGTAAAATTGAAAAAAGTTTAAAAAAAATTTTTTTGGACTTAGTCATTTTTCCATCATTTTTCAGACTTTTGGAGAGGGAAAAATGTCAGTGAGCATTCCGATTTCAGTTCCAGAGTGATTCGCATGATGAGTCCTTGATATTAAGTAGTTTTCAGCCAATTTTCTGACTTTTTGAAAACTTCACTTTTTGGTGAAAATATCCATTAAATGAGGGAATAATATGTGCGAGGGTACCCCAGGAGAGTTCCAAATGTGTGTGGGTAGAATATATATCCCATGGGGGTAAAATTGAAAAAAGTAGAAAAAAATGTTTTTTGGACTTAGTCATTTTTCCATCATTTTTCAGACTTTCGGAGAGGGGAAAATGTCAGTGAGCATTCCGATTTCAGTGCCAGAGCAATTCGCCAGATGAGTCCTTGATATTAAGACGTTTTCAGCCATTTTTCTGACTTTTTGAAAACTTCACTTTTTGGTGAAAATATCCATTAAATGAGGGAATAATATGTGCGTGGGTACCACAGGAGAGTTCCAAATGTGTGTGGGTAGAACATATATCCCACGGGGGTAAAATTGAAAAAAGTTGAAAAAAATTTTTTCTGGACTTAGTCATTTTTCCATCATTTTTCAGACTTTCGGAGAGGGAAAAATGTCAGTGAGCATTCCGATTTCAGTTACAGAGCGATTCGCCCGATGAGTCCTTGATATTAGGTCGTTTATAGCCAATTTTGACTTTTTGAAAACTTCATTTTTTGGTGAAAATATCCATTAAATGAGGGAATAATATGTGTGAGGGTACCCCAGGAGAGTTCCAAATGTGTGTGGGTAGAACATATATCCCACAGGGGTAAAATTGAAAAAAGTTGAAAAAATTTTTTTCTGGACTTAGTCATTTTTCCATCATTTTTCAGACTTTCGGAGAGGGGAAAATGTCAGTGAGCATTCCGATTTCAGTTCCAGAGCGATTCTCCCGATGAGTCCTTGATATTAAGTCGTTTTCAGCCAATTTTCTGACTTTTTGAAAACTTCACTTTTTGGTGAAAATATCCATTAAATGAGGGAATAATATGTGTGAGGGTACCCCAGGAGAGTTCCAAATGTGTGTGGGTAGAATATATATCCCATGGGGGTAAAGTTGAAAAAAGTTTAAAAAAAATTTTTTTGGACTTAGTCATTTTTCCTGCATTTTTCAGACTTTTGGAGAGGGGAAAATGTCACTGAGCATTCTGATTTCAGTTCCAGAGTGATTCGCACGATGAGTCCTTGATATTAAGTCATTTTCAGCCAATTTTCTGACTTTTTGAAAACTTCACTTTTTGGTGAAAATATCCATTAAATGAGGGAATAATATGTGTGAGGGTACCCCAGGAGAGTTCCAAATGTGTGTGGGTAGAATATATATCCCATGGGGGTAAAATTGAAAAAAGTTTAAAAAAAATTTTTTTGGACTTAGTCATTTTTCCTGCATTTTTCAGACTTTTGGAGAGGGGAAAATGTCACTGAGCATTCTGATTTCAGTTCCAGAGTGATTCACACGATGAGTCCTTGATATTAAGTCGTTTTCAGCCAATTTTCTGACTTTTTGAAAACTTCACTTTTTGGTGAAAATATCCATTAAATGAGGGAATAATATGTGCGAGGGTACCCCAGGAGAGTTCCAAATGTGTGTGGGTAGAATATATATCCCACGTGGGTAAAATTGAAAAAAGTTGAAGAAAATGTTTTTTGGACTTAGTCATTTTTCCATCATTTTTCAGACTTACGGAGAGGGGAAAATGTCAGTGAGCATTCCAATTTCAGTTCCAGAGCGATTCGCCCGATGAGTCCTTGATATTAAGTCGTTTATAGCCAATTTTGACTTTTTGAAAACTTCACTTTTTGGTGAAAATGACCATTAAATGAGGGAATAAAATGTGTGAGGGTACCCCAGGAGAGTTCCAAATGTGGGTGGGTAGAATATATATCCCATGGGGGTAAAATTGAAAAAAGTAAAAAAAAAATTTTTTTGGACTTAGTCATTTTTCCATCATTTTTCAGACTTTCAGAGAGGGGAAAATGTCAGTGAGTATTCCGATTTCAGTTCCAGAGTGATTCACCCGATGAGTCCTTGATATTAAGTCGTTTTCAGCCAATTTTCTGACTTTTTGAAAACTTCACTTTTTGGTGAAAATATCCATTACATGAGGGAATAATATGTGTGAGGGTACCCCAGGAGAGTTCCAAATGTGTGTGGGTAGAATATATATCCCATGGGGGTAAAATTGAAAAAAGTTTAAAAAAAATTTTTTTGGACTTAGTCATTTTTCCTGCATTTTTCAGACTTTTGGAGAGGGGAAAATGTCACTGAGCATTCTGATTTCAGTTCCAGAGTGATTCGCACGATGAGTCCTTGATATTAAGTCGTTTTCAGCCAATTTTCTGACTTTTTGAAAACTTCACTTTTTGGTGAAAATATCCATTAAATGAGGGAATAATATGTGCGAGGGTACTCCAGGAGAGTTCCAAATGTGTGTGGGTAGAATATATATCCCACGGGGGTAAAATTGAAAAAAGTTGAAGAAAATGTTTTTTGGACTTAGTCATTTTTCCATCATTTTTCAGACTTTCGGAGAGGGGAAAATGTCAGTGGGTATTCCGATTTCAGTTCCAGAGTGATTCACCCGATGAGTCCTTGATATTAAGTCGTTTTCAGCCAATTTTCTGACTTTTTGAAAACTTCACTTTTTGGTGAAAATATCCATTAAATGAGGGAATAATATGTGTGAGGGTACCCCAGGAGAGTTCCAAATGTGTGTGGGTAGAATATATATCCCATGGGGGTAAAATTGAAAAAAGTTTAAAAAAAATTTTTTTGGACTTAGTCATTTTTCCTGCATTTTTCAGACTTTTGGAGAGGGGAAAATGTCACTGAGCATTCTGATTTCAGTTCCAGAGTGATTCACACGATGAGTCCTTGATATTAAGTCGTTATCAGCCAATTTTCTGACTTTTTGAAAACTTCACTTTTTGGTGAAAATATCCATTAAATGAGGGAATAATATGTGCGAGAGTACCCCAGGAGAGTTCCAAATGTGTGTGGGTAGAATATATATCCCACGGGGGTAAAATTGAAAAAAGTTGAAGAAAATGTTTTTTGGACTTAGTCATTTTTCCATCATTTTTCAGACTTACGGAGAGGGGAAAATGTCAGTGAGCATTCCAATTTCAGTTCCAGAGCGATTTGCCCGATGAGTCCTTGATATTAAGTCGTTTATAGCCAATTTTGACTTTTTGAAAACTTCACTTTTTGGTGAAAATGACCATTAAATGAGGGAATAATATGTGTGAGGGTACCCCAGGAGAGTTCCAAATGTGGGTGGGTAGAATATATATCCCATGGGGGTAAAATTGAAAAAAGTTAAAAAAAAATTTTTTTGGACTTAGTCATTTTTCCATCATTTTTCAGACTTTCAGAGAGGGGAAAATGTCAGTGAGTATTCCGATTTCAGTTCCAGAGTGATTCACCCGATGAGTCCTTGATATTAAGTCGTTTTCAGCCAATTTTCTGACTTTTTGAAAACTTCACTTTTTGGTGAAAATATCCATTAAATGAGGGAATAATATGTGTGAGGGTACCCCAGGAGAGTTCCAAATGTGTGTGGGTAGAATATATATCCCATGGGGGTAAAATTGAAAAAAGTTTAAAAAAAATTTTTTTGGACTTAGTCATTTTTCCTGCATTTTTCAGACTTTTGGAGAGGGGAAAATGTCACTGAGCATTCTGATTTCAGTTCCAGAGTGATTCGCACGATGAGTCCTTGATATTAAGTCGTTATCAGCCAATTTTCTGACTTTTTGAAAACTTCACTTTTTGGTGAAAATATCCATTAAATGAGGGAATAATATGTGCGAGGGTACCCCAGGAGAGTTCCAAATGTGTGTGGGTAGAATATATATCCCACGGGGGTAAAATTGAAAAAAGTTGAAGAAAATGTTTTTTGGACTTAGTCATTTTTCCATCATTTTTCAGACTTACGGAGAGGGGAAAATGTCAGTGAGCATTCCAATTTCAGTTCCAGAGCGATTCGCCCGATGAGTCCTTGATATTAAGTAGTTTTCAGCCAATTTTCTGACTTTTTGAAAACTTCACTTTTTGGTGAAAATATCCATTAAATGAGGGAATAATATGTGTGAGGGTACCCCAGGAGAGTTCCAAATGTGTGTGGGTAGAATATATATCCCATGGAGGTAAAATTGAAAAAAGTTGAAAAAAAATTTTTTGGACTTAGTCATTTTTCCATCATTTTTCAGACTTTCGGAGAGGGAAAAATGTCAGTGAGCATTCCGATTTCAGTTCCAGAGCGATTCGCCCGATGAGTCCTTGATATTAAGTCGTTTTCAGCCAATTTTCTGACTTTTTGAAAACTTCACTTTTTGGTGAAAATATCCATTAAATGAGGGAATAATATGTGTGAGGGTACCCCAGGAGAGTTCCAAATGTGTGTGGGTAGAATATATATCCCATGGGGGTAAAATTGAAAAAACTTTAAAAAAAATTTTTTTGGACTTAGTCATTTTTCCATCATTTTTCAGACTTTCAGAGAGGGGAAAATGTCAGTGAGCATAACGATTTCAGTTCCAGAGCGATTCGCCCGATGAGTCCTTGATATTAAGTCGTTTTCAGCCAATTTTCTGACTTTTTGAAAACTTCACTTTTTGGTGAAAATATCCATTAAATGAGGGAATAATATGTGTGAGGGTACCCCAGGAGAGTTCCAAATGTGTGTGGGTAGAATATATATCCCATGGGGGTAAAATTGAAAAAAGTTGAAAAAAATTTTTTTGGACTTAGTCATTTTTCCATCATTTTTCAGACTTTCGGAGAGGGGAAAATGTCAGTGAGTATTCCGATTTCAGTTCCAGAGTGATTCACCCGATGAGTCCTTGATATTAAGTCGTTTTCAGCCAATTTTCTGACTTTTTGAAAACTTCACTTTTTGGTGAAAATATCCATTAAATGAGGGAATAATATGTGTGAGGGTACCCCAGGAGAGTTCCAAATGTGTGTGGGTAGAATATATATCCCATGGGGGTAAAATCGAAAAAAGTTTAAAAAAAATTTTTTTGGACTTAGTCATTTCTCCATCATTTTTCAGACTTTCGGAGAGGGGAAAATGTCAGTGAGCATAACGATTTCAGTTCCAGAGCAATTCGCCCGATGAGTCCTTGATATTAAGTCGTTTTCAGCCAATTTTCTGACTTTTTGAAAACTTCACTTTTTGGTGAAAATATCCATTAAATGAGGGAATAATATGTGTGAGGGTACCCCAGGAGAGTTCCAAATGTGTGTGGGTAGAATATATATCCCATGGGGGTAAAATTGAAAAAAGTTGAAAAAAATTTTTTTGGACTTAGTCATTTTTCCATCATTTTTCAGACTTTCGGAGAGGGAAAAATGTCACTGAGCATTCCGATTTCAGTTCCAGAGTGATTCGCACGATGAGTCCTTGATATTAAGTCGTTTTCAGCCAATTTGCTGACTTTTTGAAAACTTCACTTTTTGGTGAAAATATCCATTAAATGAGGGAATAATATGTGTGAGGGTACCCCAGGAGAGTTCCAAATGTGTGTGGGTAGAATATATATCCCATGGGGGTAAAATTGAAAAAAGTTTAAAAAAAATTTTTTTGGACTTAGTCATTTTTCCATCATTTTTCAGACTTTCGGAGAGGGAAAAATGTCAGTGAGCATTCCGATTTCAGTTCCAGAGCGATTCGCCCGATGAGTCCTTGATATTACATTGTTTTCAGCCAATTTTCTGACTTTTTGAAAACTTCACTTTTTGGTGAAAATATCCATTAAATGAGGGAATAATATGTGTGAGGGTACCCCAGGAGAGATCCAAATGTGTGTGGGTAGAATGTATATCCCACAGGGGTAAAATTGAAAAAAGTAAAAAAAAAAATTTTTTGGACTTAGTCATTCTTCCATCATTTTTCAGACTTTCGGAGAGGGGAAAATGTCAGTGAGCATTCCGATTTCAGTTCCAGAGCGATTCGCCCGATGAGTTCTTGATATTAAGTCGTTTTCAGCCAATTTTCTGACTTTTTGAAAACTTCACTTTTTGGTGAAAATATCCATTAAATGAGGGAATAATATGTGTGAGCGTACCCCAGGAGAGTTCCAAATGTGTGTGGGTAGAATATATATCCCACGGGGGTAAAATTGAAAAAAGTTGAAAAAAATGTTTTTTGGACTTAGTCATTTTTCCATCATTTTTCAGACTTTCGGAGAGGGGAAAATGTCAGTGAGTATTCCGATTTCAGTTCCAGAGTGATTCGCCCGATGAGTCCTTGATATTAAGTCGTTTTCAGCCAATTTTCTGACTTTTTGAAAACTTCACTTTTTGGTGAAAATATCCATTAAATGAGGGAATAATATGTGTGAGGGTACCCCAGGAGAGTTCCAAATGTGTGTGGGTAGAATATATATCCCATGGGGTAAAATTGAAAAAAGTTTAAAAAAAATTTTTTTGGACTTAGTCATTTTTCCAGCATTTTTCAGACTTTCGGAGAGGGAAAAATGTCAGTGAGCATTCCGATTTCAGTTCCAGAGCGATTCGCACGATGAGTCCTTGATATTAAGTCGTTTTCAGCCAATTTTCTGACTTTTTGAAAACTTCACTTTTTGGTGAAAATATCCATTAAATGAGGGAATAATATGTGTGAGGGTACCCCAGGAGAGTTCCAAATGTGTGTGGGTAGAATATATATCCCATGGAGGTAAAATTGAAAAAAGTTGAAAAAAATGTTTTTTGGACTTAGTCATTTTTCCATCATTTTTCAGACTTTCGGAGAGGGAAAAATGTCAGTGAGCATTCCGATTTCAGTTCCAGAGCGATTAGCCCGATGGGTCCTTGATATTAAGTCGTTTATAGCCAATTTTGACTTTTTGAAAACTTCACTTTTTGGTGAAAATGACCATTAAATGAGGGAATAATATGTGTGAGGGTACCACAGGAGAGTTCCAAATGTGTGTGGGTAGAATATATGTCCCAAGGGGGTAAAATTGAAAAAAGTTTAAAAAAATTTTTTTTGGACTTAGTCATTTTTCCATCATTTTTCAGACTTTTGGAGAGGGAAAAATGTCACTGAGCATTCTGATTTCAGTTCCAGAGCGATTCGCCCGATGAGTCTTTGATATTAAGTCGTTTTCAGCCAATTTTCTGACTTTTTGAAAACTTCACTTTTTGGTGAAAATATCCATTAAATGAGGGAATAATATGTGTGACGGTACCCCAGGAGAGATCCAAATGTGTGTGGGTAGAATGTATATCCCACAGGGGTAAAACTGAAATAAGTTAAATAAAAATTTTTTTGGACTTAGTCATTTTTCCATCATTTTTCAGACTTTCGGAGAGGGGAAAATGTCAGTGAGCATTCCGATTTCAGTTCCAGAGCGATTCACCCGATGAGTCCTTGATATTAAGTCGTTTTTAGCCAATTTTCTGACTTTTTGAAAACTTCACTTTTTGGTGAAAATATCCATTAAATGAGGGAATAATATGTGTGAGGGTACCCCAGGAGAGTTCCAAATGTGTGTGGGTAGAATATATATCTCATGGGGGTAAAATTGAAAAAAGATTAAAAAAAAATTTTTTAGACTTAGTCATTTTTCCTGCATTTTTCAGACTTTTGGAGAGGGAAAAATGTCACTGAGCATTCTGATTTCAGTTCCAGAGTGATTCGCATGATGAGTCCTTGATATTAAGTCGTTTTCAGCCAATTTTCAGACTTTTTGAAAACTTCACTTTTTGGTGAAAATATCCATTAAATGAGGGAATAATATGTGCGAGGGTACCCCAGGAGAGTTCCAAATGTGTGTGGGTAGAATATATATCCCACGGGGGTAAAATTGAAAAAAGTTGAAGAAAATGTTTTTTGGACTTAGTCATTTTTCCAGCATTTTTCAGACTTTCGGAGAGGGAAAAATGTCAGGGAGCATTCCGATTTCAGTTCCAGAGCGATTCGCCCGATGAGTCCTTGATATTAAGTCGTTTATAGCCAATTTTGACTTTTTGAAAACTTCACTTTTTGGTGAAAATGACCATTAAATGAGGGAATAATATGTGTGAGGGTACCCCAGGAGAGTTCCAAATGTGGGTGGGTAGAATATATATCCCATGGGGGTAAAATTGAAAAAAGTTTAAAAAAAATTTTTTTGGACTTAGTCATTTTTCCATCATTTTTCAGACTTTCGGAGAGGGGAAAATGTCAGTGAGCATAACGATTTCAGATCCAGAGCGATTCGCCCGATGAGTCCTTGATATTAAGTCGTTTTCAGCCAATTTTCTGACTTTTTGAAAACTTCACTTTTTGGTGAAAATATCCATTAAATGAGGGAATAATATGTGTGAGGGTACCCCAGGAGAGTTCCAAATGTGTGTGGGTAGAATATATATCCCATGGGGGTAAAATTGAAAAAAGTTGAAAAAAATTTTTTTGGACTTAGTCATTTTTCCATCATTTTTCAGACTTTCGGAGAGGGGAAAATGTCAGTGAGCATTCCGATTTCAGTTCCAGAGCGATTCTCCCGATGAGTCCTTGATATTAAGTCGTTTTCAGCCAATTTTCTGACTTTTTGAAAACTTCACTTTTTGGTGAAAATATCCATTAAATGAGGGAATAATATGTGTGAGGGTACCCCAGGAGAGTTCCAAATGTGTGTGGGTAGAATATATATCCCATGGGGGTAAAGTTGAAAAAAGTTTAAAAAAAATTTTTTTGGACTTAGTCATTTTTCCATCATTTTTCAGACTTTTGGAGAGGGAAAAATGTCAGTGAGCATTCCGATTTCAGTTCCAGAGTGATTCGCATGATGAGTCCTTGATATTAAGTAGTTTTCAGCCAATTTTCTGACTTTTTGAAAACTTCACTTTTTGGTGAAAATATCCATTAAATGAGGGAATAATATGTGCGAGGGTACCCCAGGAGAGTTCCAAATGTGTGTGGGTAGAATATATATCCCATGGGGGTAAAATTGAAAAAAGTAGAAAAAAATGTTTTTTGGACTTAGTCATTTTTCCATCATTTTTCAGACTTTCGGAGAGGGGAAAATGTCAGTGAGTATTCTGATGTCAGTTCCAGAGTGATTCGCCCGATGAGTCCTTGATATTAAGTCGTTTTCAGCCAATTTTCTGACTTTTTGAAAACTTCACTTTTTGGTGAAAATATCCATTAAATGAGGGAATAATATGTGCGATGGTACCCCAGGAGAGTTCCAAATGTGTGTGGGTAGAATATATATCCCACGGGGGTAAAATTGAAAAAAGTTGAAAAAAATGTTTTTTGGACTTAGTCATTTTTCCATCATTTTTCAGACTTTCGGAGAGGGGAAAATGTCAGTGAGCATACCGATTTCAGTTCCAGAGCGATTCGCCCGATGAGTTCTTGATATTAAGACGTTTTCAGCCAAATTTCTGACTTTTTGAAAACTTCACTTTTTGGTGAAAATATCCATTAAATGAGGGAATAATATGTGCGAGGGTACCCCAGGAGAGTTCCAAATGTGTGTGGGTAGAATATATATCCCATGGGGGTAAAATTGAAAAAAGTAGAAAAAAATGTTTTTTGGACTTAGTCATTTTTCCATCATTTTTCAGACTTTCGGAGAGGGGAAAATGTCAGTGAGTATTCTGATGTCAGTTCCAGAGTGATTCGCCCGATGAGTCCTTGATATTAAGTCGTTTTCAGCCAATTTTCTGACTTTTTGAAAACTTCACTTTTTGGTGAAAATATCCATTAAATGAGGGAATAATATGTGCGATGGTACCCCAGGAGAGTTCCAAATGTGTGTGGGTAGAATATATATCCCACGGGGGTAAAATTGAAAAAAGTAGAAAAAAATGTTTTTTGGACTTAGTCATTTTTCCATCATTTTTCAGACTTTCGGAGAGGGGAAAATGTCAGTGAGCATACCGATTTCAGTTCCAGAGCGATTCGCCCGATGAGTTCTTGATATTAAGACGTTTTCAGCCAAATTTCTGACTTTTTGAAAACTTCACTTTTTGGTGAAAATATCCATTAAATGAGGGAATAATATGTGTGAGGGTACCCCAGGAGAGTTCCAAATGTGTGTGGGTAGAATATATATCCCATGGGGGTAAAATTGAAAAAAGTTGAAAAAAATTTTTTTGGACTTAGTCATTTTTCCATCATTTTTCAGACTTTCGGAGAGGGGAAAATGTCAGTGAGCATTCCGATTTCAGTGCCAGAGCAATTCGCCAGATGAGTCCTTGATATTAAGACGTTTTCAGCCATTTTTCTGACTTTTTGAAAACTTCACTTTTTGGTGAAAATATCCATTAAATGAGGGAATAATATGTGCGTGGGTACCACAGGAGAGTTCCAAATGTGTGTGGGTAGAACATATATCCCACGGGGGTAAAATTGAAAAAAGTTGAAAAAAATTTTTTCTGGACTTAGTCATTTTTCCATCATTTTTCAAACTTTCGGAGAGGGAAAAATGTCAGTGAGCATTCCGATTTCAGTTACAGAGCGATTCGCCCGATGAGTCCTTGATATTAGGTCGTTTATAGCCAATTTTGACTTTTTGAAAACTTCATTTTTTGGTGAAAATATCCATTAAATGAGGGAATAATATGTGTGAGGGTACCCCAGGAGAGTTCCAAATGTGTGTGGGTAGAATATATATCCCACGGGGGTAAAATTGAAAAAAGTTGAAGAAAATGTTTTTTGGACTTAGTCATTTTTCCATCATTTTTCAGACTTACGGAGAGGGGAAAATGTCAGTGAGCATTCCAATTTCAGTTCCAGAGCGATTCGCCCGATGAGTCCTTGATATTAAGTCGTTTTCAGCCAATTTTCTGACTTTTTGAAAACTTCACTTTTTGGTGAAAATATCCATTAAATGAGGGAATAATATGTGTGAGGGTACCCCAGGAGAGTTCCAAATGTGTGTGGGTAAAATATATATCCCATGGAGGTAAAATTGAAAAAAGTTGAAAAAAATTTTTTTTGGACTTAGTCATTTTTCCATCATTTTTCAGACTTTCGGAGAGGGAAAAATGTCAGTGAGCATTCCGATTTCAGTTCCAGAGCGATTCGCCCGATGAGTCCTTGATATTAAGTCGTTTATAGCCAATTTTGACTTTTTGAAAACTTCACTTTTTGGTGAAAATGACCATTAAATGAGGGAATAATATGTGTGAGGGTACCCCAGGAGAGTTCCAAATGTGGGTGGGTAGAATATATATCCCATGGGGGTAAAATTGAAAAAAGTTAAAAAAAAATTTTTTTGGACTTAGTCATTTTTCCATCATTTTTCAGACTTTCAGAGAGGGGAAAATGTCAGTGAGTATTCCGATTTCAGTTCCAGAGTGATTCACCCGATGAGTCCTTGATATTAAGTCGTTTTCAGCCAATTTTCTGACTTTTTGAAAACTTCACTTTTTGGTGAAAATATCCATTACATGAGGGAATAATATGTGTGAGGGTACCCCAGGAGAGTTCCAAATGTGTGTGGGTAGAATATATATCCCATGGGGGTAAAATTGAAAATAGTTTAAAAAAAATTTTTTTGGACTTAGTCATTTTTCCTGCATTTTTCAGACTTTTGGAGAGGGGAAAATGTCACTGAGCATTCCGATTTCAGTTCCAGAGTGATTCGCACGATGAGTCCTTGATATTAAGTCGTTATCAGCCAATTTTCTGACTTTTTGAAAACTTCACTTTTTGGTGAAAATATCCATTAAATGAGGGAATAATATGTGCGAGGGTACCCCAGGAGAGTTCCAAATGTGTGTGGGTAGAATATATATCCCACGGGGGTAAAATTGAAAAAAGTTGAAGAAAATGTTTTTTGGACTTAGTCATTTTTCCATCATTTTTCAGACTTACGGAGAGGGGAAAATGTCAGTGAGCATTCCAATTTCAGTTCCAGAGCGATTCGCCCGATGAGTCCTTGATATTAAGTCGTTTTCAGCCAATTTTCTGACTTTTTGAAAACTTCACTTTTTGGTGAAAATATCCATTAAATGAGGGAATAATATGTGCGAGGGTACTCCAGGAGAGTTCCAAATGTGTGTGGGTAGAATATATATCCCATGGAGGTAAAATTGAAAAAAGTTGAAAAAAAATTTTTTTGGACTTAGTCATTTTTCCATCATTTTTCAGACTTTCGGAGAGGGGAAAATGTCAGGAAGCATTTCGATTTCAGTTCCAGAGCGATTCGCCCGATGAGTCCTTGATATTAAGTCGTTGATAGCCAATTTTGACTTTTTGAAAACTTCACTTTTTGGTGAAAATGACCATTAAATGAGGGAATAATATGTGTGAGGGTACCCCAGGAGAGTTCCAAATGTGTGTGGGTAGAATATATATCCCATGGGGGTAAAATTGAAAAAAGTTTTAAAAAAATTTTTTGGACTTAGTCATTTTTCCATCATTTTTCAGACTTTCGGAGAGGGAAAAATGTCAGTGAGCATTCCGATTTCAGTTCCAGAGCGATTCGCCCGATGAGTCCTTGATATTAAGTCGTTTTCAGCCAATTTTCTGACTTTTTGAAAACTTCACTTTTTGGTGAAAATATCCATTAAATGAGGGAATAATATGTGTGACGGTACCCCAGGAGAGATCCAAATGTGTGTTGGTAGAATGTATATCCCACAGGGGTAAAACTGAAAAAAGTTAAATAAAAATTTTTTTGGACTTAGTCATTTTTCCATCATTTTTCAGACTTTCGGAGAGGGGAAAATGTCAGTGAGCATTCCGATTTCAGTTCCAGAGCGATTCGCCCGATGAGTCCTTGATATTAAGTCGTTTTCAGCCAATTTTCTGACTTTTTGAAAACTTCACTTTTTGGTGAAAATATCCATTAAATGAGGGAATAATATGTGTGAGGGTACCCCAGGAGAGTTCCAAATGTGTGTGGGTAGAATATATATCCCATGGAGGTAAAATTGAAAAAAGTTGAAAAAAAAATTTTTTGGACTTAGTCATTTTTCCATCATTTTTCAGACTTTTGTAGAGGGAAAAATGTCACTGAGCATTCTGATTTGAGTTCCAGAGTGATTCGCCCGATGAGTCCTTGATATTAAGTCATTTTCAGCCAATTTTCTGACTTTTTGAAAACTTCACTTTTTGGTGAAAATATCCATTAAATGAGGGAATAATATGTGTGAGGGTACCCCAGGAGAGATCCAAATGTGTGTGGGTAGAATGTATATCCCACAGGGGTAAAATTGAAAAAAGTTAAAAAAAAATTTTTTTGGAATTAGTCATTTTTCCATCATTTTTCAGACTTTCGGAGAGGGGAAAATGTCAGTGAGCATTCCGATTTCAGTTCCAGAGCGATTCGCCCGATGAGTTCTTGATATTAAGTAGTTTTCAGGCAATTTTCTGACTTTTTGAAAACTTCACTTTTTGGTGAAAATATCCATTAAATGAGGGAATAATATGTGTGAGGGTACCCCAGGAGAGTTCCAAATGTGTGTGGGTAGAATATATATCCCATGGAGGTAAAATTGAAAAAAGTTGAAAAAAAAATTTTTTGGACTTAGTCATTTTTCCATCATTTTTCAGACTTTCGGAGAGGGGAAAATGTCAGGGAGCATTCCGATTTCAGTTCCAGAGCGATTCGCCCGATGAGTCCTTGATATTAAGTCGTTTTTAGCCAATTTTGACTTTTTGAAAACTTCACTTTTTGGTGAAAATATCCATTAAATGAGGGAATAATATGTGTGAGGGTACCCCAGGAGAGTTCCAAATGTGTGTGGGTAGAATATATATCCCATGGGGGTAAAATTGAAAAAAGTTTAAAAAAAATTTTTTTGGACTTAGTCATTTTTCCATCATTTTTCAGACTTTTGTAGAGGGAAAAATGTCACTGAGCTTTCTGATTTGAGTTCCAGAGTGATTCGCCCGATGAGTCCTTGATATTAAGTCGTTTTCAGCCAATTTTCTGACTTTTTGAAAACTTCACTTTTTGGTGAAAATATCCATTAAATGAGGGAATAATATGTGTGAGGGTACCCCAGGAGAGATCCAAATGTGTGTGGGTAGAATGTATATCCCACAGGGGTAAAATTGAAAAAAGTAAAAAAAAAACATTTTTTTGGACTTATTCATTTTTCCATCATTTTTCAGACTTTCGGAGAGGGAAAAATGTCAGTGAGCATTCCGATTTCAGTTCCAGAGCGATTCGCCCGATGAGTCCTTGATATTAAGTCGTTTTCAGCCAATTTTCTGACTTTTTGAAAACTTCACTTTTTGGTGAAAATATCCATTAAATGAGGGAATAATATGTGTGAGCGTACCCCAGGAGAGTTCCAAATGTGTGTGGGTAGAATATATATCCCATGGGGGTAAAATTGAAAAAAGTTGAAAAAAATGTTTTTTGGACTTAGTCATTTTTCCATCATTTTTCAGACTTTCGGAGAGGGGAAAATGTCAGTGAGTATTCCGATGTCAGTTCCAGAGTGATTCGCCCGATGAGTCCTTGATATTAAGTCGTTTTCAGCCAATTTTCTGACTTTTTGAAAACTTCACTTTTTGGTGAAAATATCCATTAAATGAGGGAATAATATGTGTGAGGGTACCCCAGGAGAGATCCAAATGTGTGTGGGTAGAATGTATATCCCACAGGGGTAAAATTGAAAAAAGTAAAAAAAAAATTTTTTTGGACTTATTCATTTTTCCATCATTTTTCAGACTTTCGGAGAGGGAAAAATGTCAGTGAGCATTCCGATTTCAGTTCCAGAGCGATTCGCCCGATGAGTCCTTGATATTAAGTCGTTTTCAGCCAATTTTCTGACTTTTTGAAAACTTCACTTTTTGGTGAAAATATCCATTAAATGAGGGAATAATATGTGTGAGGGTACCCCAGGAGAGTTCCAAATGTGTGTGGGTAGAATATATATCCCATGGAGGTAAAATTGAAAAAAGTTGAAAAAAAAATTTTTTGGACTTAGTCATTTTTCCATCATTTTTCAGACTTTTGTAGAGGGAAAAATGTCACTGAGCATTCTGATTTGAGTTCCAGAGTGATTCGCCCGATGAGTCCTTGATATTAAGTCATTTTCAGCCAATTTTCTGACTTTTTGAAAACTTCACTTTTTGGTGAAAATATCCATTAAATGAGGGAATAATATGTGTGAGGGTACCCCAGGAGAGATCCAAATGTGTGTGGGTAGAATGTATATCCCACAGGGGTAAAATTGAAAAAAGTTAAAAAAAAATTTTTTTGGAATTAGTCATTTTTCCATCATTTTTCAGACTTTCGGAGAGGGGAAAATGTCAGTGAGCATTCCGATTTCAGTTCCAGAGCGATTCGCCCGATGAGTTCTTGATATTAAGTAGTTTTCAGGCAATTTTCTGACTTTTTGAAAACTTCACTTTTTGGTGAAAATATCCATTAAATGAGGGAATAATATGTGTGAGGGTACCCCAGGAGAGTTCCAAATGTGTGTGGGTAGAATATATATCCCATGGAGGTAAAATTGAAAAAAGTTGAAAAAAAAATTTTTTGGACTTAGTCATTTTTCCATCATTTTTCAGACTTTCGGAGAGGGGAAAATGTCAGGGAGCATTCCGATTTCAGTTCCAGAGCGATTCGCCCGATGAGTCCTTGATATTAAGTCGTTTTTAGACAATTTTGACTTTTTGAAAACTTCACTTTTTGGTGAAAATATCCATTAAATGAGGGAATAATATGTGTGAGGGTACCCCAGGAGAGTTCCAAATGTGTGTGGGTAGAATATATATCCCATGGGGGTAAAATTGAAAAAAGTTTAAAAAAAATTTTTTTGGACTTAGTCATTTTTCCATCATTTTTCAGACTTTTGTAGAGGGAAAAATGTCACTGAGCTTTCTGATTTGAGTTCCAGAGTGATTCGCCCGATGAGTCCTTGATATTAAGTCGTTTTCAGCCAATTTTCTGACTTTTTGAAAACTTCACTTTTTGGTGAAAATATCCATTAAATGAGGGATTAATATGTGTGAGGGTACCCCAGGAGAGATCCAAATGTGTGTGGGTAGAATGTATATCCCACAGGGGTAAAATTGAAAAAAGTAAAAAAAAAACATTTTTTTGGACTTATTCATTTTTCCATCATTTTTCAGACTTTCGGAGAGGGAAAAATGTCAGTGAGCATTCCGATTTCAGTTCCAGAGCGATTCGCCCGATGAGTCCTTGATATTAAGTCGTTTTCAGCCAATTTTCTGACTTTTTGAAAACTTCACTTTTTGGTGAAAATATCCATTAAATGAGGGAATAATATGTGTGAGCGTACCCCAGGAGAGTTCCAAATGTGTGTGGGTAGAATATATATCCCATGGGGGTAAAATTGAAAAAAGTTGAAAAAAATGTTTTTTGGACTTAGTCATTTTTCCATCATTTTTCAGACTTTCGGAGAGGGGAAAATGTCAGTGAGTATTCCGATGTCAGTTCCAGAGTGATTCGCCCGATGAGTCCTTGATATTAAGTCGTTTTCAGCCAATTTTCTGACTTTTTGAAAACTTCACTTTTTGGTGAAAATATCCATTAAATGAGGGAATAATATGTGTGAGGGTACCCCAGGAGAGTTCCAAATGTGTGTGGGTAGAATATATATCCCATGGGGGTAAAATTGAAAAAAGTTAAAAAAAATTTTTTTGGACTTAGTCATTTTTCCATCATTTTTCAGACTTTCAGAGAGGGGAAAATGTCAGTGAGTATTCCGATTTCAGTTCCAGAGTGATTCACCCGATGAGTCCTTGATATTAAGTCGTTTTCAGACAATTTTCTGACTTTTTGAAAACTTCACTTTTTGGTGAAAATATCCATTAAATGAGGGAATAATATGTGTGAGGGTACCCCAGGAGAGTTCCAAATGTGTGTGGGTAGAATATATATCCCACAGGGGTAAAATTGAAAAAAGTTGAAGAAAATGTTTTTTGGACTTAGTCATTTTTCCATCATTTTTCAGACTTTCGGAGAGGGGAAAATGTCAGTGAGCATTCCGATTTCAGTTCCAGAGCGATTCGCCCGATGAGTCCTTGATATTAAGTCGTTGATAGCCAATTTTGACTTTTTGAAAACTTCACTTTTTGGTGAAAATGACCATTAAATGAGGGAATAATATGTGTGAGGGTACCCCAGGAGAGTTCCAAATGTGGGTGGGTAGAATATATATCCCATGGGGGTAAAATTGAAAAAAGTTTAAAAAAAATTTTTTTGGACTTAGTCATTTTTCCATCATTTTTCAGACTTTCGGAGAGGGGAAAATGTCAGTGAGCATAACGATTTCAGTTCCAGAGCGATTCGCCCGATGAGTCCTTGATATTAAGTCGTTTTCCGACAATTTTCTGACTTTTTGAAAACTTCACTTTTTGGTGAAAATATCCATTAAATGAGGGAATAATATGTGCGAGGGTTCCCCAGGAGAGTTCCAAATGTGTGTGGGTAGAATATATATCCCATGGGGGTAAAATTGAAAAAAGTTGAAAAAAATGTTTTTTGGACTTAGTCATTTTTCCATCATTTTTCAGACTTTCGGAGAGGGGAAAATGTCAGTGAGCATTCCGATTTCAGTTCCAGAGCGATTCGCCCGATGAGTCCTTGATATTAAGTCGTTTATAGACAATTTTGACTTTTTGAAAACTTCACTTTTTGGTGAAAATATCCATTAAATGAGGGAATAATATGTGTGAGGGTACCCCAGGAGAGTTCCAAATGTGTGTGGGTAGAATATATATCCCATGGGGGTAAAATTGAAAAAAGTTTAAAAAAAATTTTTTTGGACTTAGTCATTTTTCCATCGTTTTTCAGACTTTTGGAGAGGGAAAAATGTCACTGAGCATTCTGATTTCAGTTCCAGAGTGATTCGCCCGATGAATCCTTGATATTAAGTCGTTTTTAGCCAATTTTCTGACTTTTTGAAAACTTCACTTTTTGGTGAAAATATCCATTAAATGAGCGAATAATATGTGTGAGGGTACCCCAGGAGAGATCCAAATGTGTGTGGGTAGAATGTATATCCCACAGGGGTAAAATTGAAAAAAGTAAAAAAAAAATTTTTTTGGACTTATTCATTTTTCCATCATTTTTCAGACTTTCGGAGAGGGAAAAATGTCAGTGAGCATTCCGATTTCAGTTCCAGAGCGATTCGCCCGATGAGTCCTTGATATTAAGTCGTTTTCAGCCAATTTTCTGACTTTTTGAAAACTTCACTTTTTTGGTGAAAATATCCATTAAATGAGGGAATAATATGTGTGAGGGTACCCCAGGAGAGATCCAAATGTGTGTGGGTAGAATGTATATCCCACAGGGGTAAAATTGAAAAAAGTTAAAAAAAAATTTTTTTGGAATTAGTCATTTTTCCATCATTTTTCAGACTTTCGGAGAGGGGAAAATGTCAGTGAGCATTCCGATTTCAGTTCCAGAGCGATTCGCCCGATGAGTTCTTGATATTAAGTAGTTTTCAGGCAATTTTCTGACTTTTTGAAAACTTCACTTTTTGGTGAAAATATCCATTAAATGAGGGAATAATATGTGTGAGGGTACCCCAGGAGAGTTCCAAATGTGTGTGGGTAGAATATATATCCCATGGAGGTAAAATTGAAAAAAGTTGAAAAAAAAATTTTTTGGACTTAGTCATTTTTCCATCATTTTTCAGACTTTCGGAGAGGGGAAAATGTCAGGGAGCATTCCGATTTCAGTTCCAGAGCGATTCGCCCGATGAGTCCTTGATATTAAGTCGTTTATAGCCAATTTTGACTTTTTGAAAACTTCACTTTTTGGTGAAAATATCCATTAAATGAGGGAATAATATGTGTGAGGGTACCCCAGGAGAGTTCCAAATGTGTGTGGGTAGAATATATATCCCATGGGGGTAAAATTGAAAAAAGTTTAAAAAAATTTTTTTGGACTTAGTCATTTTTCCATCATTTTTCAGACTTTTGTAGAGGGAAAAATGTCACTGAGCTTTCTGATTTGAGTTCCAGAGTGATTCGCCCGATGAGTCCTTGATATTAAGTCGTTTTCAGCCAATTTTCTGACTTTTTGAAAACTTCACTTTTTGGTGAAAATATCCATTAAATGAGGGAATAATATGTGTGAGGGTACCCCAGGACAGATCCAAATGTGTGTGGGTAGAATTTATATCCCACAGGGGTAAAATTGAAAAAAGTAAAAAAAAAACATTTTTTTGGACTTATTCATTTTTCCATCATTTTTCAGACTTTCGGAGAGGGAAAAATGTCAGTGAGCATTCCGATTTCAGTTCCAGAGCGATTCGCCCGATGAGTCCTTGATATTAAGTCGTTTTCAGCCAATTTTCTGACTTTTTGAAAACTTCACTTTTTGGTGAAAATATCCATTAAATGAGGGAATAATATGTGTGAGCGTACCCCAGGAGAGTTCCAAATGTGTGTGGGTAGAATATATATCCCATGGGGGTAAAATTGAAAAAAGTTGAAAAAAATGTTTTTTGGACTTAGTCATTTTTCCATCATTTTTCAGACTTTCGGAGAGGGGAAAATGTCAGTGAGTATTCCGATGTCAGTTCCAGAGTGATTCGCCCGATGAGTCCTTGATATTAAGTCGTTTTCAGCCAATTTTCTGACTTTTTGAAAACTTCACTTTTTGGTGAAAATATCCATTAAATGAGGGAATAATCTGTGTGAGGGTACCCCAGGAGAGTTCCAAATGTGTGTGGGTAGAATATATATCCCATGGGGGTAAAATTGAAAAAAGTTAAAAAAAAATTTTTTGGACTTAGTCATTTTTCCATCATTTTTCAGACTTTCGGAGAGGGGAAAATGTCAGGGAGCATTCCGATTTCAGTTCCAGAGCGATTCGCCCGATGAGTCCTTGATATTAAGTCGTTTATAGCCAATTTTGACTTTTTGAAAGCTTCACTTTTTGGTGAAAATATCCATTAAATGAGGGAATAATATGTGTGAGGGTACCCCAGGAGAGTTCCAAATGTGTGTGGGTAGAATATATATCCCATGGGGGTAAAATAGAAAATAGTTTAAAAAAATTTTTTTTGGACTTAGTCATTTTTCCATCATTTTTCAGACTTTTGTAGAGGGAAAAATGTCACTGAGCATTCTGATTTGAGTTCCAGAGTGATTCGCCCGATGAGTCCTTGATATTAAGTCGTTTTCAGCCAATTTTCTGACTTTTTGAAAACTTCACTTTTTGGTGAAAATATCCATTAAATGAGGGAATAATATGTGTGAGGGTACCCCAGGAGAGATCCAAATGTGTGTGGGTAGAATGTATATCCCACAGGGGTAAAATTGAAAAAAGTTAAAAAAAAATTTTTTTGGAATTAGTCATTTTTCCATCATTTTTCAGACTTTCGGAGAGGGGAAAATGTCAGTGAGCATTCCGATTTCAGTTCCAGAGCGATTCGCCCGATGAGTTCTTGATATTAAGTAGTTTTCAGGCAATTTTCTGACTTTTTGAAAACTTCACTTTTTGGTGAAAATATCCATTAAATGAGGGAATAATATGTGTGAGGGTACCCCAGGAGAGTTCCAAATGTGTGTGGGTAGAATATATATCCCATGGAGGTAAAATTGAAAAAAGTTGAAAAAAAAATTTTTTGGACTTAGTCATTTTTCCATCATTTTTCAGACTTTCGGAGAGGGGAAAATGTCAGGGAGCATTCCGATTTCAGTTCCAGAGCGATTCGCCCGATGAGTCCTTGATATTAAGTCGTTTATAGCCAATTTTGACTTTTTGAAAACTTCACTTTTTGGTGAAAATATCCATTAAATGAGGGAATAATATGTGTGAGGGTACCCCAGGAGAGTTCCAAATGTGTGTGGGTAGAATATATATCCCATGGGGGTAAAATTGAAAAAAGTTTAAAAAAATTTTTTTGGACTTAGTCATTTTTCCATCATTTTTCAGACTTTTGTAGAGGGAAAAATGTCACTGAGCTTTCTGATTTGAGTTCCAGAGTGATTCGCCCGATGAGTCCTTGATATTAAGTCGTTTTCAGCCAATTTTCTGACTTTTTGAAAACTTCACTTTTTGGTGAAAATATCCATTAAATGAGGGAATAATATGTGTGAGGGTACCCCAGGAGAGATCCAAATGTGTGTGGGTAGAATGTATATCCCACAGGGGTAAAATTGAAAAAAGTAAAAAAAAAACATTTTTTTGGACTTATTCATTTTTCCATCATTTTTCAGACTTTCGGAGAGGGAAAAATGTCAGTGAGCATTCCGATTTCAGTTCCAGAGCGATTCGCCCGATGAGTCCTTGATATTAAGTCGTTTTCAGCCAATTTTCTGACTTTTTGAAAACTTCACTTTTTGGTGAAAATATCCATTAAATGAGGGAATAATATGTGTGAGCGTACCCCAGGAGAGTTCCAAATGTGTGTGGGTAGAATATATATCCCATGGGGGTAAAATTGAAAAAAGTTGAAAAAAATGTTTTTTGGACTTAGTCATTTTTCCATCATTTTTCAGACTTTCGGAGAGGGGAAAATGTCAGTGAGTATTCCGATGTCAGTTCCAGAGTGATTCGCCCGATGAGTCCTTGATATTAAGTCATTTTCAGCCAATTTTCTGACTTTTTGAAAACTTCACTTTTTGGTGAAAATATCCATTAAATGAGGGAATAATCTGTGTGAGGGTACCCCAGGAGAGTTCCAAATGTGTGTGGGTAGAATATATATCCCATGGGGGTAAAATTGAAAAAAGTTAAAAAAAATTTTTTTGGACTTAGTCATTTTTCCATCATTTTTCAGACTTTCGGAGAGGGGAAAATGTCAGGGAGCATTCCGATTTCAGTTCCAGAGCGATTCGCCCGATGAGTCCTTGATATTAAGTCGTTTATAGCCAATTTTCTGACTTTTTGAAAACTTCACTTTTTGGTGAAAATATCCATTAAATGAGGGAATAATATGTGTGAGGGTACCCCAGGAGAGTTCCAAATGTGTGTGGGTAGAATATATATCCCATGGGGGTAAAATTGAAAAAAGTTTAAAAAAAATTTTTTTGGACTTAGTCATTTTTCCATCATTTTTCAGACTTTTGTAGAGGGAAAAATGTCACTGAGCTTTCTGATTTGAGTTCCAGAGTGATTCGCCCGATGAGTCGTTGATATTAAGTCGTTTTCAGCCAATTTTCTGACTTTTTGAAAACTTCACCTTTTGGTGAAAATATCCATTAAATGAGGGAATAATATGTGTGAGGGTACCCCAGGAGAGATCCAAATGTGTGTGTGTAGAATGTATATCCCACAGGGGTAAAATTGAAAAAAGTAAAAAAAAACATTTTTTTGGACTTATTCATTTTTCCATCATTTTTCAGACTTTCGGAGAGGGAAAAATGTCAGTGAGCATTCCGATTTCAGTTCCAGAGCGATTCGCCCGATGAGTCCTTGATATTAAGTCGTTTTCAGCCAATTTTCTGACTTTTTGAAAACTTCACTTTTTGGTGAAAATATCCATTAAATGAGGGAATAATATGTGTGAGCGTACCCCAGGAGAGTTCCAAATGTGTGTGGGTAGAATATATATCCCATGGGGGTAAAATTGAAAAAAGTTGAAAAAAATGTTTTTTGGACTTAGTCATTTTTCCATCATTTTTCAGACTTTCGGAGAGGGGAAAATGTCAGTGAGTATTCCGATGTCAGTTCCAGAGTGATTCGCCCGATGAGTCCTTGATATTAAGTCATTTTCAGCCAATTTTCTGACTTTTTGAAAACTTCACTTTTTGGTGAAAATATCCATTAAATGAGGAAATAATATGTGTGAGGGTACCCCAGGAGAGATCCAAATGTGTGTGGGTAGAATGTATATCCCACAGGGGTAAATTTGAAAAAAGTTAAAAAAAAATTTTTTTGGACTTAGTCATTTTTCCATCATTTTTCAGACTTTCGGAGAGGGCAAAATGTCAGTGAGCATTCCGATTTCAGATCCAGAGCGATTCGCCCGATGAGTTCTTGATATTAAGTAGTTTTCAGGCAATTTTCTGACTTTTTGAAAACTTCACTTTTTGGTGAAAATATCCATTAAATGAGGGAATAATATGTGTGAGGGTACCCCAGGAGAGATCCAAATGTGTGTGGGTAGAATGTATATCCCACAGGGGTAAAATTGAAAAAAGTTAAAAAAAAATTTTTTTGGAATTAGTCATTTTTCCATCATTTTTCAGACTTTCGGAGAGGGGAAAATGTCAGTGAGCATTCCGATTTCAGTTCCAGAGCGATTCGCCCGATGAGTTCTTGATATTAAGTAGTTTTCAGGCAATTTTCTGACTTTTTGAAAACTTCACTTTTTGGTGAAAATATCCATTAAATGAGGGAATAATATGTGTGAGGGTACCCCAGGAGAGTTCCAAATGTGTGTGGGTAGAATATATATCCCATGGAGGTAAAATTGAAAAAAGTTGAAAAAAAAATTTTTTGGACTTAGTCATTTTTCCATCATTTTTCAGACTTTCGGAGAGGGGAAAATGTCAGGGAGCATTCCGATTTCAGTTCCAGAGCGATTCGCCCGATGAGTCCTTGATATTAAGTCGTTTATAGCCAATTTTGACTTTTTGAAAACTTCACTTTTTGGTGAAAATATCCATTAAATGAGGGAATAATATGTGTGAGGGTACCCCAGGAGAGTTCCAAATGTGTGTGGGTAGAATATATATCCCATGGGGGTAAAATTGAAAAAAGTTTAAAAAAATTTTTTTGGACTTAGTCATTTTTCCATCATTTTTCAGACTTTTGTAGAGGGAAAAATGTCACTGAGCTTTCTGATTTGAGTTCCAGAGTGATTCGCCCGATGAGTCCTTGATATTAAGTCGTTTTCAGCCAATTTTCTGACTTTTTGAAAACTTCACTTTTTGGTGAAAATATCCATTAAATGAGGGAATAATATGTGTGAGGGTACCCCAGGAGAGATCCAAATGTGTGTGGGTAGAATGTATATCCCACAGGGGTAAAATTGAAAAAAGTAAAAAAAAAACATTTTTTTGGACTTATTCATTTTTCCATCATTTTTCAGACTTTCGGAGAGGGAAAAATGTCAGTGAGCATTCCGATTTCAGTTCCAGAGCGATTCGCCCGATGAGTCCTTGATATTAAGTCGTTTTCAGCCAATTTTCTGACTTTTTGAAAACTTCACTTTTTGGTGAAAATATCCATTAAATGAGGGAATAATATGTGTGAGCGTACCCCGGGAGAGTTCCAAATGTGTGTGGGTAGAATATATATCCCATGGGGGTAAAATTGAAAAAAGTTGAAAAAAATGTTTTTTGGACTTAGTCATTTTTCCATCATTTTTCAGACTTTCGGAGAGGGGAAAATGTCAGTGAGTATTCCGATGTCAGTTCCAGAGTGATTCGCCCGATGAGTCCTTGATATTAAGTCATTTTCAGCCAATTTTCTGACTTTTTGAAAACTTCACTTTTTGGTGAAAATATCCATTAAATGAGGAAATAATATGTGTGAGGGTACCCCAGGAGAGATCCAAATGTGTGTGGGTAGAATGTATATCCCACAGGGGTAAAATTGAAAAAAGTTAAAAAAAAATTTTTTTGGAATTAGTCATTTTTCCATCATTTTTCAGACTTTCGGAGAGGGGAAAATGTCAGTGAGCATTCCGATTTCAGTTCCAGAGCGATTCGCCCGATGAGTTCTTGATATTAAGTAGTTTTCAGGCAATTTTCTGACTTTTTGAAAACTTCACTTTTTGGTGAAAATATCCATTAAATGAGGGAATAATATGTGTGAGGGTACCCCAGGAGAGTTCCAAATGTGTGTGGGTAGAATATATATCCCATGGAGGTAAAATTGAAAAAAGTTGAAAAAAAAATTTTTTGGACTTAGTCATTTTTCCATCATTTTTCAGACTTTCGGAGAGGGGAAAATGTCAGGGAGCATTCCGATTTCAGTTCCAGAGCGATTCGCCCGATGAGTCCTTGATATTAAGTCGTTTATAGCCAATTTTGACTTTTTGAAAACTTCACTTTTTGGTGAAAATATCCATTAAATGAGGGAATAATATGTGTGAGGGTACCCCAGGAGAGTTCCAAATGTGTGTGGGTAGAATATATATCCCATGGGGGTAAAATTGAAAAAAGTTTAAAAAAATTTTTTTGGACTTAGTCATTTTTCCATCATTTTTCAGACTTTTGTAGAGGGAAAAATGTCACTGAGCTTTCTGATTTGAGTTCCAGAGTGATTCGCCCGATGAGTCCTTGATATTAAGTCGTTTTCAGCCAATTTTCTGACTTTTTGAAAACTTCACTTTTTGGTGAAAATATCCATTAAATGAGGGAATAATATGTGTGAGGGTACCCCAGGAGAGATCCAAATGTGTGTGGGTAGAATGTATATCCCACAGGGGTAAAATTGAAAAAAGTAAAAAAAAAACATTTTTTTGGACTTATTCATTTTTCCATCATTTTTCAGACTTTCGGAGAGGGAAAAATGTCAGTGAGCATTCCGATTTCAGTTCCAGAGCGATTCGCCCGATGAGTCCTTGATATTAAGTCGTTTTCAGCCAATTTTCTGACTTTTTGAAAACTTCACTTTTTGGTGAAAATATCCATTAAATGAGGGAATAATATGTGTGAGCGTACCCCAGGAGAGTTCCAAATGTGTGTGGGTAGAATATATATCCCATGGGGGTAAAATTGAAAAAAGTTGAAAAAAATGTTTTTTGGACTTAGTCATTTTTCCATCATTTTTCAGACTTTCGGAGAGGGGAAAATGTCAGTGAGTATTCCGATGTCAGTTCCAGAGTGATTCGCCCGATGAGTCCTTGATATTAAGTCATTTTCAGCCAATTTTCTGACTTTTTGAAAACTTCACTTTTTGGTGAAAATATCCATTAAATGAGGAAATAATATGTGTGAGGGTACCCCAGGAGAGATCCAAATGTGTGTGGGTAGAATGTATATCCCACAGGGGTAAAATTGAAAAAAGTTAAAAAAAAATTTTTTTGGACTTAGTCATTTTTCCATCATTTTTCAGACTTTTGTAGAGGGAAAAATGTCACTGAGCATTCTGATTTGAGTTCCAGAGTGATTCGCCCGATGAGTCCTTGATATTAAGTCGTTTTCAGCCAATTTTCTGACTTTTTGAAAACTTCACTTTTTGGTGAAAATATCCATTAAATGAGGGAATAATATGTGTGAGGGTACCCCAGGAGAGATCCAAATGTGTGTGGGTAGAATGTATATCCCACAGGGGTAAAATTGAAAAAAGTTAAAAAAAATTTTTTTGGGAATTAGTCATTTTTCCATCATTTTTCAGACTTTCGGAGAGGGGAAAATGTCAGTGAGCATTCCGATTTCAGTTCCAGAGCGATTCGCCCGATGAGTTCTTGATATTAAGTAGTTTTCAGGCAATTTTCTGACTTTTTGAAAACTTCACTTTTTCGTGAAAATATCCATTAAATGAGGGAATAATATGTGTGAGCGTACCCCAGGAGAGTTCCAAATGTGTGTGGGTAGAATATATATCCCATGGGGGTAAAATTGAAAAAAGTTAAAAAAAATTTTTTTGGACTTAGTCATTTTTCCATCATTTTTCAGACTTTCGGAGAGGGAAAAATGTCAGTGAGCATTCCGATTTCAGTTCCAGAGCGATTCGCCCGATGAGTCGTTGATATTAAGTCGTTTTCAGCCAATTTTCTGACTTTTTGAAAACTTCACTTTTTGGTGAAAATATCCATTAAATGAGGGAATAATATGTGCGAGGGTACCCCAGGAGAGATCCAAATGTGTGTGGGTAGAATATATAATCCACGGGGGTAAAATTGAAAAAAGTTGAAAAAAATGTTTTTTGGACTTAGTCATTTTTCCATCATTTTTAGAACCTTCGGAGAGGGGAAAATGTCAGTGAGTATTCCGATTTCAGTTCCAGAGTGATTCGCCCGATTAGTCCTTGATATTAAATCATTTTCAGCCAATTTTCTGACTTTTTGAAATCTTCACTTTTTGGTGAAAATATCCATTAAATGAGGGAATAATATGTGTGAGGGTACCCCAGGAGAGATCCAAATGTGTGTGGGTAGAATGTATATCCCACAGGGATAAAATTGAAAAAAGTTAAATAAAAAATTTTTTGGACTTAGTCATTTTTACATCATTTTTCAGACTTTCGGAGAGGGGAAAATGTCAGGGAGCATTCCGATTTCAGTTCCAGAGCGATTCGCCCGATGAGTCCTTGATATTAAGTCGTTTATAGCCAATTTTGACTTTTTGAAAACTTCACTTTTTGGTGAAAATATCCATTAAATGAGGGAATAATATGTGTGAGGGTACCCCAGGAGAGTTCCAAATGTGTGTGGGTAGAATATATATCCCATGGGGGTAAAATTGAAAAAAGTTTAAAAAAAATTTTTTTGGACTTAGTCATTTTTCCATCATTTTTCAGACTTTTGTAGAGGGAAAAATGTCACTGAGCATTCTGATTTGAGTTCCAGAGTGATTCGCCCGATGAGACCTTGATATTAAGTCGTTTTCAGCCAATTTTCTGACTTTTTGAAAACTTCACTTTTTGGTGAAAATATCCATTTAATGAGGGAATAATATGTGTGAGGGTACCCCAGGAGAGATCCAAATGTGTGTGGGTAGAATGTATATCCCACAGGGGTAAAATTGAAAAAAGTAAAAAAAACATTTTTTTTGACTTATTCATTTTTCCATCATTTTTCAGACTTTCGGAGAGGGAAAAATGTCAGTGAGCATTCCGATTTCAGTTCCAGAGCGATTCGCCCGATGAGTCCTTGATATTAAGTCGTTTCCAGCCAATTTTCTGACTTTTTGAAAACTTCACTTTTTGGTGAAAATATCCATTAAATGAGGGAATAATATGTGTGAGCGTACCCCAGGAGAGTTCCAAATGTGTGTGGGTAGAATATATATCCCATGGGGGTAAAATTGAAAAAAGTTGAAAAAAATGTTTTTTGGACTTAGTCATTTTTCCATCATTTTTCAGACTTTCGGAGAGGGGAAAATGTCAGTGAGTATTCCGATGTCAGTTCCAGAGTGATTCGCCCGATGAGTCCTTGATATTAAGTCGTTTTCAGCCAATTTTCTGACTTTTTGAAAACTTCACTTTTTGGTGAAAATATCCATTAAATGAGGGAATAATATGTGTGAGGGTACCCCAGGAGAGAACCAAATGTGTGTGGGTAGAATGTATATCCCACAGGGGTAAAATTGAAAAAAGTTAAAAAAAATTTTTTTGGGAATTAGTCATTTTTCCATCATTTTTCAGACTTTCGGAGAGGGGAAAATGTCAGTGTGTATTCCGATTTCAGTTCCAGAGTGATTGGCCCGATGAGTACTTGATATTAAGTCGTTTTCAGCCAATTTTCTGACTTTTTGAAAACTTCACTTTTTGGTGAAAATATCCATTAAATGAGGGAATAATATGTGTGAGGGTACCCCAGGAGAGATCCAAATGTGTGTGGGTAGAATGTATATCCCACGGCGGTAAAATTGAAAAATGTTTAAAAAAATTTTTTTTTGGACTTAGTCATTTTTCCATCATTTTTCAGACTTTCGGAGAGGGAAAAATGTCAGTGAGCATTCCGATTTCAGTTCCAGAGCGATTCGCCCGATGAGTCCTTGATATTAAGTCGTTTTCAGCCAATTTTCTGACTTTTTGAAAACTTCACTTTTTGGTGAAAATATCCATTAAATGAGGGAATAATATGTGTGAGGGTACCCCAGTAGAGATCCAAATGTGTGTGGGTAGAATGTATATCCCACAGGGGTAAAATTGAAAAAAGTTAAATAAAAAATTTTTTGGACTTAGTCATTTTTCCATCATTTTTCAGACTTTCGGAGAGGGGAAAATGTCAGTGAGCATTCCGATTTCAGTTCCAGAGCGATTCGCCCGATGAGTCCTTGATATTAAGTCGTTTTCAGCCAATTTCCTGACTTTTTGAAAACTTCACTTTTTGGTGAAAATATCCATTAAATGAGGGCATAATATATGCGAGGGTACCCCAGGAGAGTTCCAAATATGTGTGGGTAGAATATATATCCCATGGGGGTAAAATTGAAAAAAGTTTAAAAAAAATTTTTTTGGACTTAGTCATTTTTCCATCATTTTTCAGACTTTTGTAGAGGGAAAAATGTCACTGAGCTTTCTGATTTGAGTTCCAGAGTGATTCGCCCGATGAGTCGTTGATATTAAGTCGTTTTCAGCCAATTTTCTGACTTTTTGAAAACTTCACCTTTTGGTGAAAATATCCATTAAATGAGGGAATAATATGTGTGAGGGTACCCCAGGAGAGATCCAAATGTGTGTGTGTAGAATGTATATCCCACAGGGGTAAAATTGAAAAAAGTAAAAAAAAACATTTTTTTGGACTTATTCATTTTTCCATCATTTTTCAGACTTTCGGAGAGGGAAAAATGTCAGTGAGCATTCCGATTTCAGTTCCAGAGCGATTCGCCCGATGAGTCCTTGATATTAAGTCGTTTTCAGCCAATTTTCTGACTTTTTGAAAACTTCACTTTTTGGTGAAAATATCCATTAAATGAGGGAATAATATGTGTGAGCGTACCCCAGGAGAGTTCCAAATGTGTGTGGGTAGAATATATATCCCATGGGGGTAAAATTGAAAAAAGTTGAAAAAAATGTTTTTTGGACTTAGTCATTTTTCCATCATTTTTCAGACTTTCGGAGAGGGGAAAATGTCAGTGAGTATTCCGATGTCAGTTCCAGAGTGATTCGCCCGATGAGTCCTTGATATTAAGTCATTTTCAGCCAATTTTCTGACTTTTTGAAAACTTCACTTTTTGGTGAAAATATCCATTAAATGAGGAAATAATATGTGTGAGGGTACCCCAGGAGAGATCCAAATGTGTGTGGGTAGAATGTATATCCCACAGGGGTAAAATTGAAAAAAGTTAAAAAAAAATTTTTTTGGACTTAGTCATTTTTCCATCATTTTTCAGACTTTCGGAGAGGGCAAAATGTCAGTGAGCATTCCGATTTCAGATCCAGAGCGATTCGCCCGATGAGTTCTTGATATTAAGTAGTTTTCAGGCAATTTTCTGACTTTTTGAAAACTTCACTTTTTGGTGAAAATATCCATTAAATGAGGGAATAATATGTGTGAGGGTACCCCAGGAGAGTTCCAAATGTGTGTGGGTAGAATATATATCCCATGGGGGTAAAATTGAAAAAAGTTGAAAAAAATGTTTTTTGGACTTAGTCATTTTTCCATCATTTTTCAGACTTTCGGAGAGGGGAAAATGTCAGTGAGTATTCCGATGTCAGTTCCAGAGTGATTCGCCCGATGAGTCCTTGATATTAAGTCGTTTTCAGCCAATTTTCTGACTTTTTGAAAACTTCACTTTTTGGTGAAAATATCCATTAAATGAGGGAATAATATGTGTGAGGGTACCCCAGGAGAGATCCAAATGTGTGTGGGTAGAATGTATATCCCACGGCGGTAAAATTGAAAAATGTTTAAAAAAATTTTTTTTTGGACTTAGTCATTTTTCCATCATTTTTCAGACTTTCGGAGAGGGAAAAATGTCAGTGAGCATTCCGATTTCAGTTCCAGAGCGATTCGCCCGATGAGTCCTTGATATTAAGTCGTTTTCAGCCAATTTTCTGACTTTTTGAAAACTTCACTTTTTGGTGAAAATATCCATTAAATGAGGGAATAATATGTGTGAGGGTACCCCAGTAGAGATCCAAATGTGTGTGGGTAGAATGTATATCCCACAGGGGTAAAATTGAAAAAAGTTAAATAAAAAATTTTTTGGACTTAGTCATTTTTCCATCATTTTTCAGACTTTCGGAGAGGGGAAAATGTCAGTGAGCATTCCGATTTCAGTTCCAGAGCGATTCGCCCGATGAGTCCTTGATATTAAGTCGTTTTCAGCCAATTTCCTGACTTTTTGAAAACTTCACTTTTTGGTGAAAATATCCATTAAATGAGGGCATAATATATGCGAGGGTACCCCAGGAGAGTTCCAAATATGTGTGGGTAGAATATATATCCCATGGGGGTAAAATTGAAAAAAGTTTAAAAAAAATTTTTTTGGACTTAGTCATTTTTCCATCATTTTTCAGACTTTTGTAGAGGGAAAAATGTCACTGAGCTTTCTGATTTGAGTTCCAGAGTGATTCGCCCGATGAGTCGTTGATATTAAGTCGTTTTCAGCCAATTTTCTGACTTTTTGAAAACTTCACCTTTTGGTGAAAATATCCATTAAATGAGGGAATAATATGTGTGAGGGTACCCCAGGAGAGATCCAAATGTGTGTGTGTAGAATGTATATCCCACAGGGGTAAAATTGAAAAAAGTAAAAAAAAACATTTTTTTGGACTTATTCATTTTTCCATCATTTTTCAGACTTTCGGAGAGGGAAAAATGTCAGTGAGCATTCCGATTTCAGTTCCAGAGCGATTCGCCCGATGAGTCCTTGATATTAAGTCGTTTTCAGCCAATTTTCTGACTTTTTGAAAACTTCACTTTTTGGTGAAAATATCCATTAAATGAGGGAATAATATGTGTGAGCGTACCCCAGGAGAGTTCCAAATGTGTGTGGGTAGAATATATATCCCATGGGGGTAAAATTGAAAAAAGTTGAAAAAAATGTTTTTTGGACTTAGTCATTTTTCCATCATTTTTCAGACTTTCGGAGAGGGGAAAATGTCAGTGAGTATTCCGATGTCAGTTCCAGAGTGATTCGCCCGATGAGTCCTTGATATTAAGTCATTTTCAGCCAATTTTCTGACTTTTTGAAAACTTCACTTTTTGGTGAAAATATCCATTAAATGAGGAAATAATATGTGTGAGGGTACCCCAGGAGAGATCCAAATGTGTGTGGGTAGAATGTATATCCCACAGGGGTAAAATTGAAAAAAGTTAAAAAAAAATTTTTTTGGACTTAGTCATTTTTCCATCATTTTTCAGACTTTCGGAGAGGGCAAAATGTCAGTGAGCATTCCGATTTCAGATCCAGAGCGATTCGCCCGATGAGTTCTTGATATTAAGTAGTTTTCAGGCAATTTTCTGACTTTTTGAAAACTTCACTTTTTGGTGAAAATATCCATTAAATGAGGGAATAATATGTGTGAGGGTACCCCAGGAGAGTTCCAAATGTGTGTGGGTAGAATATATATCCCATGGGGGTAAAATTGAAAAAAGTTGAAAAAAATGTTTTTTGGACTTAGTCATTTTTCCATCATTTTTCAGACTTTCGGAGAGGGGAAAATGTCAGTGAGTATTCCGATGTCAGTTCCAGAGTGATTCGCCCGATGAGTCCTTGATATTAAGTCGTTTTCAGCCAATTTTCTGACTTTTTGAAAACTTCACTTTTTGGTGAAAATATCCATTAAATGAGGGAATAATATGTGTGAGGGTACCCCAGGAGAGTTCCAAATGTGTGTGGGTAGAATATATATCCCATGGGGGTAAAATTGAAAAAAGTTTAAAAAAAATTTTTTTGGACTTAGTCATTTTTCCATCATTTTTCAGACTTTCGGAGAGGGGAAAATGTCAGTGAGTATTCCGATGTCAGTTCCAGAGTGATTCGCCCGATGAGTCCTTGATATTAAGTCATTTTCAGCCAATTTTCTGACTTTTTGAAAACTTCACTTTTTGGTGAAAATATCCATTAAATGAGGGAATAATATGTGTGAGGGTACCCCAGGAGAGTTCCAAATGTGTGTGGGTAGAATATATATCCCATGGGGGTAAAATTGAAAAAAGTTTAAAAAAAATGTTTTTTGGACTTAGTCATTTTTCCATCATTTTTCAGACTTTCGGAGAGGGGAAAATGTCAGTGAGTATTCCGATGTCAGTTCCAGAGTGATTCGCCCGATGAGTCCTTGATATTAAGTCATTTTCAGCCAATTTTCTGACTTTTTGAAAACTTCACTTTTTGGTGAAAATATCCATTAAATGAGGAAATAATATGTGTGAGGGTACCCCAGGAGAGATCCAAATGTGTGTGGGTAGAATGTATATCCCACAGGGGTAAAATTGAAAAAAGTTAAAAAAAAATTTTTTTGGACTTAGTCATTTTTCCATCATTTTTCAGACTTTCGGAGAGGGCAAAATGTCAGTGAGCATTCCGATTTCAGATCCAGAGCGATTCGCCCGATGAGTTCTTGATATTAAGTAGTTTTCAGGCAATTTTCTGACTTTTTGAAAACTTCACTTTTTGGTGAAAATATCCATTAAATGAGGGAATAATATGTGTGAGGGTACCCCAGGAGAGTTCCAAATGTGTGTGGGTAGAATATATATCCCATGGGGGTAAAATTGAAAAAAGTTAAAAAAAATTTTTTTGGACTTAGTCATTTTTCCATCATTTTTCAGACTTTCGGAGAGGGAAAAATGTCAGTGAGCATTCCGATTTCAGTTCCAGAGCGATTCGCCCGATGAGTCGTTGATATTAAGTCGTTTTCAGCCAATTTTCTGACTTTTTGAAAACTTCACTTTTTGGTGAAAATATCCATTAAATGAGGGAATAATATGTGCGAGGGTACCCCAGGAGAGATCCAAATGTGTGTGGGTAGAATATATAATCCACGGGGGTAAAATTGAAAAAAGTTGAAAAAAATGTTTTTTGGACTTAGTCATTTTTCCATCATTTTTAGAACCTTCGGAGAGGGGAAAATGTCAGTGAGTATTCCGATTTCAGTTCCAGAGTGATTCGCCCGATTAGTCCTTGATATTAAATCATTTTCAGCCAATTTTCTGACTTTTTGAAAACTTCACTTTTTGGTGAAAATATCCATTAAATGAGGGAATAATATGTGTGAGGGTACCCCAGGAGAGATCCAAATGTGTGTGGGTAGAATGTATATCCCACAGGGATAAAATTGAAAAAAGTTAAATAAAAAATTTTTTGGACTTAGTCATTTTTACATCATTTTTCAGACTTTCGGAGAGGGGAAAATGTCAGGGAGCATTCCGATTTCAGTTCCAGAGCGATTCGCCCGATGAGTCCTTGATATTAAGTCGTTTATAGCCAATTTTGACTTTTTGAAAACTTCACTTTTTGGTGAAAATATCCATTAAATGAGGGAATAATATGTGTGAGGGTACCCCAGGAGAGTTCCAAATGTGTGTGGGTAGAATATATATCCCATGGGGGTAAAATTGAAAAAAGTTTAAAAAAAATTTTTTTGGACTTAGTCATTTTTCCATCATTTTTCAGACTTTTGTAGAGGGAAAAATGTCACTGAGCATTCTGATTTGAGTTCCAGAGTGATTCGCCCGATGAGACCTTGATATTAAGTCGTTTTCAGCCAATTTTCTGACTTTTTGAAAACTTCACTTTTTGGTGAAAATATCCATTTAATGAGGGAATAATATGTGTGAGGGTACCCCAGGAGAGATCCAAATGTGTGTGGGTAGAATGTATATCCCACAGGGGTAAAATTGAAAAAAGTAAAAAAAACATTTTTTTGGACTTATTCATTTTTCCATCATTTTTCAGACTTTCGGAGAGGGAAAAATGTCAGTGAGCATTCCGATTTCAGTTCCAGAGCGATTCGCCCGATGAGTCCTTGATATTAAGTCGTTTCCAGCCAATTTTCTGACTTTTTGAAAACTTCACTTTTTGGTGAAAATATCCATTAAATGAGGGAATAATATGTGTGAGCGTACCCCAGGAGAGTTCCAAATGTGTGTGGGTAGAATATATATCCCATGGGGGTAAAATTGAAAAAAGTTGAAAAAAATGTTTTTTGGACTTAGTCATTTTTCCATCATTTTTCAGACTTTCGGAGAGGGGAAAATGTCAGTGAGTATTCCGATGTCAGTTCCAGAGTGATTCGCCCGATGAGTCCTTGATATTAAGTCGTTTTCAGCCAATTTTCTGACTTTTTGAAAACTTCACTTTTTGGTGAAAATATCCATTAAATGAGGGAATAATATGTGTGAGGGTACCCCAGGAGAGATCCAAATGTGTGTGGGTAGAATGTATATCCCACAGGGGTAAAATTGAAAAAAGTTAAAAAAAATTTTTTTGGGAATTAGTCATTTTTCCATCATTTTTCAGACTTTCGGAGAGGGGAAAATGTCAGTGAGTATTCCGATTTCAGTTCCAGAGTGATTCGCCCGATGAGTACTTGATATTAAGTCGTTTTCAGCCAATTTTCTGACTTTTTGAAAACTTCACTTTTTGGTGAAAATATCCATTAAATGAGGGAATAATATGTGTGAGGGTACCCCAGGAGAGATCCAAATGTGTGTGGGTAGAATGTATATCCCACGGCGGTAAAATTGAAAAATGTTTAAAAAAATTTTTTTTTGGACTTAGTCATTTTTCCATCATTTTTCAGACTTTTGGAGAAGGGAAAATGTCAGTGAGTATTCCGATTTCAGTTCCAGAGCGATTCGCCCGATGAGTTCTTGATATTAAGTCGTTTTCAGCCAATTTTCAGACTTTTTGAAAACTTCACTTTTTGGTGAAAATATCCATTAAATGAGGGAATAATATGTGTGAGGGTACCCCAGGAGAGTTCCAAATGTGTGTGGGTAGAATATATATCCCATGGGGGTAAAATTGGAAATAGTTTAAAAAAAAATTTTTTGGACTTAGTCATTTTTCCATCATTTTTCAGACTTTCGGAGAGGGAAAAATGTCAGTGAGCATTCCGATTTCAGTTCCAGAGCGATTCGCCCGATGAGTCGTTGATATTAAGTCGCTTTCAGCCAATTTTCTGACTTTTTGAAAACTTCACTTTTTGGTGAAAATATCCATTAAATGAGGGAATAATATGTGCGAGGGTACCCCAGGAGAGATCCAAATGTGTGTGGGTAGAATATATAATCCACGGGGGTAAAATTGAAAAAAGTTGAAAAAAATGTTTTTTGGACTTAGTCATTTTTCCATCATTTTTAGAACCTTCGGAGAGGGGAAAATGTCAGTGAGTATTCCGATTTCAGTTCCAGAGTGATTCGCCCGATTAGTCCTTGATATTAAATGATTTTCAGCCAATTTTCTGACTTTTTGAAAACTTCACTTTTTGGTGAAAATATCCATTAAATGAGGGAATAATATGTGTGAGGGTACCCCAGGAGAGATCCAAATGTGTGTGGGTAGAATGTATATCCCACAGGGGTAAAATTGAAAAAAGTTAAAAAAAAAATTTTTTGGACTTAGTCATTTTTACATCATTTTTCAGACTTTCGGAGAGGGGAAAATGTCAGGGAGCATTCCGATTTCAGTTCCAGAGCGATTCGCCCGATGAGTCCTTGATATTAAGTCGTTTATAGCCAATTTTGACTTTTTGAAAACTTCACTTTTTGGTGAAAATATCCATTAAATGAGGGAATAATATGTGTGAGGGTACCCCAGGAGAGTTCCAAATGTGTGTGGGTAGAATATATATCCCATGGGGGTAAAATTGAAAAAAGTTTAAAAAAAATTTTTTTGGACTTAGTCATTTTTCCATCATTTTTCAGACTTTTGTAGAGGGAAAAATGTCACTGAGCATTCTGATTTGAGTTCCAGAGTGATTCGCCCGATGAGACCTTGATATTAAGTCGTTTTCAGCCAATTTTCTGACTTTTTGAAAACTTCACTTTTTGGTGAAAATATCCATTAAATGAGGGAATAATATGTGTGAGGGTACCCCAGGAGAGATCCAAATGTGTGTGGGTAGAATGTATATCCCACAGGGGTAAAATTGAAAAAAGTAAAAAAAACATTTTTTTGGACTTATTCATTTTTCCATCATTTTTCAGACTTTCGGAGAGGGAAAAATGTCAGTGAGCATTCCGATTTCAGTTCCAGAGCGATTCGCCCGATGAGTCCTTGATATTAAGTCGTTTTCAGCCAATTTTCTGACTTTTTGAAAACTTCACTTTTTGGTGAAAATATCCATTAAATGAGGGAATAATATGTGTGAGCGTACCCCAGGAGAGTTCCAAATGTGTGTGGGTAGAATATATATCCCATGGGGGTAAAATTGAAAAAAGTTGAAAAAAATGTTTTTTGGACTTAGTCATTTTTCCATCATTTTTCAGACTTTCGGAGAGGGGAAAATGTCAGTGAGTATTCCGATGTCAGTTCCAGAGTGATTCGCCCGATGAGTCCTTGATATTAAGTCGTTTTCAGCCAATTTTCTGACTTTTTGAAAACTTCACTTTTTGGTGAAAATATCCATTAAATGAGGGAATAATATGTGTGAGGGTACCCCAGGAGAGTTCCAAATGTGTGTGGGTAGAATATATATCCCATGGGGGTAAAATTGAAAAAAGTTTAAAAAAAATTTTTTTGGACTTAGTCATTTTTCCATCATTTTTCAGACTTTTGTAGAGGGAAAAATGTCACTGAGCATTCTGATTTGAGTTCCAGAGTGATTCGCCCGATGAGTCCTTGATATTAAGTCGTTTTCAGCCAATTTTCTGACTTTTTGAAAACTTCACTTTTTGGTGAAAATATCCATTAAATGAGGGAATAATATGTGTGAGGGTACCCCAGGAGAGATCCAAATGTGTGTGGGTAGAATGTATATCCCACAGGGGTAAAATTGAAAAAAGTTAAAAAAAATTTTTTTGGGAATTAGTCATTTTTCCATCATTTTTCAGACTTTCGGAGAGGGGAAAATGTCAGTGAGCATTCCGATTTCAGTTCCAGAGCGATTCGCCCGATGAGTTCTTGATATTAAGTAGTTTTCAGGCAATTTTCTGACTTTTTGAAAACTTCACTTTTTGGTGAAAATATCCATTAAATGAGGGAATAATATGTGTGAGCGTACCCCAGGAGAGTTCCAAATGTGTTTGGGTAGAATATATATCCCACGGGGGTAAAATTGAAAAAAGTTGAAAAAAATTTTTTTTGGACTTAGTCATTTTTCCATCATTTTTCAGACTTTCGGAGAGGGGAAAATGTCAGTGAGTATTCCGATTTCAGTTCCAGAGTGATTCGCCCGATGAGTACTTGATATTAAGTCGTTTTCAGCCAATTTTCTGACTTTTTGAAAACTTCACTTTTTGGTGAAAATATCCATTAAATGAGGGAATAATATGTGTGAGGGTACCCCAGGAGAGATCCAAATGTGTGTGGGTAGAATGTATATCCCACAGGTGTAAAATTGAAAAAAGTAAAAAAAAATTTTTTTTGGACTTAGTCATTTTTCCATCATTTTTCAGACTTTCGGAGAGGGGAAAATGTCAGTGAGTATTCCGATTTCAGTTCCAGAGTGATTCGCCCGATTAGTCCTTGATATTAAGTCATTTTCAGCCAATTTTCTGACTTTTTGAAAACTTCACTTTTTGGTGAAAATATCCATTAAATGAGGAAATAATATGTGTGAGGGTACCCCAGGAGAGATCCAAATGTGTGTGGGTAGAATGTATATCCCGCAGGGGTAAAATTGAAAAAAGTTATAAAAAAATTTTTTTGGACTTAGTCATTTTTCCATCATTTTTCAGACTTTCGGAGAGGGGAAAATGTCAGTGAGTATTCCGATTTCAGTTCCAGAGTGATTCGCCCGATGAGTCCTTGATATTAAGTCATTTTCAGCCAATTTTCTGACTTTTTGAAAACTTCACTTTTTGGTGAAAATATCCATTAAATGAGGGAATAATATGTGTGAGGGTACCCCAGTAGAGATCCAAATGTGTGTGGGTAGAATGTATATCCCACAGGGGTAAAATTGAAAAAAGTTAAATAAAAAATTTTTTGGACTTAGTCATTTTTCCATCATTTTTCAGACTTTCGGAGAGGGGAAAATGTCAGTGAGCATTCCGATTTCAGTTCCAGAGCGATTCGCCCGATGAGTCCTTGATATTAAGTCGTTTTCAGCCAATTTCCTGACTTTTTGAAAACTTCACTTTTTGGTGAAAATATCCATTAAATGAGGGCATAATATATGCGAGGGTACCCCAGGAGAGTTCCAAATATGTGTGGGTTGAATATATATCCCATGGGGGTAAAATTGAAAAAAGTTTTAAAAAAATTTTTTTTGGATTTAGTCATTTTTCCATCATTTTTCAGACTTTTGGAGAAGGGAAAATGTCAGTGAGCATTCCGATTTCAGTTCCAGAGCGATTCGCCCGATGAGTTCTTGATATTAAGTCGTTTTCAGCCAATTTTCTGACTTTTTGAAAACTTCACTTTTTGGTGAAAATATCCATTAAATGAGGGAATAATATGTGTGAGGGTACCCCATGAGAGTTCCAAATGTGTGTGGGTAGAATATTTATCCCATGGGGGTAAAATTGAAAAAAGTTGAAAAAAAATGTTTTTTGGACTTAGTCATTTTTCCATCATTTTTCAGACTTTCGGAGAGGGGAAAATGTCAGTGAGCATACCGATTTCAGTTCCAGAGCGATTCGCCCGATGAGTTCTTGATATTAAGACTTTTTCAGCCAATTTTCTGACTTTTTGAAAACTTCACTTTCTGGTGAAAATATCCATTAAATGAGGGAATAATATGTGTGAGGGTACCCCAGGAGAGTTCCAAATGTGTGTGGGTAGAATATATATCCCATGGGGGTAAAATTGAAAAAAGTTGAAAAAAATTTTTTTGGACTTAGTCATTTTTCCATCATTTTTCAGACTTTCGGAGAGGGGAAAATGTCAGTGAGTATTCCGACTTCAGTTCCAGAGTGATTCGCCCGATGAGTCCTTGATATTAAGTCGTTTTCAGCCAATTTTCTGACTTTTTGAAAACTTCACTTTTTGGTGAAAATATCCATTAAATGAGGGAATAATATGTGTGAGGGTACCCCAGGAGAGTTCCAAATGTGTGTGGGTAGAATATATATCCCATGGGGGTAAAATTGAAAAAAGTTTAAAAAAATTTTTTTGGACTTAGTCATTTTTCCATCATTTTTCAGACTTTCGGAGAGGGAAAAATGTCAGTGAGCATTCCGATTTCAGTTCCAGAGCGATTCGCCCGATGAGTCCTTGATATTAAGTCGTTTTCAGCAAATTTTCTGACTTTTTGAAAACTTCATTTTTTGGTGAAAATATCCATTAAATGAGGGAATAATATGTGTGAGGGTACCCCATGAGAGTTCCAAATGTGTGTGGGTAGAATATTTATCCCATGGGGGTAGAATTGAAAAAAGTTGAAAAAAATGTTTTTTGGACTTAGTCATTTTTCCATCATTTTTAGAACTTTCGGAGAGGGGAAAATGTCAGTGAGTATTCCGATTTCAGTTCCAGAGTGATTCGCCCGATTAGTCCTTGATATTAAGTCATTTTCAGCCAATTTTCTGACTTTTTGAAAACTTCACTTTTTGGTGAAAATATCCATTAAATGAGGGAATAATATGTGTGAGGGTACCCCAGGAGAGATCCAAATGTGTGTGGGTAGAATGTATATCCCACAGGTGTAAAATTGAAAAAAGTTAGAAAAAAATGTTTTTTGGACTTAGTCATTTTTCCATCATTTTTCAGACTTTCGGAGAGGGGAAAATGTCAGTGAGCATACCGATTTCAGTTCCAGAGCGATTCGCCCGATGAGTTCTTGATATTAAGACTTTTTCAGCCAATTTTCTGACTTTTTGAAAACTTCACTTTCTGGTGAAAATATCCATTAAATGAGGGAATAATATGTGTGAGGGTACCCCAGGAGAGTTCCAAATGTGTGTGGGTAGAATATATATCCCATGGGGGTAAAATTGAAAAAAGTTTAAAAAAATTTTTTTGGACTTAGTCATTTTTCCATCATTTTTCAGACTTTCGGAGAGGGGAAAATGTCAGTGAGCATTCCGATTTCAGTTCCAGAGCGATTCGCCCGATGAGTCCTTGATATTAAGTCGTTTTCAGCCAATTTTCTGACTTTTTGAAAACTTCATTTTTTGGTGAAAATATCCATTAAATGAGGGAATAATATGTGTGAGGGTACCCCATGAGAGTTCCAAATGTGTGTGGGTAGAATATTTATCCCATGGGGGTAAAATTGAAAAAAGTTGAAAAAAATGTTTTTTGGACTTAGTCATTTTTCCATCATTTTTAGAACTTTCGGAGAGGGGAAAATGTCAGTGAGTATTCCGATTTCAGTTCCAGAGTGATTCGCCCGATTAGTCCTTGATATTAAGTCATTTTCAGCCAATTTTCTGACTTTTTGAAAACTTCACTTTTTGGTGAAAATATCCATTTAATGAGGGAATAATATGCGTGAGGGTACCCCAGGAGAGATCCAAATGTGTGTGGGTAGAATGTATATCCCACAGGTGTAAAATTGAAAAAAGTTAAAAAAAAATGTTTTTTGGACTTAGTCATTTTTCCATCATTTTTCAGACTTTCGGAGAGGGGAAAATGTCAGTGAGCATACCGATTTCAGTTCCAGAGCGATTCGCCCGATGAGTTCTTGATATTAAGACTTTTTCAGCCAATTTTCTGACTTTTTGAAAACTTCACTTTCTGGTGAAAATATCCATTAAATGAGGGAATAATATGTGTGAGGGTACCCCAGGAGAGTTCCAAATGTGTGCGGGTAGAATATATATCCCATGGGGGTAAAATTGAAAAAAGTTGAAAAAAATTTTTTTGGACTTAGTCATTTTTCCATCATTTTTCAGACTTTCGGAGAGGGGAAAATGTCAGTGAGTATTCCGATTTCAGTTCCAGAGTGATTCGCCCGATGAGTCCTTGATATTAAGTCGTTTTCAGCCAATTTTCTGACTTTTTGAAAACTTCACTTTTTGGTGAAAATATCCATTAAATGAGGGAATAATATGTGTGAGGGTACCCCAGGAGAGATCCAAATGTGTGTGGGTAGAATGTATATCCCACGGCGGTAAAATTGAAAAAAGTTTAAAAAAATTTTTTTTTGGACTTAGTCATTTTTCCATCATTTTTCAGACTTTCGGAGAGGGAAAAATGTCAGTGAGCATTCCGATTTCAGTTCCAGAGCGATTCGCCCGATGAGTCCTTGATATTAAGTCGTTTTCAGCCAATTTTCTGACTTTTTGAAAACTTCACATTTTGGTGAAAATATCCATTAAATGAGGGAATAATATGTGTGAGGGTACCCCAGTAGAGATCCAAATGTGTGTGGGTAGAATGTAATAAAATTGAATAAAGTTAAATAAAAAGTTTTTTGGACTTAGTCATTTTTCCATCATTTTTCAGACTTTCAGAGAGGGGAAAATGTCAGTGAGCATTCCGATTTCAGATCTAGAGCGATTCGCCCGATGAGTTCTTGATATTAAGTCGTTTTCAGCCAATTTTCTGACTTTTTGAAAACTTCACTTTTTGGTGAAAATATCCATTAAATGAGGGAATAATATGTGTGAGGGTACCCCAGGAGAGTTCCAAATGTGTGTGGGTAGAATATATATCCCATGGGGGTAAAATTGAAAAAAGTTTAAAAAAATTTTTTTGGACTTAGTCATTTTTCCATCATTTTTCAGACTTTCGGAGAGGGAAAAATGTCAGTGAGCATTCCGATTTCAGTTCCAGAGCGATTGGCCCGATGAGTCCTTGATATTAAGTCGTTTTCAGCCAATTTTCTGACTTTTTGAAAACTTCACTTTTTGGTGAAAATATCCATTAAATGAGGGAATAATATGTGTGAGGGTACCCCAGTAGAGATCCAAATGTGTGTGGGTAGAATGTATATCCCACAGGGGTAAAATTGAAAAAAGTTAGAAAAAAATGTTTTTTGGACTTAGTCATTTTTCCATCATTTTTCAGACTTTCGGAGAGGGGAAAATGTCAGTGAGCATACCGATTTCAGTTCCAGAGCGATTCGCCCGATGAGTTCTTGATATTAAGACTTTTTCAGCCAATTTTCTGACTTTTTGAAAACTTCACTTTCTGGTGAAAATATCCATTAAATGAGGGAATAATATGTGTGAGGGTACCCCAGGAGAGTTCCAAATGTGTGTGGGTAGAATATATATCCCATGGGGGTAAAATTGAAAAAAGTTTAAAAAAATTTTTTTGGACTTAGTCATTTTTCCATCATTTTTCAGACTTTCGGAGAGGGAAAAATGTCAGTGAGCATTCCGATTTCAGTTCCAGAGCGATTCGCCCGATGAGTCCTTGATATTAAGTCGTTTTCAGCCAATTTTCTGACTTTTTGAAAACTTCACATTTTGGTGAAAATATCCATTAAATGAGGGAATAATATGTGTGAGGGTACCCCAGTAGAGATCCAAATGTGTGTGGGTAGAATGTAATAAAATTGAATAAAGTTAAATAAAAAGTTTTTTGGACTTAGTCATTTTTCCATCATTTTTCAGACTTTCAGAGAGGGGAAAATGTCAGTGAGCATTCCGATTTCAGATCTAGAGCGATTCGCCCGATGAGTTCTTGATATTAAGTCGTTTTCAGCCAATTTTCTGACTTTTTGAAAACTTCACTTTTTGGTGAAAATATCCATTAAATGAGGGAATAATATGTGTGAGGGTACCCCAGGAGAGTTCCAAATGTGTGTGGGTAGAATATATATCCCACGGGGGTAAAATTGAAAAAAGTTTAAAAAAATTTTTTTGGACTTAGTCATTTTTCCATCATTTTTCAGACTTTCGGAGAGGGAAAAATGTCAGTGAGCATTCCGATTTCAGTTCCAGAGCGATTGGCCCGATGAGTCCTTGATATTAAGTCGTTTTCAGCCAATTTTCTGACTTTTTGAAAACTTCACTTTTTGGTGAAAATATCCATTAAATGAGGGAATAATATGTGTGAGGGTACCCCAGTAGAGATCCAAATGTGTGTGGGTAGAATGTATATCCCACAGGGGTAAAATTGAAAAAAGTTAGAAAAAAATGTTTTTTGGACTTAGTCATTTTTCCATCATTTTTCAGACTTTCGGAGAGGGGAAAATGTCAGTGAGCATACCGATTTCAGTTCCAGAGCGATTCGCCCGATGAGTTCTTGATATTAAGACTTTTTCAGCCAATTTTCTGACTTTTTGATAACTTCACTTTCTGGTGAAAATATCCATTAAATGAGGGAATAATATGTGTGAGGGTACCCCAGGAGAGTTCCAAATGTGTGTGGGTAGAATATATATCCCATGGGGGTAAAATTGAAAAAAGTTTAAAAAAATTTTTTTGGACTTAGTCATTTTTCCATCATTTTTCAGACTTTCGGAGAGGGAAAAATGTCAGTGAGCATTCCGATTTCAGTTCCAGAGCGATTCGCCCGATGAGTCCTTGATATTAAGTCGTTTTCAGCCAATTTTCTGACTTTTTGAAAACTTCACATTTTGGTGAAAATATCCATTAAATGAGGGAATAATATGTGTGAGGGTACCCCAGTAGAGATCCAAATGTGTGTGGGTAGAATGTATATCCCACAGGGGTAAAATTGAAAAAAGTTAAATAAAAAATTTTTTGGACTTAGTCATTTTTCCATCATTTTTCAGACTTTCGGAGAGGGGAAAATGTCAGTGAGCATTCCGATTTCAGTTCCAGAGCGATTCGCCTGATGAGTCCTTGATATTAAGTCGTTTTCAGCCAATTTCCTGACTTTTTGAAAACTTCACTTTTTGGTGAAAATATCCATTAAATGAGGGCATAATATATGCGAGGGTACCCCAGGAGAGTTCCAAATATGTGTGGGTTGAATATATATCCCATGGGGGTAAAATTGAAAAAAGTTTTAAAAAAATTTTTTTTGGATTTAGTCATTTTTCCATCATTTTTCAGACTTTTGGAGAGGGGAAAATGTCAGTGAGCATTCCGATTTCAGTTCCAGAGCGATTCGCCCGATGAGTTCTTGATATTAAGTCGTTTTCAGCCAATTTTCTGACTTTTTGAAAACTTCACTTTTTGGTGAAAATATCCATTAAATGAGGGAATAAAATGTGTGAGGGTACCCCAGGAGAGTTCCAAATGTGTGTGGGTAGCATATATATCCCATGGGGGTTAAATTGAAAAAAGTTGAAAAAAATGTTTTTTTGACTTAGTCATTTTTCCATCATTTTTCAGACTTTCGGAGAGGGGAAAATGTCAGTGAGCATTCCGATTTCAGATCCAGAGCGATTCGCCCGATGAGTTCTTGATATTAAGTCGTTTTCAGCCAATTTTCTGACTTTTTGAAAACTTCACTTTTTGGTGAAAATATCCATTAAATGAGGGAATAATATGTGTGAGGGTACCCCAGGAGAGTTCCAAATGTGCGTGGGTAGAATATATATCCCATGGGGGTAAAATTGAAAAAAGTTTAAAAAAATTTTTTTGGACTTAGTCATTTTTCCATCATTTTTCAGACTTTCGGAGAGGGAAAAATGTCAGTGAGCATTCCGATTTCAGTTCCAGAGCGATTGGCCCGATGAGTCCTTGATATTAAGTCGTTTTCAGCCAATTTTCTGACTTTTTGAAAACTTCACTTTTTGGTGAAAATATCCATTAAATGAGGGAATAATATGTGTGAGGGTACCCCAGTAGAGATCCAAATGTGTGTGGGTAGAATGTATATCCCACAGGGGTAAAATTGACAAAAGTTAAATAAAAAATTTTTTGGACTTAGTAATTTTTCCATCATTTTTCAGACTTTCGGAGAGGGGAAAATGTCAGTGAGCATTCCGATTTCAGTTCCAGAGCGATTCGCCCGATGAGTCCTTGATATTAAGTCGTTTTCAGCCAATTTCCTGACTTTTTGAAAACTTCACTTTTTGGTGAAAATATCCATTAAATGAGGGCATAATATATGCGAGGGTAACCCAGGAGAGTTCCAAATATGTGTGGGTTGAATATATATCCCATGGGTGTAAAATTGAAAAAAGTTTTAAAAAAATTTTTTTTGGATTTAGTCATTTTTCCATCATTTTTCAGACTTTTGGAGAGGGGAAAATGTCAGTGAGCATTCCGATTTCAGTTCCAGAGCGATTCGCCCGATGAGTTCTTGATATTAAGTCGTTTTCAGCCAATTTTCGGACTTTTTGAAAACTTCACTTTTTGGTGAAAATATCCATTAAATGAGGGAATAAAATGTGTGAGGGTACCCCAGGAGAGTTACAAATGTGTGTGGGTAGAATATATATCCCACGGGGGTAAAATTGAAAAAAGTTGAAAAAAATGTTTTTTGGACTTAGTCATTTTTCCATCATTTTTCAGACTTTCGGAGAGGGGAAAATGTCAGTGAGTATTCCGATTTCAGTACCAGAGTGATTCGCCCGATGAGTCCTTGATATTAAGTTGTTTTCAGCCAATTTTCTGACTTTTTGAAAACTTCACTTTTTGGTGAAAATATCCATTAAATGAGGGAATAATATGTGTGAGGGTACCCCAGGAGAGATCCAAATGTGTGTGGGTAGAATGTATGTCCCACAGGGGCAAAATTGAAAAAAGTTAAAAAAAAATGTTTTTTGGACTTAGTCATTTTTCCATCATTTTTCAGACTTTCGGAGAGGGGAAAATGTCAGTGAGTATTCCGATTTCAGTTCCAGAGTGATTCGCCCGATGAGTCCTTGATATTAAGTCGTTTTCAGCCAATTTTCTGACTTTTTGAAAACTTCACATTTTGGTGAAAATATCCATTAAATGAGGGAATAATATGTGTGAGGGTACCCCAGGAGAGATCCAAATGTGTGTGGGTAGAACATATATCCCACGGGGGTAAAATTGAAAAAAGTTTCAAAAAATTTTTTTATGGACTTAGTCATTTTTCCATCATTTTTCAGACTTTCGGAGAGGGAAAAATGTCAGTGAGCATTCCGATTTCAGTTCCAGAGCGATTCGCCCGATGAGTCCTTGATATTAAGTCGTTTTCAGCCAATTTTCTGACTTTTTGAAAACTTCACTTTTTGGTGAAAATATCCATTAAATGAGGGAATAATATGTGTGAGGGTACCCCAGGAGAGATCCAAATGTGTGTGGGTAGAATGTAATAAAATTGAATAAAGTTAAATAAAAAATTTTTTGGACTTAGTCATTTTTCCATCATTTTTCAGACTTTCGGAGAGGGGAAAATGTCAGTGAGCATTCCGATTTCAGTTCCAGAGCGATTCACCCGATGAGTCCTTGATATTAAGTCGTTTTCAGCCAATTTTCGGACTTTTTGAAAACTTCACTTTTTGGTGAAAATATCCATTAAATGAGGGAATAATATTTGTGAGGGTACCCCAGGAGAGATCCAAATGTGTGTGGGTAGAATATATATCCCACAGGGGTAAAATTGAAAAAAGTTAAAAAAAATTTTTTTTTGGACTTAGTCATTTTTCCATCATTTTTCAGACTTTCGGAGAGGGGAAAATGTCAGTGAGTATTGCGATTTCAGTTCCAGAGCGATTCGCCCGATGAGTCCTTGATATTAGGTCATTTATAGCCAATTTTGACATTTTGAAAACTTCACTTTTTGGTGAAAATATCCATTAAATGAGGGCATAATATATGCGAGGGTACCCCAGGAGAGTTCCAAATGTGTGTGGGTTGAATATATATCCCATGGGGGTAAAATTGAAAAAAGTTTTAAAAAAAATTTTTTGGACTTAGTCATTTTTCCATCATTTTTCAGACTTTTGGAGAGGGGAAAATGTCAGTGAGCATTCCGATTTCAGTTCCAGAGTGATTCGCGTGATGAGTCCTTGATATTAAGTCGTTTTCAGCCAATTTTCTGACTTTTTGAAAACTTCACTTTTTGGTGAAAATATCCATTAAATGAGGGAATCATATGTGTGAGGGTACCCCAGGAGAGTTCCAAATGAGTGTGGGTAGAATATATATCCCATGGTGGTAAAATTGAAAAAAGTTTAAAAAAATTTTTTTGGACTTAGTCATTTTTCCATCATTTTTCAGACTTTCGGAGAGGAAAAAATGTCAGTGAGCATTCCGATTTCAGTTCCAGAGCGATTCGCCCGATGAGTCCTTGATATTAAGTCGTTTTCAGCCAATTTTCTGACTTTTTGAAAACTTCACTTTTTGGTGAAAATATCCATTAAATGAGGGAATAATATGTGCGAGGGTACCCCAGGAGAGTTCCAAATGTGTGTGGGTAGAAAATATATCCCACGGGGGTAAAATTGAAAAAAGTTGAAAAAAATGTTTTTTAGACTTAGTCATTTTTCCATCATTTTTCAGACTTTCGGAGAGGGGAAAATGTCAGTGAGTATTCCGATTTCAGTTCCAGAGTGATTCGCCCGATGAGTCCTTGATATTAAGTCGTTTTCAGCCAATTTTCTGACTTTTTGAAAACTTCACTTTTTGGTGAAAATATCCATTAAATGAGGAAATAGTATGTGTGAGGGTACCCCAGGAGAGATCCAAATGTGTGTGGGTAGAATGTATATCCCACAGGGGTAAAATTGAAAAAAGTTGAAAAAAATTTTTTTTGGACTTAGTCATTTTTCCAGCATTTTTCAGACTTTCGGAGAGGTGAAAATGTCAGTGAGTATTCCGATTTCAGTTCCAGAGTGATGCGCCCGATGAGTCCTTGATATTAAGTCGTTTTCAGCCAATTTTCTGACTTTTTGAAAACTTCACTTTTTGGTGAAAATATCCATTAAATGAGGGAATAATATGTGTGAGGGTACCCCAGGAGAGATCCAAATGTGTGTGGGTAGAATGTATATCCCACAGGGGCAAAATTGAAAAAAGTTAAAAAAAAATTTTTTTGGACTTAGTCATTTTTCCATCATTTTTCAGACTTTCGGAGAGCGGAAAATGTCAGTGAGCATTCCGATTTCAGTTCCAGAGCGATTTGCCCCGATGAGTCCTTGATATTAAGTCGTTTTGAACTAATTTTCTGACTTTTTGAAAACTTCACTTTTTGGTGAAAATATCCATTAAATGAGGGAATAATATGTGCGAGGGTACGCCAGGAGATTTCCAAATGTGTGTGGGTAGAATATATATTCCACGGGGGTAAAATTGAAAAAAGTTGAAAAAAATGTTTTTTGGACTTAGTCATTTTTCCATCATTTTTCAGACTTTCGGAGAGGGAAAAATGTCAGTGAGCATTCCGATTTCAGTTCCAGAGCGATTCGCCCGATCAGTCCTTGATATTAAGTCGTTTTCAGCCAATTTTCTGACTTTTTGAAAACTTCACTTTTTGGTGAAAATATCCATTAAATGAGGGAATAATATGTGTGAGGGTACCCCAGGAGAGATCCAAATGTGTGTGGGTAGAATGTATATCCCACAGGGGTAAAATTGAAAAAAGTAAAAAAAAAATTTTTTTGGACTTAGTCATTTTTCCATCATTTTTCAGACTTTCTGAGAGGGGAAAATGTCAGTGAGCATTCCGATTTCAGTTCCAGAGCGATTCACCCGATGAGTCCTTGATATTAAGTCGTTTTCAGCCAATTTTCTGACTTTTTGAAACTTCACTTTTTGGTGAAAATATCCATTAAATGAGGGAATAATATGTGTGAGGGTACCCCAGGAGAGTTCCTAATGTGTGTGAGTAGAATATATATCCCATGGGGGTAAAATTGAAAAAAGTTTAAAAAAAATTTTTTTGGACTTAGTCATTTTTCCATCATTTTTCAGACTTTCGGAGAGGGAAAAATGTCAGTGAGCATTCTGATTTCAGTTCCAGAGTGATTCGTCCGATGAGTCCTTGATATTAAGTCGTTTTCAGCCAATTTTCTGACTTTTTGAAAACTTCACTTTTTGGTGAAAATATCCATTAAATGAGGGAATAATATGTGCGAGGGTACCCCAGGAGAGTTCCAAATGTGTGTGGGTAGAAAATATATCCCACGGGGGTAAAATTGAAAAAAGTTGAAAAAAATGTTTTTTGGACTTAGTCATTTTTCCATCATTTTTCAGACTTTCGGAGAGGGGAAAATGTCAGTGAGTATTCCGATTTCAGTTCCAGAGTGATTCGTCCGATGAGTCCTTGATATTAAGTCGTTTTCAGCCAATTTTCTGACTTTTTGAAAACTTCACTTTTTGGTGAAAATATCCATTAAATGAGGAAATAATATGTGTGAGGGTACCCCAGGAGAGATCCAAATGTGTGTGGGTAGAATGTATATCCCACAGGGGTAAAATTGAAAAAAGTTGAAAAAAATTTTTTTTGGACTTAGTCATTTTTCCAGCATTTTTCAGACTTTCGGAGAGGGGAAAATGTCAGTGAGTATTCCGATTTCAGTTCCAGAGTGATTCGCCCGATGAGTCCTTGATATTAAGTCGTTTTCAGCCAATTTTCTGACTTTTTGAAAACTTCACTTTTTGGTGAAAATATCCATTAAATGAGGGAATAATATGTGTGAGGGTACCCCAGGAGAGATCCAAATGTGTGTGGGTAGAGTGTATATCCCACAGGGGTAAAATTGAAAAAAGTTAAAAAAAAATTTTTTTGGACTTAGTCATTTTTCCATCATTTTTCAGACTTTCGGAGAGGGGAAAATGTCAGCGAGCATTCCGATTTCAGTTCCAGAGTGATTCGCCCGATGAGTCCTTGATATTAAGTCGTTTTCAGCCAATTTTCTGACTTTTTGAAAACTTCACTTTTTGGTGAAAATATCCATTAAATGAGGGCATAATATATGTGAGGGTACCCCAGGAGAGTTCCAAATGTGTGTGGGTAGAATATTTATCCCATGGGGGTAAAATTGAAAAAAGTTGAAAAAAATGTTTTTTGGACTTAGTCATTTTTCCATCATTTTTCAGACTTTCGGAGAGGGGAAAATGTCAGTGAGCATTCCGATTTCAGTTCCAGAGCGATTCACCCGATGAGTCCTTGATATCAAGTCATTTTCAGCCAATTTTCTGACTTTTTGAAACTTCACTTTTTGGTGAAAATATTCATTAAATGAGGGAATAATATGTGTGAGGGTACCCCAGGAGAGTGCCAAATGTGTGTGGGTAGAATATATATCCCATGGGGGTAAAATTGAAAAAAGTTTAAAAAAAATTTTTTTGGACTTAGTCATTTTTCCATCATTTTTCAGACTTTCGGAGAGGGAAAAATGTCAGTGAGCATTCCGATTTCAGTTCCAGAGTGATTCGCCCGATGAGTCCTTGATATTAAGTCGTTTTCAGCCAATTTTCTGACTTTTTGAAAACTTCACTTTTTGGTGAAAATATCCATTAAATGAGGGAATAATATGTGCGAGGGTACCCCAGGAGAGTTCCAAATGTGTGTGGGTAGAATATATATCCCATGGGGGTAAAATTGAAAAAAGTTTAAAAAAATTTTTTTGGACTTAGTCATTTTTCCATCATTTTTCAGACTTTCGGAGAGGGGAAAATGTCAGTGAGCATTCCGATTTCAGTTCCAGAGCGATTCGCCCGATGAGTCCTTGATATTAAGTCGTTTTCAGCCAATTTTCTGACTTTTTGAAAACTTCATTTTTTGGTGAAAATATCCATTAAATGAGGGAATAATATGTGTGAGGGTACCCCATGAGAGTTCCAAATGTGTGTGGGTAGAATATTTATCCCATGGGGGTAAAATTGAAAAAAGTTGAAAAAAATGTTTTTTGGACTTAGTCATTTTTCCATCATTTTTAGAACTTTCGGAGAGGGGAAAATGTCAGTGAGTATTCCGATTTCAGTTCCAGAGTGATTCGCCCGATTAGTCCTTGATATTAAGTCATTTTCAGCCAATTTTCTGACTTTTTGAAAACTTCACTTTTTGGTGAAAATATCCATTTAATGAGGGAATAATATGCGTGAGGGTACCCCAGGAGAGATCCAAATGTGTGTGGGTAGAATGTATATCCCACAGGTGTAAAATTGAAAAAAGTTAAAAAAAAATGTTTTTTGGACTTAGTCATTTTTCCATCATTTTTCAGACTTTCGGAGAGGGGAAAATGTCAGTGAGCATACCGATTTCAGTTCCAGAGCGATTCGCCCGATGAGTTCTTGATATTAAGACTTTTTCAGCCAATTTTCTGACTTTTTGAAAACTTCACTTTCTGGTGAAAATATCCATTAAATGAGGGAATAATATGTGTGAGGGTACCCCAGGAGAGTTCCAAATGTGTGCGGGTAGAATATATATCCCATGGGGGTAAAATTGAAAAAAGTTGAAAAAAATTTTTTTGGACTTAGTCATTTTTCCATCATTTTTCAGACTTTCGGAGAGGGGAAAATGTCAGTGAGTATTCCGATTTCAGTTCCAGAGTGATTCGCCCGATGAGTCCTTGATATTAAGTCGTTTTCAGCCAATTTTCTGACTTTTTGAAAACTTCACTTTTTGGTGAAAATATCCATTAAATGAGGGAATAATATGTGTGAGGGTACCCCAGGAGAGATCCAAATGTGTGTGGGTAGAATGTATATCCCACGGCGGTAAAATTGAAAAAAGTTTAAAAAAATTTTTTTTTGGACTTAGTCATTTTTCCATCATTTTTCAGACTTTCGGAGAGGGAAAAATGTCAGTGAGCATTCCGATTTCAGTTCCAGAGCGATTCGCCCGATGAGTCCTTGATATTAAGTCGTTTTCAGCCAATTTTCTGACTTTTTGAAAACTTCACATTTTGGTGAAAATATCCATTAAATGAGGGAATAATATGTGTGAGGGTACCCCAGTAGAGATCCAAATGTGTGTGGGTAGAATGTAATAAAATTGAATAAAGTTAAATAAAAAGTTTTTTGGACTTAGTCATTTTTCCATCATTTTTCAGACTTTCAGAGAGGGGAAAATGTCAGTGAGCATTCCGATTTCAGATCTAGAGCGATTCGCCCGATGAGTTCTTGATATTAAGTCGTTTTCAGCCAATTTTCTGACTTTTTGAAAACTTCACTTTTTGGTGAAAATATCCATTAAATGAGGGAATAATATGTGTGAGGGTACCCCAGGAGAGTTCCAAATGTGTGTGGGTAGAATATATATCCCATGGGGGTAAAATTGAAAAAAGTTTAAAAAAATTTTTTTGGACTTAGTCATTTTTCCATCATTTTTCAGACTTTCGGAGAGGGAAAAATGTCAGTGAGCATTCCGATTTCAGTTCCAGAGCGATTGGCCCGATGAGTCCTTGATATTAAGTCGTTTTCAGCCAATTTTCTGACTTTTTGAAAACTTCACTTTTTGGTGAAAATATCCATTAAATGAGGGAATAATATGTGTGAGGGTACCCCAGTAGAGATCCAAATGTGTGTGGGTAGAATGTATATCCCACAGGGGTAAAATTGAAAAAAGTTAGAAAAAAATGTTTTTTGGACTTAGTCATTTTTCCATCATTTTCAGACTTTCGGAGAGGGGAAAATGTCAGTGAGCATACCGATTTCAGTTCCAGAGCGATTCGCCCGATGAGTTCTTGATATTAAGACTTTTTCAGCCAATTTTCTGACTTTTTGAAAACTTCACTTTCTGGTGAAAATATCCATTAAATGAGGGAATAATATGTGTGAGGGTACCCCAGGAGAGTTCCAAATGTGTGTGGGTAGAATATATATCCCATGGGGGTAAAATTGAAAAAAGTTTAAAAAAATTTTTTTGGACTTAGTCATTTTTCCATCATTTTTCAGACTTTCGGAGAGGGAAAAATGTCAGTGAGCATTCCGATTTCAGTTCCAGAGCGATTCGCCCGATGAGTCCTTGATATTAAGTCGTTTTCAGCCAATTTTCTGACTTTTTGAAAACTTCACATTTTGGTGAAAATATCCATTAAATGAGGGAATAATATGTGTGAGGGTACCCCAGTAGAGATCCAAATGTGTGTGGGTAGAATGTAATAAAATTGAATAAAGTTAAATAAAAAGTTTTTTGGACTTAGTCATTTTTCCATCATTTTTCAGACTTTCAGAGAGGGGAAAATGTCAGTGAGCATTCCGATTTCAGATCTAGAGCGATTCGCCCGATGAGTTCTTGATATTAAGTCGTTTTCAGCCAATTTTCTGACTTTTTGAAAACTTCACTTTTTGGTGAAAATATCCATTAAATGAGGGAATAATATGTGTGAGGGTACCCCAGGAGAGTTCCAAATGTGTGTGGGTAGAATATATATCCCACGGGGGTAAAATTGAAAAAAGTTTAAAAAAATTTTTTTGGACTTAGTCATTTTTCCATCATTTTTCAGACTTTCGGAGAGGGAAAAATGTCAGTGAGCATTCCGATTTCAGTTCCAGAGCGATTGGCCCGATGAGTCCTTGATATTAAGTCGTTTTCAGCCAATTTTCTGACTTTTTGAAAACTTCACTTTTTGGTGAAAATATCCATTAAATGAGGGAATAATATGTGTGAGGGTACCCCAGTAGAGATCCAAATGTGTGTGGGTAGAATGTATATCCCACAGGGGTAAAATTGAAAAAAGTTAGAAAAAAATGTTTTTTGGACTTAGTCATTTTTCCATCATTTTTCAGACTTTCGGAGAGGGGAAAATGTCAGTGAGCATACCGATTTCAGTTCCAGAGCGATTCGCCCGATGAGTTCTTGATATTAAGACTTTTTCAGCCAATTTTCTGACTTTTTGATAACTTCACTTTCTGGTGAAAATATCCATTAAATGAGGGAATAATATGTGTGAGGGTACCCCAGGAGAGTTCCAAATGTGTGTGGGTAGAATATATATCCCATGGGGGTAAAATTGAAAAAAGTTTAAAAAAATTTTTTTGGACTTAGTCATTTTTCCATCATTTTTCAGACTTTCGGAGAGGGAAAAATGTCAGTGAGCATTCCGATTTCAGTTCCAGAGCGATTCGCCCGATGAGTCCTTGATATTAAGTCGTTTTCAGCCAATTTTCTGACTTTTTGAAAACTTCACATTTTGGTGAAAATATCCATTAAATGAGGGAATAATATGTGTGAGGGTACCCCAGTAGAGATCCAAATGTGTGTGGGTAGAATGTATATCCCACAGGGGTAAAATTGAAAAAAGTTAAATAAAAAATTTTTTGGACTTAGTCATTTTTCCATCATTTTTCAGACTTTCGGAGAGGGGAAAATGTCAGTGAGCATTCCGATTTCAGTTCCAGAGCGATTCGCCTGATGAGTCCTTGATATTAAGTCGTTTTCAGCCAATTTCCTGACTTTTTGAAAACTTCACTTTTTGGTGAAAATATCCATTAAATGAGGGCATAATATATGCGAGGGTACCCCAGGAGAGTTCCAAATATGTGTGGGTTGAATATATATCCCATGGGGGTAAAATTGAAAAAAGTTTTAAAAAAATTTTTTTTGGATTTAGTCATTTTTCCATCATTTTTCAGACTTTTGGAGAGGGGAAAATGTCAGTGAGCATTCCGATTTCAGTTCCAGAGCGATTCGCCCGATGAGTTCTTGATATTAAGTCGTTTTCAGCCAATTTTCTGACTTTTTGAAAACTTCACTTTTTGGTGAAAATATCCATTAAATGAGGGAATAAAATGTGTGAGGGTACCCCAGGAGAGTTCCAAATGTGTGTGGGTAGCATATATATCCCATGGGGGTTAAATTGAAAAAAGTTGAAAAAAATGTTTTTTTGACTTAGTCATTTTTCCATCATTTTTCAGACTTTCGGAGAGGGGAAAATGTCAGTGAGCATTCCGATTTCAGATCCAGAGCGATTCGCCCGATGAGTTCTTGATATTAAGTCGTTTTCAGCCAATTTTCTGACTTTTTGAAAACTTCACTTTTTGGTGAAAATATCCATTAAATGAGGGAATAATATGTGTGAGGGTACCCCAGGAGAGTTCCAAATGTGCGTGGGTAGAATATATATCCCATGGGGGTAAAATTGAAAAAAGTTTAAAAAAATTTTTTTGGACTTAGTCATTTTTCCATCATTTTTCAGACTTTCGGAGAGGGAAAAATGTCAGTGAGCATTCCGATTTCAGTTCCAGAGCGATTGGCCCGATGAGTCCTTGATATTAAGTCGTTTTCAGCCAATTTTCTGACTTTTTGAAAACTTCACTTTTTGGTGAAAATATCCATTAAATGAGGGAATAATATGTGTGAGGGTACCCCAGTAGAGATCCAAATGTGTGTGGGTAGAATGTATATCCCACAGGGGTAAAATTGACAAAAGTTAAATAAAAAATTTTTTGGACTTAGTAATTTTTCCATCATTTTTCAGACTTTCGGAGAGGGGAAAATGTCAGTGAGCATTCCGATTTCAGTTCCAGAGCGATTCGCCCGATGAGTCCTTGATATTAAGTCGTTTTCAGCCAATTTCCTGACTTTTTGAAAACTTCACTTTTTGGTGAAAATATCCATTAAATGAGGGCATAATATATGCGAGGGTAACCCAGGAGAGTTCCAAATATGTGTGGGTTGAATATATATCCCATGGGTGTAAAATTGAAAAAAGTTTTAAAAAAATTTTTTTTGGATTTAGTCATTTTTCCATCATTTTTCAGACTTTTGGAGAGGGGAAAATGTCAGTGAGCATTCCGATTTCAGTTCCAGAGCGATTCGCCCGATGAGTTCTTGATATTAAGTCGTTTTCAGCCAATTTTCGGACTTTTTGAAAACTTCACTTTTTGGTGAAAATATCCATTAAATGAGGGAATAAAATGTGTGAGGGTACCCCAGGAGAGTTACAAATGTGTGTGGGTAGAATATATATCCCACGGGGGTAAAATTGAAAAAAGTTGAAAAAAATGTTTTTTGGACTTAGTCATTTTTCCATCATTTTTCAGACTTTCGGAGAGGGGAAAATGTCAGTGAGTATTCCGATTTCAGTACCAGAGTGATTCGCCCGATGAGTCCTTGATATTAAGTTGTTTTCAGCCAATTTTCTGACTTTTTGAAAACTTCACTTTTTGGTGAAAATATCCATTAAATGAGGGAATAATATGTGTGAGGGTACCCCAGGAGAGATCCAAATGTGTGTGGGTAGAATGTATGTCCCACAGGGGCAAAATTGAAAAAAGTTAAAAAAAAATGTTTTTTGGACTTAGTCATTTTTCCATCATTTTTCAGACTTTCGGAGAGGGGAAAATGTCAGTGAGTATTCCGATTTCAGTTCCAGAGTGATTCGCCCGATGAGTCCTTGATATTAAGTCGTTTTCAGCCAATTTTCTGACTTTTTGAAAACTTCACATTTTGGTGAAAATATCCATTAAATGAGGGAATAATATGTGTGAGGGTACCCCAGGAGAGATCCAAATGTGTGTGGGTAGAACATATATCCCACGGGGGTAAAATTGAAAAAAGTTTCAAAAAATTTTTTTATGGACTTAGTCATTTTTCCATCATTTTTCAGACTTTCGGAGAGGGAAAAATGTCAGTGAGCATTCCGATTTCAGTTCCAGAGCGATTCGCCCGATGAGTCCTTGATATTAAGTCGTTTTCAGCCAATTTTCTGACTTTTTGAAAACTTCACTTTTTGGTGAAAATATCCATTAAATGAGGGAATAATATGTGTGAGGGTACCCCAGGAGAGATCCAAATGTGTGTGGGTAGAATGTAATAAAATTGAATAAAGTTAAATAAAAAATTTTTTGGACTTAGTCATTTTTCCATCATTTTTCAGACTTTCGGAGAGGGGAAAATGTCAGTGAGCATTCCGATTTCAGTTCCAGAGCGATTCACCCGATGAGTCCTTGATATTAAGTCGTTTTCAGCCAATTTTCGGACTTTTTGAAAACTTCACTTTTTGGTGAAAATATCCATTAAATGAGGGAATAATATTTGTGAGGGTACCCCAGGAGAGATCCAAATGTGTGTGGGTAGAATATATATCCCACAGGGGTAAAATTGAAAAAAGTTAAAAAAAATTTTTTTTTGGACTTAGTCATTTTTCCATCATTTTTCAGACTTTCGGAGAGGGGAAAATGTCAGTGAGTATTGCGATTTCAGTTCCAGAGCGATTCGCCCGATGAGTCCTTGATATTAGGTCATTTATAGCCAATTTTGACATTTTGAAAACTTCACTTTTTGGTGAAAATATCCATTAAATGAGGGCATAATATATGCGAGGGTACCCCAGGAGAGTTCCAAATGTGTGTGGGTTGAATATATATCCCATGGGGGTAAAATTGAAAAAAGTTTTAAAAAAAATTTTTTGGACTTAGTCATTTTTCCATCATTTTTCAGACTTTTGGAGAGGGGAAAATGTCAGTGAGCATTCCGATTTCAGTTCCAGAGTGATTCGCGTGATGAGTCCTTGATATTAAGTCGTTTTCAGCCAATTTTCTGACTTTTTGAAAACTTCACTTTTTGGTGAAAATATCCATTAAATGAGGGAATCATATGTGTGAGGGTACCCCAGGAGAGTTCCAAATGAGTGTGGGTAGAATATATATCCCATGGTGGTAAAATTGAAAAAAGTTTAAAAAAATTTTTTTGGACTTAGTCATTTTTCCATCATTTTTCAGACTTTCGGAGAGGAAAAAATGTCAGTGAGCATTCCGATTTCAGTTCCAGAGCGATTCGCCCGATGAGTCCTTGATATTAAGTCGTTTTCAGCCAATTTTCTGACTTTTTGAAAACTTCACTTTTTGGTGAAAATATCCATTAAATGAGGGAATAATATGTGCGAGGGTACCCCAGGAGAGTTCCAAATGTGTGTGGGTAGAAAATATATCCCACGGGGGTAAAATTGAAAAAAGTTGAAAAAAATGTTTTTTGGACTTAGTCATTTTTCCATCATTTTTCAGACTTTCGGAGAGGGGAAAATGTCAGTGAGTATTCCGATTTCAGTTCCAGAGTGATTCGCCCGATGAGTCCTTGATATTAAGTCGTTTTCAGCCAATTTTCTGACTTTTTGAAAACTTCACTTTTTGGTGAAAATATCCATTAAATGAGGAAATAGTATGTGTGAGGGTACCCCAGGAGAGATCCAAATGTGTGTGGGTAGAATGTATATCCCACAGGGGTAAAATTGAAAAAAGTTGAAAAAAATTTTTTTTGGACTTAGTCATTTTTCCAGCATTTTTCAGACTTTCGGAGAGGTGAAAATGTCAGTGAGTATTCCGATTTCAGTTCCAGAGTGATGCGCCCGATGAGTCCTTGATATTAAGTCGTTTTCAGCCAATTTTCTGACTTTTTGAAAACTTCACTTTTTGGTGAAAATATCCATTAAATGAGGGAATAATATGTGTGAGGGTACCCCAGGAGAGATCCAAATGTGTGTGGGTAGAATGTATATCCCACAGGGGCAAAATTGAAAAAAGTTAAAAAAAAATTTTTTTGGACTTAGTCATTTTTCCATCATTTTTCAGACTTTCGGAGAGCGGAAAATGTCAGTGAGCATTCCGATTTCAGTTCCAGAGCGATTTGCCCCGATGAGTCCTTGATATTAAGTCGTTTTGAACTAATTTTCTGACTTTTTGAAAACTTCACTTTTTGGTGAAAATATCCATTAAATGAGGGAATAATATGTGCGAGGGTACGCCAGGAGATTTCCAAATGTGTGTGGGTAGAATATATATTCCACGGGGGTAAAATTGAAAAAAGTTGAAAAAAATGTTTTTTGGACTTAGTCATTTTTCCATCATTTTTCAGACTTTCGGAGAGGGAAAAATGTCAGTGAGCATTCTGATTTCAGTTCCAGAGCGATTCGCCCGATCAGTCCTTGATATTAAGTCGTTTTCAGCCAATTTTCTGACTTTTTGAAAACTTCACTTTTTGGTGAAAATATCCATTAAATGAGGGAATAATATGTGTGAGGGTACCCCAGGAGAGATCCAAATGTGTGTGGGTAGAATGTATATCCCACAGGGGTAAAATTGAAAAAAGTAAAAAAAAAATTTTTTTGGACTTAGTCATTTTTCCATCATTTTTCAGACTTTCTGAGAGGGGAAAATGTCAGTGAGCATTCCGATTTCAGTTCCAGAGCGATTCACCCGATGAGTCCTTGATATTAAGTCGTTTTCAGCCAATTTTCTGACTTTTTGAAACTTCACTTTTTGGTGAAAATATCCATTAAATGAGGGAATAATATGTGTGAGGGTACCCCAGGAGAGTTCCTAATGTGTGTGAGTAGAATATATATCCCATGGGGGTAAAATTGAAAAAAGTTTAAAAAAAATTTTTTTGGACTTAGTCATTTTTCCATCATTTTTCAGACTTTCGGAGAGGGAAAAATGTCAGTGAGCATTCTGATTTCAGTTCCAGAGTGATTCGTCCGATGAGTCCTTGATATTAAGTCGTTTTCAGCCAATTTTCTGACTTTTTGAAAACTTCACTTTTTGGTGAAAATATCCATTAAATGAGGGAATAATATGTGCGAGGGTACCCCAGGAGAGTTCCAAATGTGTGTGGGTAGAAAATATATCCCACGGGGGTAAAATTGAAAAAAGTTGAAAAAAATGTTTTTTGGACTTAGTCATTTTTCCATCATTTTTCAGACTTTCGGAGAGGGGAAAATGTCAGTGAGTATTCCGATTTCAGTTCCAGAGTGATTCGTCCGATGAGTCCTTGATATTAAGTCGTTTTCAGCCAATTTTCTGACTTTTTGAAAACTTCACTTTTTGGTGAAAATATCCATTAAATGAGGAAATAATATGTGTGAGGGTACCCCAGGAGAGATCCAAATGTGTGTGGGTAGAATGTATATCCCACAGGGGTAAAATTGAAAAAAGTTGAAAAAAATTTTTTTTGGACTTAGTCATTTTTCCAGCATTTTTCAGACTTTCGGAGAGGGGAAAATGTCAGTGAGTATTCCGATTTCAGTTCCAGAGTGATTCGCCCGATGAGTCCTTGATATTAAGTCGTTTTCAGCCAATTTTCTGACTTTTTGAAAACTTCACTTTTTGGTGAAAATATCCATTAAATGAGGGAATAATATGTGTGAGGGTACCCCAGGAGAGATCCAAATGTGTGTGGGTAGAGTGTATATCCCACAGGGGTAAAATTGAAAAAAGTTAAAAAAAAATTTTTTTGGACTTAGTCATTTTTCCATCATTTTTCAGACTTTCGGAGAGGGGAAAATGTCAGCGAGCATTCCGATTTCAGTTCCAGAGTGATTCGCCCGATGAGTCCTTGATATTAAGTCGTTTTCAGCCAATTTTCTGACTTTTTGAAAACTTCACTTTTTGGTGAAAATATCCATTAAATGAGGGCATAATATATGTGAGGGTACCCCAGGAGAGTTCCAAATGTGTGTGGGTAGAATATTTATCCCATGGGGGTAAAATTGAAAAAAGTTGAAAAAAATGTTTTTTGGACTTAGTCATTTTTCCATCATTTTTCAGACTTTCGGAGAGGGGAAAATGTCAGTGAGCATTCCGATTTCAGTTCCAGAGCGATTCACCCGATGAGTCCTTGATATCAAGTCATTTTCAGCCAATTTTCTGACTTTTTGAAACTTCACTTTTTGGTGAAAATATTCATTAAATGAGGGAATAATATGTGTGAGGGTACCCCAGGAGAGTGCCAAATGTGTGTGGGTAGAATATATATCCCATGGGGGTAAAATTGAAAAAAGTTTAAAAAAAATTTTTTTGGACTTAGTCATTTTTCCATCATTTTTCAGACTTTCGGAGAGGGAAAAATGTCAGTGAGCATTCCGATTTCAGTTCCAGAGTGATTCGCCCGATGAGTCCTTGATATTAAGTCGTTTTCAGCCAATTTTCTGACTTTTTGAAAACTTCACTTTTTGGTGAAAATATCCATTAAATGAGGGAATAATATGTGCGAGGGTACCCCAGGAGAGTTCCAAATGTGTGTGGGTAGAATATATATCCCGTGGGGGTAAAATTGAAAAAAGTTTAAAAAAAATTTTTTTGGACTTAGTCATTTTTCCATCATTTTTCAGACTTTCGGAGAGGGAAAAATGTCAGTGAGCATTCCGATTTCAGTTCCAGAGTGATTCGCCCGATGAGTCCTTGATATTAAGTCGTTTTCAGCCAATTTTCTGACTTTTTGAAAACTTCACTTTTTGGTGAAAATATCCATTAAATGAGGGAATAATATGTGCGAGGGTACCCCAGGAGAGTTCCAAATGTGTGTGGGTAGAAAATATATCCCACGGGGGTAAAATTGAAAAAAGTTGAAAAAAATGTTTTTTGGACTTAGTCATTTTTCCATCATTTTTCAGACTTTCGGAGAGGGGAAAATGTCAGTGAGTATTCCGATTTCAGTTCCAGAGTGATTCGCCCGATGAGTCCTTGATATTAAGTCGTTTTCAGCCAATTTTCTGACTTTTTGAAAACTTCACTTTTTGGTGAAAATATCCATTAAATGAGGAAATAGTATGTGTGAGGGTACCCCAGGAGAGATCCAAATGTGTGTGGGTAGAATGTATATCCCACAGGGGTAAAATTGAAAAAAGTTGAAAAAAATTTTTTTTGGACTTAGTCATTTTTCCAGCATTTTTCAGACTTTCGGAGAGGTGAAAATGTCAGTGAGTATTCCGATTTCAGTTCCAGAGTGATTCGCCCGATGAGTCCTTGATATTAAGTCGTTTTCAGCCAATTTTCTGACTTTTTGAAAACTTCACTTTTTGGTGAAAATATCCATTAAATGAGGGAATAATATGTGTGAGGGTACCCCAGGAGAGATCCAAATGTGTGTGGGTAGAATGTATATCCCACAGGGGCAAAATTGAAAAAAGTTAAAAAAAAATGTTTTTGGACTTAGTCATTTTTCCATCATTTTTCAGACTTTCGGAGAGCGGAAAATGTCAGTGAGCATTCCGATTTCAGTTCCAGAGCGATTTGCCCCGATGAGTCCTTGATATTAAGTCGTTTTGAACTAATTTTCTGACTTTTTGAAAACTTCACTTTTTGGTGAAAATATCCATTAAATGAGGGAATAATATGTGCGAGGGTACGCCAGGAGATTTCCAAATGTGTGTGGGTAGAATATATATTCCACGGGGGTAAAATTGAAAAAAGTTGAAAAAAATGTTTTTTGGACTTAGTCATTTTTCCATCATTTTTCAGACTTTCGGAGAGGGAAAAATGTCAGTGAGCATTCCGATTTCAGTTCCAGAGCGATTCGCCCGATCAGTCCTTGATATTAAGTCGTTTTCAGCCAATTTTCTGACTTTTTGAAAACTTCACTTTTTGGTGAAAATATCCATTAAATGAGGGAATAATATGTGTGAGGGTACCCCAGGAGAGATCCAAATGTGTGTGGGTAGAATGTATATCCCACAGGGGTAAAATTGAAAAAAGTAAAAAAAAAATTTTTTTGGACTTAGTCATTTTTCCATCATTTTTCAGACTTTCTGAGAGGGGAAAATGTCAGTGAGCATTCCGATTTCAGTTCCAGAGCGATTCACCCGATGAGTCCTTGATATTAAGTCGTTTTCAGCCAATTTTCTGACTTTTTGAAACTTCACTTTTTGGTGAAAATATCCATTAAATGAGGGAATAATATGTGTGAGGGTACCCCAGGAGAGTTCCTAATGTGTGTGAGTAGAATATATATCCCATGGGGGTAAAATTGAAAAAAGTTTAAAAAAAATTTTTTTGGACTTAGTCATTTTTCCATCATTTTTCAGACTTTCGGAGAGGGAAAAATGTCAGTGAGCATTCTGATTTCAGTTCCAGAGTGATTCGTCCGATGAGTCCTTGATATTAAGTCGTTTTCAGCCAATTTTCTGACTTTTTGAAAACTTCACTTTTTGGTGAAAATATCCATTAAATGAGGGAATAATATGTGCGAGGGTACCCCAGGAGAGTTCCAAATGTGTGTGGGTAGAAAATATATCCCACGGGGGTAAAATTGAAAAAAGTTGAAAAAAATGTTTTTTGGACTTAGTCATTTTTCCATCATTTTTCAGACTTTCGGAGAGGGGAAAATGTCAGTGAGTATTCCGATTTCAGTTCCAGAGTGATTCGTCCGATGAGTCCTTGATATTAAGTCGTTTTCAGCCAATTTTCTGACTTTTTGAAAACTTCACTTTTTGGTGAAAATATCCATTAAATGAGGAAATAATATGTGTGAGGGTACCCCAGGAGAGATCCAAATGTGTGTGGGTAGAATGTATATCCCACAGGGGTAAAATTGAAAAAAGTTGAAAAAAATTTTTTTTGGACTTAGTCATTTTTCCAGCATTTTTCAGACTTTCGGAGAGGGGAAAATGTCAGTGAGTATTCCGATTTCAGTTCCAGAGTGATTCGCCCGATGAGTCCTTGATATTAAGTCGTTTTCAGCCAATTTTCTGACTTTTTGAAAACTTCACTTTTTGGTGAAAATATCCATTAAATGAGGGAATAATATGTGTGAGGGTACCCCAGGAGAGATCCAAATGTGTGTGGGTAGAGTGTATATCCCACAGGGGTAAAATTGAAAAAAGTTAAAAAAAAATTTTTTTGGACTTAGTCATTTTTCCATCATTTTTCAGACTTTCGGAGAGGGGAAAATGTCAGCGAGCATTCCGATTTCAGTTCCAGAGTGATTCGCCCGATGAGTCCTTGATATTAAGTCGTTTTCAGCCAATTTTCTGACTTTTTGAAAACTTCACTTTTTGGTGAAAATATCCATTAAATGAGGGCATAATATATGTGAGGGTACCCCAGGAGAGTTCCAAATGTGTGTGGGTAGAATATTTATCCCATGGGGGTAAAATTGAAAAAAGTTGAAAAAAATGTTTTTTGGACTTAGTCATTTTTCCATCATTTTTCAGACTTTCGGAGAGGGGAAAATGTCAGTGAGCATTCCGATTTCAGTTCCAGAGCGATTCACCCGATGAGTCCTTGATATCAAGTCATTTTCAGCCAATTTTCTGACTTTTTGAAACTTCACTTTTTGGTGAAAATATTCATTAAATGAGGGAATAATATGTGTGAGGGTACCCCAGGAGAGTGCCAAATGTGTGTGGGTAGAATATATATCCCATGGGGGTAAAATTGAAAAAAGTTTAAAAAAAAATTTTTTGGACTTAGTCATTTTTCCATCATTTTTCAGACTTTCGGAGAGGGAAAAATGTCAGTGAGCATTCCGATTTCAGTTCCAGAGTGATTCGCCCGATGAGTCCTTGATATTAAGTCGTTTTCAGCCAATTTTCTGACTTTTTGAAAACTTCACTTTTTGGTGAAAATATCCATTAAATGAGGGAATAATATGTGCGAGGGTACCCCAGGAGAGTTCCAAATGTGTGTGGGTAGAATATATATCCCATGGGGGTAAAATTGAAAAAAGTTTAAAAAAAATTTTTTTGGACTTAGTCATTTTTCCATCATTTTTCAGACTTTCGGAGAGGGAAAAATGTCAGTGAGCATTCCGATTTCAGTTCCAGAGTGATTCGCCCGATGAGTCCTTGATATTAAGTCGTTTTCAGCCAATTTTCTGACTTTTTGAAAACTTCACTTTTTGGTGAAAATATCCATTAAATGAGGGAATAATATGTGCGAGGGTACCCCAGGAGAGTTCCAAATGTGTGTGGGTAGAAAATATATCCCACGGGGGTAAAATTGAAAAAAGTTGAAAAAAATGTTTTTTGGACTTAGTCATTTTTCCATCATTTTTCAGACTTTCGGAGAGGGGAAAATGTCAGTGAGTATTCCGATTTCAGTTCCAGAGTGATTCGCCCGATGAGTCCTTGATATTAAGTCGTTTTCAGCCAATTTTCTGACTTTTTGAAAACTTCACTTTTTGGTGAAAATATCCATTAAATGAGGAAATAGTATGTGTGAGGGTACCCCAGGAGAGATCCAAATGTGTGTGGGTAGAATGTATATCCCACAGGGGTAAAATTGAAAAAAGTTGAAAAAAATTTTTTTTGGACTTAGTCATTTTTCCAGCATTTTTCAGACTTTCGGAGAGGTGAAAATGTCAGTGAGTATTCCGATTTCAGTTCCAGAGTGATTCGCCCGATGAGTCCTTGATATTAAGTCGTTTTCAGCCAATTTTCTGACTTTTTGAAAACTTCACTTTTTGGTGAAAATATCCATTAAATGAGGGAATAATATGTGTGAGGGTACCCCAGGAGAGATCCAAATGTGTGTGGGTAGAATGTATATCCCACAGGGGCAAAATTGAAAAAAGTTAAAAAAAAATGTTTTTGGACTTAGTCATTTTTCCATCATTTTTCAGACTTTCGGAGAGCGGAAAATGTCAGTGAGCATTCCGATTTCAGTTCCAGAGCGATTTGCCCCGATGAGTCCTTGATATTAAGTCGTTTTGAACTAATTTTCTGACTTTTTGAAAACTTCACTTTTTGGTGAAAATATCCATTAAATGAGGGAATAATATGTGCGAGGGTACGCCAGGAGATTTCCAAATGTGTGTGGGTAGAATATATATTCCACGGGGGTAAAATTGAAAAAAGTTGAAAAAAATGTTTTTTGGACTTAGTCATTTTTCCATCATTTTTCAGACTTTCGGAGAGGGAAAAATGTCAGTGAGCATTCCGATTTCAGTTCCAGAGCGATTCGCCCGATCAGTCCTTGATATTAAGTCGTTTTCAGCCAATTTTCTGACTTTTTGAAAACTTCACTTTTTGGTGAAAATATCCATTAAATGAGGGAATAATATGTGTGAGGGTACCCCAGGAGAGATCCAAATGTGTGTGGGTAGAATGTATATCCCACAGGGGTAAAATTGAAAAAAGTAAAAAAAAAATTTTTTTGGACTTAGTCATTTTTCCATCATTTTTCAGACTTTCTGAGAGGGGAAAATGTCAGTGAGCATTCCGATTTCAGTTCCAGAGCGATTCACCCGATGAGTCCTTGATATTAAGTCGTTTTCAGCCAATTTTCTGACTTTTTGAAACTTCACTTTTTGGTGAAAATATCCATTAAATGAGGGAATAATATGTGTGAGGGTACCCCAGGAGAGTTCCTAATGTGTGTGAGTAGAATATATATCCCATGGGGGTAAAATTGAAAAAAGTTTAAAAAAAATTTTTTTGGACTTAGTCATTTTTCCATCATTTTTCAGACTTTCGGAGAGGGAAAAATGTCAGTGAGCATTCTGTTTTCAGTTCCAGAGTGATTCGTCCGATGAGTCCTTGATATTAAGTCGTTTTCAGCCAATTTTCTGACTTTTTGAAAACTTCACTTTTTGGTGAAAATATCCATTAAATGAGGGAATAATATGTGCGAGGGTACCCCAGGAGAGATCCAAATGTGTGTGGGTAGAATGTATATCCCACAGGGGTAAAATTGAAAAAAGTTGAAAAAAATTTTTTTTGGACTTAGTCATTTTTCCAGCATTTTTCAGACTTTCGGAGAGGGGAAAATGTCAGTGAGTATTCCGATTTCAGTTCCAGAGTGATTCGCCCGATGAGTCCTTGATATTAAGTCGTTTTCAGCCAATTTTCTGACTTTTTGAAAACTTCACTTTTTGGTGAAAATATCCATTAAATGAGGGAATAATATGTGTGAGGGTACCCCAGGAGAGATCCAAATGTGTGTGGGTAGAGTGTATATCCCACAGGGGTAAAATTGAAAAAAGTTAAAAAAAAATTTTTTTGGACTTAGTCATTTTTCCATCATTTTTCAGACTTTCGGAGAGGGGAAAATGTCAGCGAGCATTCCGATTTCAGTTCCAGAGTGATTCGCCCGATGAGTCCTTGATATTAAGTCGTTTTCAGCCAATTTTCTGACTTTTTGAAAACTTCACTTTTTGGTGAAAATATCCATTAAATGAGGGCATAATATATGTGAGGGTACCCCAGGAGAGTTCCAAATGTGTGTGGGTAGAATATTTATCCCATGGGGGTAAAATTGAAAAAAGTTGAAAAAAATGTTTTTTGGACTTAGTCATTTTTCCATCATTTTTCAGACTTTCGGAGAGGGGAAAATGTCAGTGAGCATTCCGATTTCAGTTCCAGAGCGATTCACCCGATGAGTCCTTGATATCAAGTCATTTTCAGCCAATTTTCTGACTTTTTGAAACTTCACTTTTTGGTGAAAATATTCATTAAATGAGGGAATAATATGTGTGAGGGTACCCCAGGAGAGTGCCAAATGTGTGTGGGTAGAATATATATCCCATGGGGGTAAAATTGAAAAAAGTTTAAAAAAAAATTTTTTGGACTTAGTCATTTTTCCATCATTTTTCAGACTTTCGGAGAGGGAAAAATGTCAGTGAGCATTCCGATTTCAGTTCCAGAGTGATTCGCCTGATGAGTCCTTGATATTAAGTCGTTTTCAGCCAATTTTCTGACTTTTTGAAAACTTCACTTTTTGGTGAAAATATCCATTAAATGAGGGAATAATATGTGCGAGGGTACCCCAGGAGAGTTCCAAATGTGTGTGGGTAGAATATATATCCCATGGGGGTAAAATTGAAAAAAGTTTAAAAAAAATTTTTTTGGACTTAGTCATTTTTCCATCATTTTTCAGACTTTCGGAGAGGGAAAAATGTCAGTGAGCATTCCGATTTCAGTTCCAGAGTGATTCGCCCGATGAGTCCTTGATATTAAGTCGTTTTCAGCCAATTTTCTGACTTTTTGAAAACTTCACTTTTTGGTGAAAATATCCATTAAATGAGGGAATAATATGTGCGAGGGTACCCCAGGAGAGTTCCAAATGTGTGTGGGTAGAAAATATATCCCACGGGGGTAAAATTGAAAAAAGTTGAAAAAAATGTTTTTTGGACTTAGTCATTTTTCCATCATTTTTCAGACTTTCGGAGAGGGGAAAATGTCAGTGAGTATTCCGATTTCAGTTCCAGAGTGATTCGCCCAATGAGTCCTTGATATTAAGTCGTTTTCAGCCAATTTTCTGACTTTTTGAAAACTTCACTTTTTGGTGAAAATATCCATTAAATGAGGAAATAGTATGTGTGAGGGTACCCCAGGAGAGATCCAAATGTGTGTGGGTAGAATGTATATCCCACAGGGGTAAAATTGAAAAAAGTTGAAAAAAATTTTTTTTGGACTTAGTCATTTTTCCAGCATTTTTCAGACTTTCGGAGAGGTGAAAATGTCAGTGAGTATTCCGATTTCAGTTCCAGAGTGATTCGCCCGATGAGTCCTTGATATTAAGTCGTTTTCAGCCAATTTTCTGACTTTTTGAAAACTTCACTTTTTGGTGAAAATATCCATTAAATGAGGGAATAATATGTGTGAGGGTACCCCAGGAGAGATCCAAATGTGTGTGGGTAGAATGTATATCCCACAGGGGCAAAATTGAAAAAAGTTAAAAAAAAATGTTTTTGGACTTAGTCATTTTTCCATCATTTTTCAGACTTTCGGAGAGCGGAAAATGTCAGTGAGCATTCCGATTTCAGTTCCAGAGCGATTTGCCCCGATGAGTCCTTGATATTAAGTCGTTTTGAACTAATTTTCTGACTTTTTGAAAACTTCACTTTTTGGTGAAAATATCCATTAAATGAGGGAATAATATGTGCGAGGGTACGCCAGGAGATTTCCAAATGTGTGTGGGTAGAATATATATTCCACGGGGGTAAAATTGAAAAAAGTTGAAAAAAATGTTTTTTGGACTTAGTCATTTTTCCATCATTTTTCAGACTTTCGGAGAGGGAAAAATGTCAGTGAGCATTCCGATTTCAGTTCCAGAGCGATTCGCCCGATCAGTCCTTGATATTAAGTCGTTTTCAGCCAATTTTCTGACTTTTTGAAAACTTCACTTTTTGGTGAAAATATCCATTAAATGAGGGAATAATATGTGTGAGGGTACCCCAGGAGAGATCCAAATGTGTGTGGGTAGAATGTATATCCCACAGGGGTAAAATTGAAAAAAGTAAAAAAAAAATTTTTTTGGACTTAGTCATTTTTCCATCATTTTTCAGACTTTCTGAGAGGGGAAAATGTCAGTGAGCATTCCGATTTCAGTTCCAGAGCGATTCACCCGATGAGTCCTTGATATTAAGTCGTTTTCAGCCAATTTTCTGACTTTTTGAAACTTCACTTTTTGGTGAAAATATCCATTAAATGAGGGAATAATATGTGTGAGGGTACCCCAGGAGAGTTCCTAATGTGTGTGAGTAGAATATATATCCCATGGGGGTAAAATTGAAAAAAGTTTAAAAAAAATTTTTTTGGACTTAGTCATTTTTCCATCATTTTTCAGACTTTCGGAGAGGGAAAAATGTCAGTGAGCATTCTGATTTCAGTTCCAGAGTGATTCGTCCGATGAGTCCTTGATATTAAGTCGTTTTCAGCCAATTTTCTGACTTTTTGAAAACTTCACTTTTTGGTGAAAATATCCATTAAATGAGGGAATAATATGTGCGAGGGTACCCCAGGAGAGTTCCAAATGTGTGTGGGTAGAAAATATATCCCACGGGGGTAAAATTGAAAAAAGTTGAAAAAAATGTTTTTTGGACTTAGTCATTTTTCCATCATTTTTCAGACTTTCGGAGAGGGGAAAATGTCAGTGAGTATTCCGATTTCAGTTCCAGAGTGATTCGCCCGATGAGTCCTTGATATTAAGTCGTTTTCAGCCAATTTTCTGACTTTTTGAAAACTTCACTTTTTGGTGAAAATATCCATTAAATGAGGGAATAATATGTGTGAGGGTACCCCAGGAGAGATCCAAATGTGTGTGGGTAGAGTGTATATCCCACAGGGGTAAAATTGAAAAAAGTTAAAAAAAAATTTTTTTGGACTTAGTCATTTTTCCATCATTTTTCAGACTTTCGGAGAGGAGAAAATGTCAGCGAGCATTCCGATTTCAGTTCCAGAGTGATTCGCCCGATGAGTCCTTGATATTAAGTCGTTTTCAGCCAATTTTCTGACTTTTTGAAAACTTCACTTTTTGGTGAAAATATCCATTAAATGAGGGCATAATATATGTGAGGGTACCCCAGGAGAGTTCCAAATGTGTGTGGGTAGAATATTTATCCCATGGGGGTAAAATTGAAAAAAGTTGAAAAAAATGTTTTTTGGACTTAGTCATTTTTCCATCATTTTTCAGACTTTCGGAGAGGGAAAAATGTCAGTGAGCATTCCGATTTCAGTTCCAGAGTGTTTCGCCCGATGAGTCCTTGATATTAAGTCGTTTTCAGCCAATTTTCTGACTTTTTGAAAACTTCACTTTTTGGTGAAAATATCCATTAAATGAGGAAATAGTATGTGTGAGGGTACCCCAGGAGATTTCCAAATGTGTGTGGGTAGAATATATATCCCACAGGGGTAAAATTAAAAAAAATGTTTTTTGGACTTAGTCATTTTTCCATCATTTTTCAGACTTTCGGAGAGGGGAAAATATCAGTGAGTATTCCGATTTCAGTTCCAGAGTGTTTCGCCCGATGAGTCCTTGATATTAAGTCGTTTTCAGCCAATTTTCTGACTTTTTGAAAACTTCACTTTTTGGTGAAAATATCCATTAAATGAGGAAATAATATGTGTGAGGGTACCCCAGGAGAGATCCAAATGTGTGTGGGTAGAATATATATCCCATGGGGGTAAAATTGAAAAAATTAAAAAAAAAATTTTTTTTTGGACTTAGTCATTTTTCCATCATTTTTCAGACTTTTGGAGAGGGGAAAATGTCAGTGAGCATTCCGATTTCAGTTCCAGAGTGATTCGCGCGATGAGTCCTTGATATTAAGTCGTTTTCAGCCAATTTTCTGACTTTTTGAAAACTTCACTTTTTGGTGAAAATATCCATTAAATGAGGGAATAATATGTGTGAGGGTACCCCAGGAGAGATCCAAATGTGTGTGGGTAGAATGTATATCCCACAGGGGCAAAATTGAAAAAAGTTAAAAAAAAATTTTTTTGGACTTAGTCATTTTTCCATCATTTTTCAGACTTTCGGAGAGCGGAAAATGTCAGTGAGCATTCCGATTTCAGTTCCAGAGCGATTTGCCCCGATGAGTCCTTGATATTAAGTCGTTTTGAACTAATTTTCTGACTTTTTGAAAACTTCACTTTTTGGTGAAAATATCCATTAAATGAGGGAATAATATGTGCGAGGGTACGCCAGGAGATTTCCAAATGTGTGTGGGTAGAATATATAATCCACGGGGGTAAAATTGAAAAAAGTTGAAAAAAATGTTTTTTGGACTTAGTCATTTTTCCATCATTTTTCAGACTTTCGGAGAGGGAAAAATGTCAGTGAGCATTCTGATTTCAGTTCCAGAGTGATTCGCCCGATGAGTCCTTGATATTAAGTCGTTTTCAGCCAATTTTCTGACTTTTTGAAAACTTCACTTTTTGGTGAAAATATCCATTAAATGAGGGAATAATATGTGCGAGGGTACCCCAGGAGAGTTCCAAATGTGTGTGGGTAGAAAATATATCCCACGGGGGTAAAATTGAAAAAAGTTGAAAAAAATGTTTTTTGGACTTAGTCATTTTTCCATCATTTTTCAGACTTTCGGAGAGGGGAAAATGTCAGTGAGTATTCCGATTTCAGTTCCAGAGTGATTCGCCCGATGAGTCCTTGATATTAAGTCGTTTTCAGCCAATTTTCTGACTTTTTGAAAACTTCACTTTTTGGTGAAAATATCCATTAAATGAGGAAATAATATGTGTGAGGGTACCCCAGGAGAGATCCAAATGTGTGTGGGTAGAATGTATATCCCACAGGGGTAAAATTGAAAAAAGTTGAAAAAAATTTTTTTTGGACTTAGTCATTTTTCCAGCATTTTTCAGACTTTCGGAGAGGGGAAAATGTCAGTGAGTATTCCGATTTCAGTTCCAGAGTGATTCGCCCGATGAGTCCTTGATATTAAGTCGTTTTCAGCCAATTTTCTGACTTTTTGAAAACTTCACTTTTTGGTGAAAATATCCATTAAATGAGGGAATAATATGTGTGAGGGTACCCCAGGAGAGATCCAAATGTGTGTGGGTAGAATGTATATCCCACAGGGGCAAAATTGAAAAAAGTTAAAAAAAAATTTTTTTGGACTTAGTCATTTTTCCATCATTTTTCAGACTTTCGGAGAGGGGAAAATGTCAGTGAGCATTCCGATTTCAGTTCCAGAGCGATTTGCCCCGATGAGTCCTTGATATTAAGTCGTTTTCAGCCAATTTTCTGACTTTTTGAAAACTTCACTTTTTGGTGAAAATATCCATTAAATGAGGGAATAATATGTGCGAGGGTACCCCAGGAGAGTTCCAAATGTGTGTGGGTAGAATATATATCCCACGGGGGTAAAATTGAAAAAAGTTGAAAAAAATGTTTTTTGGACTTAGTCATTTTTCCATCATTTTTCAGACTTTCGGAGAGGGGAAAATGTCAATGAGTATTCCGATTTCAGTTCCAGAGTGATTCGCCCGATGAGTCCTTGATATTAAGACGTTTTCAGCCAATTTTCTGACTTTTTGAAAACTTCACTTTTTGGTGAAAATATCCATTAAATGAGGAAATAATATGTGCGAGGGTACGCCAGGAGATTTCCAAATGTGTGTGGGTAGAATATATAATCCAAGGGGGTAAAATTGAAAAAAGTTGAAAAAAATGTTTTTTGGACTTAGTCATTTTTCCATCATTTTTCAAACTTTCGGAGAGGGGAAAATATCAGTGAGTATTCCGATTTCAGTTCCAGAGTGTTTCGCCCGATGAGTCCTTGATATTAAGTCGTTTTCAGCCAATTTTCTGACTTTTTGAAAACTTCACTTTTTGGTGAAAATATCCATTAAATGAGAAAATAATATGTGTGAGGGTACCCCAGGAGAGATCCAAATGTGTGTGGGTAGAATATATATCCCATGGGGGTAAAATTGAAAAAAGTAAAAAAAAAATTTTTTTTGGACTTAGTCATTTTTCCATCATTTTTCAGACTTTTGGAGAGGGGAAAATGTCAGTGAGCATTCCGATTTCAGTTCCAGAGTGATTCGCGCGATGAGTCCTTGATATTAAGTCGTTTTCAGCCAATTTTCTGACTTTTTGAAAACTTCACTTTTTGGTGAAAATATCCATTAAATGAGGGAATAATATGTGCGAGGGTACCCCAGGAGAGTTCCAAATATGTGTAGGTAGAATATATAATCCACGGGGGTAAAATTGAAAAAAGTTGAAAAAAATGTTTTTTGGACTTAGTCATTTTTCCATCATTTTTCAGACTTTCGGAGAGGGGAAAATGTCAGTGAGCATTCCGATTTCAGTTCCAGAGCGATTTGCCCCGATGAGTCCTTGATATTAAGTCGTTTTCAACTAATTTTCTGACTTTTTGAAAACTTCACTTTTTGGTGAAAATATCCATTAAATGAGGGAATAATATGTGCGAGGGTACGCCAGGAGATTTCCAAATGTGTGTGGGTAGAATATATATCCCACGGGGGTAAAATTGAAAAAAGTTGAAAAAAATGTTTTTTGGACTTAGTCATTTTTCCATCATTTTTCAGACTTTCGGAGAGGGAAAATGTCAGTGAGTATTCCGATTTCAGTTCCAGAGTGATTCGCCCGATGAGTCCTTGATATTAAGTCGTTTTCAGCCAATTTTCTGACTTTTTGAAAACTTCACTTTTTGGTGAAAATATCCATTAAATGAGGAAATAATATGTGTGAGGGTACCCCAGGAGAGATCCAAATGTGTGTGGGTAGAATGTATATCCCACAGGGGTAAAATTGAAAAAAGTTGAAAAAAATTTTTTTTGGACTTAGTCATTTTTCCAGCATTTTTCAGACTTTCGGAGAGGGGAAAATGTCAGTGAGTATTCCGATTTCAGTTCCAGAGTGATTCGCCCGATGAGTCCTTGATATTAAGTCGTTTTCAGCCAATTTTCTGACTTTTTGAAAACTTCACTTTTTGGTGAAAATATCCATTAAATGAGGGAATAATATGTGTGAGGGTACCCCAGGAGAGATCCAAATGTGTGTGGGTAGAATGTATATCCCACAGGGGCAAAATTGAAAAAAGTTAAAAAAAAATTTTTTTGGACTTAGTCATTTTTCCATCATTTTTCAGACTTTCGGAGAGGGGAAAATGTCAGTGAGCATTCCGATTTCAGTTCCAGAGCGATTTGCCCCGATGAGTCCTTGATATTAAGTCGTTTTCAGCCAATTTTCTGACTTTTTGAAAACTTCACTTTTTGGTGAAAATATCCATTAAATGAGGGAATAATATGTGCGAGGGTACCCCAGGAGAGTTCCAAATGTGTGTGGGTAGAATATATATCCCATGGGGGTAAAATTGAAAAAAGTTGAAATAAATGTTTTTTGGACTTAGTCATTTTTCCATCATTTTTCAGACTTTCGGAGAGGGGAAAATGTCAGTGAGCATTCCGATTTCAGTTCCAGAGCGATTTGCCCCGATGAGTCCTTGATATTAAGTCGTTTTCAACTAATTTTCTGACTTTTTGAAAACTTCACTTTTTGGTGAAAATATCCATTAAATGAGGGAATAATATGTGCGAGGGTACGCCAGGAGATTTCCAAATGTGTGTGGGTAGAATATATAATCCATGGGGGTAAAATTGAAAAAAGTTGAAAAAAATGTTTTTTGGACTTAGTCATTTTTCCATCATTTTTCAGACTTTCGGAGAGGGAAAAATGTCAGTGAGCATTCCGATTTCAGTTCCAGAGCGATTCGCCCGATCAGTCCTTGATATTAAGTCGTTTTCAGCCAATTTTCTGAGTTTTTGAAAACTTCACTTTTTGGTGAAAATATCCATTAAATGAGGGAATAATATGTGTGAGGGTACCCCAGGAGAGATCCAAATGTGTGGGGGTAGAATGTATATCCCACAGGGGTAAAATTGAAAAAAGTTAAAAAAAAAATTTTTTTGGACTTAGTCATTTTTCCATCATTTTTCAGACTTTCGGAGAGAGGAAAATGTCAGTGAGTATTCCGATTTCAGTTCCAGAGTGATTCTCCCGATGAGTCCTTGATGTTAAGTCGCTTTCAGCCAATTTTCTGACTTTTTGAAAACTTCACTTTTTGGTGAAAATATACAATAAATGAGGGAATAATATGTGTGAGGGTACCCCAGGAGAGTTCATAATGTGTGTGGGTAGAATGTATATCCCACGGGGGTAAAATTGAAAAGAGTTTTAAAAAAATTTTTTTTGGACTTACTCATTTTTCCATCATTTTTCAGACTTTCGAAGAGGGGAAAATGTCAGTGAGTATTCCGATTTCAGTTCCAGAGTGATTCGCCCGATGAGTCCTTGATATTAAGTCGTTTTCAGCCAATTTTCTGACTTTTTGAAAACTTCACTTTTTGGTGAAAATATCCATTAAATGAGGGAATAATATGTGTGAGGGTACCCCAGGAGAGTTCCAAATGTGTGTGGGTAGAATATATATCCCATGGGGGTAAAATTGAAAAAAGTTGAAAAAAATGTTTTTTGGACTTAGTCATTTTTCCATCATTTTTCAGACTTTCGGAGAGGGGAAAATGTCATTGAGTATTCTGATTTCAGTTCCAGAGTGATTCGCCCGATGAGTCCTTGATATTAAGTCGTTTTCAGCCAATTTTCTGACTTTTTGAAAACTTCACTTTTTGGTGAAAATATCCATTAAATGAGGGAATAATATGTGTGAGTGTACCCCAGGAGAGTTCATAATGTGTGTGGGTAGAATGTATATCTGACGGGGGTAAAATTGAAAAAAGTTTTAAAAAAATTTTTTTTATACTTAGTCATTTTTCCATCATTTTTCAGACTTTCGGAGAGGGAAAAATGTCAGTGAGCATTCCGATTTCAGTTCCAGAGCGATTCGCCCGATGAGTCCTTGATATTAGGTCGTTTATAGCCAATTTTGACTTTTTGAAAACTTCACTTTTTGGTGAAAATATCCATTAAATTAGGGCATAATATATGCGAGGGTACCCCAGGAGAGTTCCAAATGTGTGTGGGTAGAATATATATCCCATGGGGGTAAAATTGAAAAAAGTTTTAAAAAAATTTTTTTTGGACTTAGTCATTTTTCCATCATTTTTCAGACTTTTGGAGAGGGGAAAATGTCAGTGAGCATTCCGATTTCAGTTCCAGAGTGATTCGCCCGATGAGTCCTTGATATTAAGTCGTTTTCAGCCAATTTTCTGACTTTTTGAAAACTTCACTTTTTGGTGAAAATATCCATTAAATGAGGGAATAATATGTGTGAGTGTACCCCAGGAGAGTTCCAAATGTGTGTGGGTAGAATATATATCCCACGGGGGTAAAATTGAAAAAAGTTGAAAGAAATGTTTTTTGGACTTAGTCATTTTTCCATCATTTTTCAGACTTTCGGAGAGGGAAAAATGTCAGTGAGCATTCCGATTTCAGTTCAAGAGCGATTCGCCCGATGAGTCCTTGATATTAGGTCATTTATAGCCAATTTTGACTTTTTGAAAACTTCACTTTTTGGTGAAAATATCCATTAAATTAGGGCATAATATATGCGAGGGTACCCCAGGAGAGTTCCAAATGTGTGTGGGTAGAATATATATCCCACGGGGGTAAAATTGAAAAAAATGTTTTTTGGACTTAGTCATTTTTCCATCATTTTTCAGACTTTCGGAGAGGGGAAAATATCAGTGAGTATTCCGATTTCAGTTCCAGAGTGTTTCGCCCGATGAGTCCTTGATATTAAGTCGTTTTCAGCCAATTTTCTGACTTTTTGAAAACTTCACTTTTTGGTGAAAATATAAATTAAATGAGGAAATAATATGTGTGAGGGTACCCCAGGAGAGATCCAAATGTGTGTGGGTAGAATATATATCCCATGGGGGTAAAATTGAAAAAAGTAAAAAAAAAATTTTTTTTGGACTTAGTCATTTTTCCATCATTTTTCAGACTTTTGGAGAGGGGAAAATGTCAGTGAGCATTCCGATTTCAGTTCCAGAGTGATTCGCGCGATGAGTCCTTGATATTAAGTCGTTTTCAGCCAATTTTCTGACTTTTTGAAAACTTCACTTTTTGGTGAAAATATCCATTAAATGAGGGAATAATATGTGCGAGGGTACCCCAGGAGAGTTCCAAATATGTGTGGGTAGAATATATATCCCACGGGGGTAAAATTGAAAAAAGTTGAAAAAAATGTTTTTTGGACTTAGTCATTTTTCCATCATTTTTCAGACTTTCGGAGAGGGTAAAATGTCAGTGAATATTCCGATTTCAGTTCCAGAGTGTTTCGCCCGATGAGTCCTTGATATTAAGTCGTTTTCAGCCAATTTTCTGATTTTTTGGAAAACTTCACTTTTTGGTGAAAATATCCATTAAATGAGGAAATAATATGTGTGAGGTTACCCAAGGAGAGATCCAAATGTGTGTGGGTAGAATGTATATCCCACAGGGGTAAAATTGAAAAAAGTAAAAAAAAAAATTTTTTGGACTTAGTCAGTTTTCTATCATTTTTCAGACTTTCGGAGAGGGGAAAATGTCAGTGAGCATTCCGATTTCAGTTCCAGAGCGATTCACCCGATGAGTCCTTGATATTAAGTCGTTTTCAGCCAATTTTCTGACTTTTTGAAACTTCACTTTTTGGTGAAAATATCCATTAAATGAGGGAATAATATGTGTGAGGGTACCCCAGGAGAGATCCAAATGTGTGTGGGTAGAATATATAATCCACGGGGGTAAAATTGAAAAAAGTTGAAAAAAATTTTTTTTGGACTTACTCATTTTTCCATCATTTTTCAGACTTTCGAAGAGGGGAAAATGTCAGTGAGTATTCCGATTTCAGTTCCAGAGTGATTCGCCCGATGAGTCCTTGATATTAAGTCGTTTTCAGCCAATTTTCTGACTTTTTTAAAACTTCACTTTTTGGTGAAAATATCCATTAAATGAGGGAATAATAAGTGTGAGGGTACCCCAGGAGAGTTCCAAATGTGTGTGGGTAGAATATATATCCCATGGGGGTAAAATTGAAAAAAGTTGAAAAAAATTTTTTTGGACTTAGTCATTTTTCCATCATTTTTCAGACTTTCGGAGAGGGAAAAATGTCAGTGAGCATTCCGATTTCAGTTCCAGAGCGATTCGCCCGATGAGTCCTTGATATTAAGTCGTTTTCAGCCAATTTTCTGACTTTTTGAAAACTTCACTTTTTGGTGAAAATATCCATTAAATGAGGGAATAATATGTGTGAGGGTACCCCAGGAGAGTTCCAAATGTGTGTGGGTAGAATTTATATCCCATGGGGGTAAAATTGAAAAAAGTTTAAAAAAAATTTTTTTGGACTTAGTCATTTTTCCATCATTTTTCAGACTTTCGGAGATGGGAAAATGTCAGTGAGCATTCCGATTTCAGTTCCAGAGTGATTCGCACGATGAGTCCTTGATATTAAGTCGTTTTCAGCCAATTTTCTGACTTTTTGAAAACTTCACTTTTTGGTGAAAATATCCATTAAATGAGGGAATAATATGTGTGAGGGTACCCCAGGAGAGATCCAAATGTGTGTGGGTAGAATGTATATCCCACAGGGGTAAAATTGAAAAAAGTAAAAAAAAAATTTTTTTGGACTTACTCATTTTTCCATCATTTTTCAGACTTTCGAAGAGGGGAAAATGTCAGTGAGTATTCTGATTTCAGTTCCAGAGTGATTCGCTGGATGAGTCCTTGATATTAAGTCGTTTTCAGCCAATTTTCTGACTTTTTGAAAACTTCACTTTTTGGTGAAAATATCCATTAAATGAGGGAATAATATGTGCGAGGGTACCCCAGGAGAGTTCCAAATGTGTGTGGGTAGAATATATATCCCACGGGGGTAAAATTGAAAAAAGTTGAAAAAAATTTTTTTTGGACTTACTCATTTTTCCATCATTTTTCAGACTTTCGAAGAGGGGAAAATGTCAGTGAGTATTCCGATTTCAGTTCCAGAGTGATTCGCCCGATGAGTCCTTGATATTAAGTCGTTTTCAGCCAATTTTCTGACTTTTTTAAAACTTCACTTTTTGGTGAAAATATCCATTAAATGAGGGAATAATATGTGTGAGGGTACCCCAGGAGAGTTCCAAATGTGTGTGGGTAGAATATATATCCCATGGGGGTAAAATTGAAAAAAGTTGAAAAAAATTTTTTTGGACTTAGTCATTTTTCCATCATTTTTCAGACTTTCGGAGAGGGGAAAATGTCAGTGAGCATTCCGATTTCAGTTCCAGAGTGATTCGCACGATGAGTCCTTGATATTAAGTCGTTTTCAGCCAATTTTCTGACTTTTTGAAAACTTCACTTTTTGGTGAAAATATCCATTAAATGAGGGAATAATATGTGAGAGGGTACCCCAGGAGAGATCCAAATGTGTGTGGGTAGAATGTATATCCCACAGGGGTAAAATTGAAAAAAGTTAAAAAAAAATTTTTTTGGACTTAGTCATTTTTCCATCATTTTTCAGACTTTCGGAGAGGGGAAAATGTCAGTGAGTATTCCGATTTCAGTTCCAGAGTGATTCGCCCGATGAGTCCTTGATATTAAGTCGTTTTCAGCCAATTTTCTGACTTTTTGAAAACTTCACTTTTTGGTGAAAATATCCATTAAATGAGGGAATAATATGTGTGAGGGTACCCCAGGAGAGATCCAAATGTGTGTGGGTAGAATGTATATCCCACAGGGGTAAAATTGAAAAAAGTAAAAAAAAAATTTTTTTGGACTTACTCATTTTTCCATCATTTTTCAGACTTTCGAAGAGGGGAAAATGTCAGTGAGTATTCTGATTTCAGTTCCAGAGTGATTCGCTGGATGAGTCCTTGATATTAAGTCGTTTTCAGCCAATTTTCTGACTTTTTGAAAACTTCACTTTTTGGTGAAAATATCCATTAAATGAGGGAATAATATGTGCGAGGGTACCCCAGGAGAGTTCCAAATGTGTGTGGGTAGAATATATATCCCACGGGGGTAAAATTGAAAAAAGTTGAAAAAAATTTTTTTTGGACTTACTCATTTTTCCATCATTTTTCAGACTTTCGGAGAGGGGAAAATGTCAGTGAGTATTCCGATTTCAGTTCCAGAGTGATTCGCCCGATGAGTCCTTGATATTAAGTCGTTTTCAGCCAATTTTCTGACTTTTTTAAAACTTCACTTTTTGGTGAAAATATCCATTAAATGAGGGAATAATATGTGTGAGGGTACCCCAGGAGAGTTCCAAATGTGTGTGGGTAGAATATATATCCCATGGGGGTAAAATTGAAAAAAGTTGAAAAAAATTTTTTTGGACTTAGTCATTTTTCCATCATTTTTCAGACTTTCGGAGAGCGGAAAATGTCAGTGAGCATTCCGATTTCAGTTCCAGAGTGATTCGCACGATGAGTCCTTGATATTAAGTCGTTTTCAGCCAATTTCCTGACTTTTTGAAAACTTCACTTTTTGGTGAAAATATCCATTAAATGAGGGAATAATATGTGAGAGGGTACCCCAGGAGAGATCCAAATGTGTGTGGGTAGAATGTATATCCCACAGGGGTAAAATTGAAAAAAGTTAAAAAAAAATTTTTTTGGACTTAGTCATTTTTCCATCATTTTTCAGACTTTCGGAGAGGGGAAAATGTCAGTGAGTATTCCGATTTCAGTTCCAGAGTGATTCGCCCGATGAGTCCTTGATATTAAGTCGTTTTCAGCCAATTTTCTGACTTTTTTAAAACTTCACTTTTTGGTGAAAATATCCATTAAATGAGGGAATAATATGTGTGAGGGTACCCCAGGAGAGTTCCAAATGTGTGTGGGTAGAATATATATCCCATGGGGGTAAAATTGAAAAAAGTTGAAAAAAATTTTTTTGGACTTAGTCATTTTTCCATCATTTTTCAGACTTTCGGAGAGGGGAAAATGTCAGTGAGCATTCCGATTTCAGTTCCAGAGTGATTCGCACGATGAGTCCTTGATATTAAGTCGTTTTCAGCCAATTTTCTGACTTTTTGAAAACTTCACTTTTTGGTGAAAATATCCATTAAATGAGGGAATAATATGTGAGAGGGTACCCCAGGAGAGATCCAAATGTGTGTGGGTAGAATGTATATCCCACAGGGGTAAAATTGAAAAAAGTTAAAAAAAAATTTTTTTGGACTTAGTCATTTTTCCATCATTTTTCAGACTTTCGGAGAGGGGAAAATGTCAGTGAGTATTCCGATTTCAGTTCCAGAGTGATTCGCCCGATGAGTCCTTGATATTAAGTCGTTTTCAGCCAATTTTCTGACTTTTTGAAAACTTCACTTTTTGGTGAAAATATCCATTAAATGAGGGAATAATATGTGTGAGGGTACCCCAGGAGAGATCCAAATGTGTGTGGGTAGAATGTATATCCCACAGGGGTAAAATTGAAAAAAGTAAAAAAAAAATTTTTTTGGACTTAGTCATTTTTCCAGCATTTTTCAGACTTTCAGAGAGGGGAAAATGTCAGTGAGCATTACGATTTCAGTTCCACAGCGATTTGATATTAAGTCGTTTTCAGTCAATTTTCTGACTTTTTGAAAACTTCACTTTTTGGTGAAAATATCCATTAAATGAGGGAATAATATGTGTGAGGGTACCCCAGGAGAGTTCCAAATGTGTGTGGGTAGAATTTATATCCCATGGGGGTAAAATTGAAAAAAGTTTAAAAAATATTTTTTTGGACTTAGTCATTTTTCCATCATTTTTCAGACTTTCGGAGAGGGCAAAATGTCAGTGAGCATTCCGATTTCAGTTCCAGAGTGATTCGCACGATGAGTCCTTGATATTAAGTCGTTTTCAGCCAATTTTCTGACTTTTTGAAAACTTCACTTTTTGGTGAAAATATCCATTAAATGAGGGAATAATATGTGCGAGGGTACCCCAGGAGAGTTCCAAATGTGTGTGGGTAGAATATATATCCCACGGGGGTAATATTGAAAAAAGTTGAAAAAAATGTTTTTTGGACTTAGTCATTTTTCCATCATTTTTCAGACTTTCGGAGAGGGGAAAATGTCAGTGAGTATTCCGATTTCAGTTCCAGAGTGATTCTCCCGATGAGTCCTTGATATTAAGTCGCTTTCAGACAATTTTCTGATTTTTTGAAAACTTCACTTTTTGGTGAAAATATACATTAAATGAGGGAATAATATGTGTGAGGGTACCCCAGGAGAGTTCATAATGTGTGTGGGTAGAATGTATATCCCACGGGGGTAAAATTGAAAAAAATATTTTTTGGACTTAGTCATTTTTCCATCATTTTTCAGACTTTCGGAGAGGAGAAAATATCAGTGAGTATTCCGATTTCAGTTCCAGAGTGTTTCGCCCGATGAGTCCTTGATATTAAGTCGTTTTCAGCCAATTTTCTGACTTTTTGAAAACTTCACTTTTTGGTGAAAATATCCATTAAATGACGGAATAATATATGCGAGGGTACCCCAGGAGAGTTCCAAATGTCTGTGGGTAGAATATATATCCCATGGGGGTAAAATTGAAAAAAGTAAAAAAAAAATTTTTTTGGGACTTAGTCATTTTTCCATCATTTTTCAGACTTTTGGAGAGGGAAAAATGTCAGTGAGCATTCCGATTTCAGTTCCAGAGCGATTCGCCCGATGAGTCCTTGATATTAAATCGTTTTCAGCCAATTTTCTGACTTTTTGAAAACTTCACTCTTTGGTGAAAATATCCATTAAATGAGGGAATAATATGTGTGAGGGTACCCCAGGAGAGTTCCAAATGTGTGTGGGTAGAATATATATCCCATGGGGGAAAAATTGAAAAAAGTTTAAAAAAGATTTTTTTGGACTTAGTCATTTTTCCATCATTTTTCAGACTTTCGGAGAGGGGAAAATGTCAGTGAGCATTCCGATTTCAATTCCAGAGCGATTCGCCCGATGAGTCCTTGATATAAAGTCGTTTTCAGCCAATTTTCTGACTTTTTGAAAACTTCATTTTTTGGTGAAAATATCCATTAAATGAGGGAATAATATGTGTGAGGGTACCCCAGGAGAGTTCCAAATGTGTGTGGGTAGAATATATATCCCATGGGGTTAAAATTGAAAAAAGTTGAAAAAAATGTTTTTTGGTCTTAGTCATTTTTCCATCATTTTTCAGACTTTCGGAGAGGGGAAAATGTCAGTGAGTATTCCGATTTCAGTTCCAGAGTGATTCGCCCGATGAGTCCTTGATATTAAGTCGTTTTCAGCCAATTTTCTGACTTTTTGAAAACTTCACTTTTTGGTGAAAATATCCATTAAATGAGGGAATAATATGTGTGAGGGTACCCCAGGAGAGATCCAAATGTGTGTGGGTAAAATGTATATCCCACAGGGGTAAAATTGAAAAAAGTTAAAAAAAAATTTTTTGAACTTAGTCATTTTTCCATTATTTTTCAGACTTTCGGAGAGGGGAAAATGTCAGTGAGTATTCCGATTTCAGTTCCAGAGTGATTCGCCCGATGAGTCCTTGATATAAAGTCGTTTTCAGCCAATTTTCTGACTTTTTGAAAACTTCACTTTTTGGTGAAAATATCCATTAAATGAGGGCATAATATGTGTGAGGGTACCCCAGGAGAGATCCAAATGTGTGTGGGAAGAATGTATATCCCACAGGGGTAAAATTGAAAAAAGTTGAAAAAAATGTTTTTTGGACTTAGTCATTTTTCCATCATTTTTCAGACTTTCGTAGAGGGGAAAATGTCATTTAGTATTCCGATTTCAGTTCCAGAGTGATTCGCCCGATGAGTCCTTGATATTAAGTCATTTTCAGATAATTTTCTGACTTTTTGAAAACTTCACTTTTTGGTGAAAATATCCATTAAATGAGGGAATAATATGTGCGAGGGTACCCCAGGAGAGTTCCAAATGTGTGTGGGTAGAATATATATCCCACTGGGGTAAAATTGAAAAAAGTTGAAAAAAATGTTTTTTGGACTGTCATTTTTCCATCATTTTTCAGACTTTCGGAGAGGGGAAAATGTCAGTGAGTATTCCGATTTCAGTTCCAGAGCGATTCGCCCGATGAGTCCTTGATATTAAGTCATTTTCAGCCAATTTTCTGACTTTTTGAAAACTTCACTTTTTGGTGAAAATATCCATTAAATGAGGGAATAATATGTGTGAGGGTACCCCAGGAGAGATCCAAATGTGTGTGGGTAGAATGTATATCCCACAGGGGTAAAATTGAAAAAAGTTAAAAAAAAATTTTTTTGGTCTTAGTCATTTTTCCATCATTTTTCAGACTTTCGGAGAGGGGAAAATGTCAGTGAGCATTCCGATTTCAGTTCCAGAGCGATTCGCCCGATGAGTCCTTGATATTAAGTCGTTTTCAGCCAATTTTCTGACTTTTTGAAAACTGCACTTTTTGGTGAAAATATCCATTAAATGAGGGAATAATATGTGTGAGGGTACCCCAGGAGAGATCCAAATGTGTGTGGGTAGAATGTATATCCCACAGGGGTAAAATTGAAAAAGGTTTAAAAAAAATTTTTTTGGACTTAGTCATTTTTCCATCATTTTTCAGACTTTCGGAGAGGGGAAAATGTCAGTGAGTATTCCGATTTCAGTTCCAGAGTGATTCGCCCGATGAGTCCTTGATATTAAGTCGTTTTCAGCCAATTTTCTGACTTTTTGAAAACTTCACTTTTTGGTGAAAATATCCATTAAATGAGGGAATAATATGTGTGAGGGTACCCCAGGAGAGTTCCAAATGTGTGTGGGTAGAATATATATCCCATGGGGGTAAAATTGAAAAAAGTTTAAAAAAAATTTTTTTGAACTTAGTCATTTTTCCATCATTTTTCAGACTTTCGGAGAGGGGAAAATGTCAGTGAGCATTCCGATTTCAGTTCCAGAGCGATTCGCCCGATGAGTCCTTGATATAAAGTCATTTTCAGCCAATTTTCTGACTTTTTGAAAACTTTACTTTTTGGTGAAAATATCCATTAAATGAGGGAATAATATGTGTGAGGGTACCCCAGGAGAGTTCCAAATGTGTGTGGGTAGAATATATATCCCATGGGGGAAAAATTGAAAAAAGTTAAAAAAAAATTTTTTTGGACTTAGTCATTTTTCCATCATTTTTCAGACTTTCGGAGAGGGGAAAATGTCAGTGAGTATTCCGATTTCAGTTCCAGAGCGATTCGCCCGATGAGTCCTTGATATTAAGTCATTTTCAGCCAATTTTCTGACTTTTTGAAAACTTCACTTTTTGGTGAAAATATCCATTAAATGAGGGAATAATATGTGTGAGGGTACCCCAGGAGAGATCCAAATGTGTGTGGGTAGCATGTATATCCCACAGGGGTAAACTTGAAAAAAGTTAAAAAAAAATTTTTTTGGTCTTAGTCATTTTTCCATCATTTTTCAGACTTTCGGAGAGGGGAAAATGTCAGTGAGCATTCCGATTTCAGTTCCAGAGCGATTCGCCCGATGAGTCCTTGATATTAAGTCGTTTTCAGCCAATTTTCTGACTTTTTGAAAACTGCACTTTTTGGTGAAAATATCCATTAAATGAGGGAATAATATGTGGGAGGGTACCCCAGGAGAGATCCAAATGTGTGTGGGTAGAATGTATATCCCACAGGGGTAAAATTGAAAAAGGTTTAAAAAAAATTTTTTTGGACTTAGTCATTTTTCCATCATTTTTCAGACTTTCGGAGAGGGGAAAATGTCAGTGAGTATTCCGATTTCAGTTCCAGAGTGATTCGCCCGATGAGTCCTTGATATTAAGTCGTTTTCAGCCAATTTTCTGACTTTTTGAAAACTTCACTTTTTGGTGAAAATATCCATTAAATGAGGGAATAATATGTGTGAGGGTACCCCAGGAGAGTTCCAAATGTGTGTGGGTAGAATATATATCCTATGGGGGAAAAATTGAAAAAAGTTAAAAAAAAATTTTTTTGGACTTAGTCATTTTTCCAGCATTTTTCAGACTTTCAGAGAGGGGAAAATGTCAGTGAGTATTCCGATTTCAGTTCCAGAGCGATTCGCCCGATGAGTCCTTGATATTAAGTCATTTTCAGCCAATTTTCTGACTTTTTGAAAACTTCACTTTTTGGTGAAAATATCCATTAAATGAGGGAATAATATGTGTGAGGGTACCCCAGGAGAGATCCAAATTTGTGTGGGTAGAATGTATATCCCACAGGGGTAAAATTGAAAAAAGTTTAAAAAAAATTTTTTTGGACTTAGTCATTTTTCCATCATTTTTCAGACTTTCGGAGAGGGGAAAATGTCAGTGAGCATTCCGATTTCAGTTCCAGAGCGATTCGCCCGATGAGTCCTTGATATTAAGTCGTTTTCAGCCAATTTTCTGACTTTTTGAAAACTTCACTTTTTGGTGAAAATATCCATTAAATGAGGGAATAATATGTGTGAGGGTACCCCAGGAGAGTTCCAAATGTGTGTGGGTAGAATATATATCCCATGGGGGTAAAATTGAAAAAAGTTGAAAAAAATGTTTTTTGGTCTTAGTCATTTTTCCATCATTTTTCAGACTTTCGGAGATGGGAAAATGTCAGTGAGTACTCCGATTTCAGTTCCAGAGTGATTCGCCCGATGAGTCCTTGATATTAAGTCGTTTTCAGCCAATTTTCTGACTTTTTGAAAACTTCACTTTTTGGTGAAAATATCCATTAAATGAGGGAATAATATGTGTGAGGGTACCCCAGGAGAGATCCAAATGTGTGTGGGTAGAATGTATATCCCACAGGGGTAAAATTGAAAAAAGTTTAAAAAAAATTTTTTTGGACTTAGTCATTTTTCCATCATTTTTCAGACTTTCAGAGAGGGGAAAATGTCAGTGAGTATTCCGATTTCAGTTCCAGAGCGATTCGCCCGATGAGTCCTTGATATTAAGTCATTTTCAGCCAATTTTCTGACTTTTTGAAAACTTCACTTTTTGGTGAAAATATCCATTAAATGAGGGAATAATATGTGTGAGGGTACCCCAGGAGAGATCCAAATGTGTGTGGGTAGAATGTATATCCCACAGGGGTAAAATTGAAAAAAGTTAAAAAAAAATTTATTCCATCATTTTTCAGACTTTCGGAGAGGGGAAAATGTCAGTGAGTATTCCGATTTCAGTTCCAGAGTGATTCGCCCGATGAGTCCTTGATATTAAGTTGTTTTCAGCCAAATTTCTGACTTTTTGAAAACTTCACTTTTTGGTGAAAATATCCATTAAATGAGGGAATAATATGTGTGAGGGTACCCCAGGAGAGTTCCAAATGTGTGTGGGTTGAATGTATATCCCACAGGGGTAAAATTGAAAAAAGTAAAAAAAAAATTTTTTTGGTCTTAGTCATTTTTCCATTATTTTTCAGACTTTCGGAGAGGGAAAAATGTCAGTGAGCATTCCGATTTCAGTTCCAGAGCGATTCGCCCGATGAGTCCTTGATATTAAGTCGTTTTCAACCAATTTTCTGATTTTTTGAAAACTTCATTTTTTGGTGAAAATATCCATTAAATGAGGGAATAATATGTGTGAGGGTACCCCAGGAGAGTTCCAAATGTGTGTGGGTAGAATATATATCCCATGGGGGTAAAATTGAAAAAAGTTGAAAAAAATTTTTTTGGTCTTAGTCATTTTTCCATCATTTTTCAGACTTTCGGAGAGGGGAAAATGTCAGTGAGTATTCCGATTTCAGTTCCAGAGTGATTCGCCCGATGAGTCCTTGATATTAAGTCGTTTTCAGCCAATTTTCTGACTTTTTGAAAACTTCACTTTTTGGTGAAAATATCCATTAAATGAGGGCATAATATGTGTGAGGGTACCCCAGGAGAGATCCAAATGTGTGTGGGAAGAATGTATATCCCACAGGGGTAAAATTGAAATAAGTTAAAAAAAATTTTTTTTGGACTTAGTCATTTTTCCAGCATTTTTCAGACTTTCAGAGAGGGGAAAATGTCAGTGAGCATTCCGATTTCAGTTCCAGAGCAATTCGCCCGATGAGTCCTTGATATTAAGTCGTTTTCAGCCAATTTTCTGACTTTTTGAAAACTTCACTTTTTGGTGAAAATAACCATTAAATGAGTGAATAATATGTGTGAGGGTACCCCAGGAGAGTTCCAAATGTGTGTGGGTAGAATATATATTCCATGGGGGTAAAATTGAAAAAAGTTGAAAAAAATGTTTTTTGGACTTAGTCATTTTTCCATCATTTTTCAGACTTTCGGAGAGGGGAAAATGTCATTGAGTATTCCGATTTCAGTTCCAGAGTGATTCGCCCGATGAGTCCTTGATATTAAGTCGTTTTCAGCCAATTTTCTGACTTTTTGAAAACTTCACTTTTTGGTGAAAATATCCATTAAATGAGGGAAAAATATGTGTGAGGGTACCCCAGGAGAGATCCAAATGTGTGTGGGAAGAATGTATATCCCACAGGGGTAAAATTGAAATAAGTTAAAAAAAAAATTTTTTGGACTTAGTCATTTTTCCATCATTTTTCAGACTTTCAGAGAGGGGAAAATGTCAGTGAGCATTCCGATTTCAGTTCCAGAGTGATTCGCCCGATGAGCCCTTGATATTAAGTCGTTTTCAGCCAATTTTCTGACTTTTTGAAAACTTCACTTTTTGGTGAAAATGACCATTAAATGAGTGAATAATATGTGTGAGGGTACCCCAGGAGAGTTCCAAATGTGTGTGGGTAGAATATATATCCCATGGGGGTAAAATTGAAAAAAGTTGAAAAAAATGTTTTTTGGTCTTAGTCATTTTTCCATCATTTTTCAGACTTTCGGAGATGGGAAAATGTCAGTGAGTACTCCGATTTCAGTTCCAGAGTGATTCGCCCGATGAGTCCTTGATATTAAGTCGTTTTCAGCCAATTTTCTGACTTTTTGAAAACTTCACTTTTTGGTGAAAATATCCATTAAATGAGGGAATAATATGTGTGAGGGTACCCCAGGAGAGATCCAAATGTGTGTGGGTAGAATGTATATCCCACAGGGGTAAAATTGAAAAAAGTTTAAAAAAAATTTTTTTGGACTTAGTCATTTTTCCATCATTTTTCAGACTTTCAGAGAGGGGAAAATGTCAGTGAGTATTCCGATTTCAGTTCCAGAGCGATTCGCCCGATGAGTCCTTGATATTAAGTCATTTTCAGCCAATTTTCTGACTTTTTGAAAACTTCACTTTTTGGTGAAAATATCCATTAAATGAGGGAATAATATGTGTGAGGGTACCCCAGGAGAGATCCAAATGTGTGTGGGTAGAATGTATATCCCACAGGGGTAAAATTGAAAAAAGTTAAAAAAAAATTTATTCCATCATTTTTCAGACTTTCGGAGAGGGGAAAATGTCAGTGAGTATTCCGATTTCAGTTCCAGAGTGATTCGCCCGATGAGTCCTTGATATTAAGTTGTTTTCAGCCAAATTTCTGACTTTTTGAAAACTTCACTTTTTGGTGAAAATATCCATTAAATGAGGGAATAATATGTGTGAGGGTACCCCAGGAGAGTTCCAAATGTGTGTGGGTTGAATGTATATCCCACAGGGGTAAAATTGAAAAAAGTAAAAAAAAAATTTTTTTGGTCTTAGTCATTTTTCCATTATTTTTCAGACTTTCGGAGAGGGAAAAATGTCAGTGAGCATTCCGATTTCAGTTCCAGAGCGATTCGCCCGATGAGTCCTTGATATTAAGTCGTTTTCAACCAATTTTCTGATTTTTTGAAAACTTCATTTTTTGGTGAAAATATCCATTAAATGAGGGAATAATATGTGTGAGGGTACCCCAGGAGAGTTCCAAATGTGTGTGGGTAGAATATATATCCCATGGGGGTAAAATTGAAAAAAGTTGAAAAAAATTTTTTTGGTCTTAGTCATTTTTCCATCATTTTTCAGACTTTCGGAGAGGGGAAAATGTCAGTGAGTATTCCGATTTCAGTTCCAGAGTGATTCGCCCGATGAGTCCTTGATATTAAGTCGTTTTCAGCCAATTTTCTGACTTTTTGAAAACTTCACTTTTTGGTGAAAATATCCATTAAATGAGGGCATAATATGTGTGAGGGTACCCCAGGAGAGATCCAAATGTGTGTGGGAAGAATGTATATCCCACAGGGGTAAAATTGAAATAAGTTAAAAAAAATTTTTTTTGGACTTAGTCATTTTTCCAGCATTTTTCAGACTTTCAGAGAGGGGAAAATGTCAGTGAGCATTCCGATTTCAGTTCCAGAGCGATTCGCCCGATGAGTCCTTGATATTAAGTCGTTTTCAGCCAATTTTCTGACTTTTTGAAAACTTCACTTTTTGGTGAAAATAACCATTAAATGAGTGAATAATATGTGTGAGGGTACCCCAGGAGAGTTCCAAATGTGTGTGGGTAGAATATATATTCCATGGGGGTAAAATTGAAAAAAGTTGAAAAAAATGTTTTTTGGACTTAGTCATTTTTCCATCATTTTTCAGACTTTCGGAGAGGGGAAAATGTCATTGAGTATTCCGATTTCAGTTCCAGAGTGATTCGCCCGATGAGTCCTTGATATTAAGTCGTTTTCAGCCAATTTTCTGACTTTTTGAAAACTTCACTTTTTGGTGAAAATATCCATTAAATGAGGGAAAAATATGTGTGAGGGTACCCCAGGAGAGATCCAAATGTGTGTGGGAAGAATGTATATCCCACAGGGGTAAAATTGAAATAAGTTAAAAAAAAAATTTTTTGGACTTAGTCATTTTTCCATCATTTTTCAGACTTTCAGAGAGGGGAAAATGTCAGTGAGCATTCCGATTTCAGTTCCAGAGTGATTCGCCCGATGAGCCCTTGATATTAAGTCGTTTTCAGCCAATTTTCTGACTTTTTGAAAACTTCACTTTTTGGTGAAAATGACCATTAAATGAGTGAATAATATGTGTGAGGGTACCCCAGGAGAGTTCCAAATGTGTGTGGGTAGAATATATATCCCATGGGGGTAAAATTGAAAAAAGTTAAAAAAAATGTGTTTTGGTCTTAGTCATTTTTCCATCATTTTTCAGACTTTCGGAGAGGGGAAAATGTCAGTGAGTATTCCGATTTCAGTTCCAGAGTGATTCGCCCGATGAGTCCTTGATATTAAGTCGTTTTCAGCCAATTTTCTGACTTTTTGAAAACTTCACTTTTTGGTGAAAATATCCATTAAATGAGGGAATAATATGTGCGAGGGTACCCCAGGAGAGTTCCAAATGTGTGTGGGTAGAATATATATCCCACTGGGGTAAAATTGAAAAAAGTTGAAAAAAATGTGTTTTGGACTTAGTCATTTTTCCATCATTTTTCAGACTTTCGGAGAGGGGAAAATGTCAGTGAGCATTCCGATTTCAGTTCCAGAGCGATTCGCCCTATGAGTCCTTGATATTAAGTCGTTTTCAGCCAATTTTCTGACTTTTTGAAAACTTCACTTTTTGGTGAAAATATCAATTAAATGAGGGAATAATATGTGTGAGGGTACCCCAGGACAGTTCCAAATGTGTGTGGGTAGAATATATATCCCATGGGGGTAAAATTGAAAAAAGGTGAAAAAAATGTTTTTTGGTCTTAGTCATTTTTCCATCATTTTTCAGACTTTCGGAGAGTGGAAAATGTCAGTGAGTACTCCGATTTCAGTTCCAGAGTGATTCGCCCGATGAGTCCTTGATATTAAGTCGTTTTCAGCCAATTTTCTGACTTTTTGAAAACTTCACTTTTTGGTGAAAATATCCATTAAATGAGGGAATAATATGTGTGAGGGTACCCCAGGAGAGATCCAAATGTGTGTGGGTAGAATGTATATCCCACAGGGGTAAAATTGAAAAAAGTAAAAAAAAAATTTTTTTGGACTTAGTCATTTTTCCATCATTTTTCAGACTTTCGGAGAGGGGAAAATGTCAGTGAGTATTCCGATTTCAGTTCCAGAGTGATTCTCCCGATGAGTCCTTGATGTTAAGTCGCTTTCAGACAATTTTCTGATTTTTTGAAAACTTCACTTTTTGGTGAAAATATACATTAAATGAGGGAATAATATGTGTGAGGGTACCCCAGGAGAGTTCATAATGTGTGTGGGTAGAATGTATATCCCACGGGGGTAAAATTGAAAAAAATATTTTTTGGACTTAGTCATTTTTCCATCATTTTTCAGACTTTCGGTGAGGGGAAAATATCAGTGAGTATTCCGATTTCAGTTCCAGAGTGTTTCGCCCGATGAGTCCTTGATATTAAGTCGTTTTCAGCCAATTTTCTGACTTTTTGAAAACTTCACTTTTTGGTGAAAATATCCATTAAATGAGGAAATAATATGTGTGAGGGTACCCCAGGAGAGATCCAAATGTGTGTGGGTAGAATATATATCCCATGGGGGTAAAATTGAAAAAAGTAAAAAAAAAATTTTTGGGGGACTTAGTCATTTTTCCATCATTTTTCAGACTTTTGGAGAGGGAAAAATGTCAGTGAGCATTCCGATTTCAGTTCCAGAGCGATTCGCCCGATGAGTCCTTGATATTAAATCGTTTTCAGCCAATTTTCTGACTTTTTGAAAACTTCACTCTTTGGTGAAAATATCCATTAAATGAGGGAATAATATGTGTGAGGGTACCCCAGGAGAGTTCCAAATGTGTGTGGGTAGAATATATATCCCATGGGGGAAAAATTGAAAAAAGTTTAAAAAAGATTTTTTTGGACTTAGTCATTTTTCCATCATTTTTCAGACTTTCGGAGAGGGGAAAATGTCAGTGAGCATTCCGATTTCAATTCCAGAGCGATTCGCCCGATGAGTCCTTGATATAAAGTCGTTTTCAGCCAATTTTCTGACTTTTTGAAAACTTCATTTTTTGGTGAAAATATCCATTAAATGAGGGAATAATATGTGTGAGGGTACCCCAGGAGAGTTCCAAATGTGTGTGGGTAGAATATATATCCCATGGGGTTAAAATTGAAAAAAGTAGAAAAAAATGTTTTTTGGTCTTAGTCATTTTTCCATCATTTTTCAGACTTTCGGAGAGGGGAAAATGTCAGTGAGTATTCCGATTTCAGTTCCAGAGTGATTCGCCCGATGAGTCCTTGATATTAAGTCGTTTTCAGCCAATTTTCTGACTTTTTGAAAACTTCACTTTTTGGTGAAAATATCCATTAAATGAGGGAATAATATGTGTGAGGGTACCCCAGGAGAGATCCAAATGTGTGTGGGTAAAATGTATATCCCACAGGGGTAAAACTGAAAAAAGTTAAAAAAAATTTTTTTGAACTTAGTCATTTTTCCATCATTTTTCAGACTTTCGGAGAGGGGAAAATGTCAGTGAGTATTCCGATTTCAGTTCCAGAGTGATTCGCCCGATGAGTCCTTGATATAAAGTCGTTTTCAGCCAATTTTCTGACTTTTTGAAAACTTCACTTTTTGGTGAAAATATCCATTAAATGAGGGCATAATATGTGTGAGGGTACCCCAGGAGAGATCCAAATGTGTGTGGGAAGAATGTATATCCCACAGGGGTAAAATTGAAATAAGTTAAAAAAAAAATTTTTTGGACTTAGTCATTTTTCCAGCATTTTTCAGACTTTCAGAGAGGGGAAAATGTCAGTGAGCATTCCGATTTCAGTTCCAGAGCGATTCGCCTGATGAGTCCTTGATATTAAGTCGTTTTCAGCCAATTTTCTGACTTTTTGAAAACTTCACTTTTTGGTGAAAATAACCATTAAATGAGTGAATAATATGTGTGAGGGTACCCCAGGAGAGTTCCAAATGTGTGTGGGTAGAATATATATCCCATGGGGGTAAAATTGAAAAAAGTTGAAAAAAATGTTTTTTGGACTTAGTCATTTTTCCATCATTTTTCAGACTTTCGTAGAGGGGAAAATGTCATTTAGTATTCCGATTTCAGTTCCAGAGTGATTCGCCCGATGAGTCCTTGATATTAAGTCATTTTCAGCCAATTTTCTGACTTTTTGAAAACTTCACTTTTTGGTGAAAATATCCATTAAATGAGGGAATAATATGTGCGAGGGTACCCCAGGAGAGTTCCAAATGTGTGTGGGTAGAATATATATCCCACTGGGGTAAAATTGAAAAAAGTTGAAAAAAATGTTTTTTGGACTGTCATTTTTCCATCATTTTTCAGACTTTCGGAGAGGGGAAAATGTCAGTGAGTATTCCGATTTCAGTTCCAGAGCGATTCGCCCGATGAGTCCTTGATATTAAGTCATTTTCAGCCAATTTTCTGACTTTTTGAAAACTTCACTTTTTGGTGAAAATATCCATTAAATGAGGGAATAATATGTGTGAGGGTACCCCAGGAGAGATCCAAATGTGTGTGGGTAGAATGTATATCCCACAGGGGTAAAATTGAAAAAAGTTAAAAAAAAATTTTTTTGGTCTTAGTCATTTTTCCATCATTTTTCAGACTTTCGGAGAGGGGAAAATGTCAGTGAGCATTCCGATTTCAGTTCCAGAGCGATTCGCCCGATGAGTCCTTGATATTAAGTCGTTTTCAGCCAATTTTCTGACTTTTTGAAAACTGCACTTTTTGGTGAAAATATCCATTAAATGAGGAAATAATATGTGTGAGGGTACCCCAGGAGAGTTCCAAATGTGTGTGGGTAGAATATATATCCCATGGGGGAAAAATTGAAAAAAGTTAAAAAAAAATTTTTTTTTACTTAGTCATTTTTCCAGCATTTTTCAGACTTTCAGAGAGGGGAAAATGTCAGTGAGTATTCCGATTTCAGTTCCAGAGCGATTCGCCTGATGAGTCCTTGATATTAAGTCGTTTTCAGCCAATTTTCTGACTTTTTGAAAACTTCACTTTTTGGTGAAAATATCCATTAAATGAGGGAATAATATGTGTGAGGGTACCCCAGGAGAGATCCAAATTTGTGTGGGTAGAATGTATATCCCACAGGGGTAAAATTGAAAAAAGTTAAAAAAAAATTTATTCCATTATTTTTCAGACTTTCGGAGAGGGGAAAATGTCAGTGAGTATTCCGATTTCAGTTCCAGAGTGATTCGCCCGATGAGTCCTTGATATTAAGTTGTTTTCAGCCAAATTTCTGACTTTTTGAAAACTTCACTTTTTGGTGAAAATATCCATTAAATGAGGGAATAATATGTGTGAGGATACCCCAGGAGAGTTCCAAATGTGTGTGGGTAGAATGTATATCCCACAGGGGTAAAATTGAAAAAAGTAAAAAAAAAATTTTTTTGGTCTTAGTCATTTTTCCATCATTTTTCAGACTTTCGGAGAGGGGAAAATGTCAGTGAGCATTCCGATTTCAGTTCCAGAGCGATTCGCCCGATGAGTCCTTGATATTAAGTCGTTTTCAGCCAATTTTCTGACTTTTTGAAAACTTCATTTTTTGGTGAAAATATCCATTAAATGAGGGAATAATATGTGTGAGGGTACCCCAGGAGAGTTCCAAATGTGTGTGGGTAGAATATATATCCCATGGGGTTAAAATTGAAAAAAGTAGAAAAAAATGTTTTTTGGTCTTAGTCATTTTTCCATCATTTTTCAGACTTTCGGAGAGGGGAAAATGTCAGTGAGTATTCCGATTTCAGTTCCAGAGTGATTCGCCCGATGAGTCCTTGATATTAAGTCGTTTTCAGCCAATTTTCTGACTTTTTGAAAACTTCACTTTTTGGTGAAAATATCCATTAAATGAGGGAATAATATGTGTGAGGGTACCCCAGGAGAGATCCAAATGTGTGTGGGTAAAATGTATATCCCACAGGGGTAAAACTGAAAAAAGTTAAAAAAAAATTTTTTGAACTTAGTCATTTTTCCATCATTTTTCAGACTTTCGGAGAGGGGAAAATGTCAGTGAGTATTCCGATTTCAGTTCCAGAGTGATTCGCCCGATGAGTCCTTGATATAAAGTCGTTTTCAGCCAATTTTCTGACTTTTTGAAAACTTCACTTTTTGGTGAAAATATCCATTAAATGAGGGCATAATATGTGTGAGGGTACCCCAGGAGAGATCCAAATGTGTGTGGGAAGAATGTATATCCCACAGGGGTAAAATTGAAATAAGTTAAAAAAAAAATTTTTTGGACTTAGTCATTTTTCCAGCATTTTTCAGACTTTCAGAGAGGGGAAAATGTCAGTGAGCATTCCGATTTCAGTTCCAGAGCGATTCGCCTGATGAGTCCTTGATATTAAGTCGTTTTCAGCCAATTTTCTGACTTTTTGAAAACTTCACTTTTTGGTGAAAATAACCATTAAATGAGTGAATAATATGTGTGAGGGTACCCCAGGAGAGTTCCAAATGTGTGTGGGTAGAATATATATCCCATGGGGGTAAAATTGAAAAAAGTTGAAAAAAATGTTTTTTGGACTTAGTCATTTTTCCATCATTTTTCAGACTTTCGTAGAGGGGAAAATGTCATTTAGTATTCCGATTTCAGTTCCAGAGTGATTCGCCCGATGAGTCCTTGATATTAAGTCATTTTCAGCCAATTTTCTGACTTTTTGAAAACTTCACTTTTTGGTGAAAATATCCATTAAATGAGGGAATAATATGTGCGAGGGTACCCCAGGAGAGTTCCAAATGTGTGTGGGTAGAATATATATCCCACTGGGGTAAAATTGAAAAAAGTTGAAAAAAATGTTTTTTGGACTGTCATTTTTCCATCATTTTTCAGACTTTCGGAGAGGGGAAAATGTCAGTGAGTATTCCGATTTCAGTTCCAGAGCGATTCGCCCGATGAGTCCTTGATATTAAGTCATTTTCAGCCAATTTTCTGACTTTTTGAAAACTTCACTTTTTGGTGAAAATATCCATTAAATGAGGGAATAATATGTGTGAGGGTACCCCAGGAGAGATCCAAATGTGTGTGGGTAGAATGTATATCCCACAGGGGTAAAATTGAAAAAAGTTAAAAAAAAATTTTTTTGGTCTTAGTCATTTTTCCATCATTTTTCAGACTTTCGGAGAGGGGAAAATGTCAGTGAGCATTCCGATTTCAGTTCCAGAGCGATTCGCCCGATGAGTCCTTGATATTAAGTCGTTTTCAGCCAATTTTCTGACTTTTTGAAAACTGCACTTTTTGGTGAAAATATCCATTAAATGAGGAAATAATATGTGTGAGGGTACCCCAGGAGAGTTCCAAATGTGTGTGGGTAGAATATATATCCCATGGGGGTAAAATTGAAAAAAGTTTAAAAAAAATTTTTTTGGACTTAGTCATTTTTCCATCATTTTTCAGACTTTCGGAGAGGGGAAAATGTCAGTGAGCATTCCGATTTCAGTTCCAGAGCGATTCGCCCGATGAGTCCTTGATATAAAGTCATTTTCAGCCAATTTTCTGACTTTTTGAAAACTTTACTTTTTGGTGAAAATATCCATTAAATGAGGGAATAATATGTGTGAGGGTACCCCAGGAGAGTTCCAAATGTGTGTGGGTAGAATATATATCCCACAGGGGTAAAATTGAAAAAAGTTAAAAAAAAATTTATTCCATCATTTTTCAGACTTTCGGAGAGGGGAAAATGTCAGTGAGTATTCCGATTTCAGTTCCAGAGTGATTCGCCCGATGAGTCCTTGATATTAAGTTGTTTTCAGCCAAATTTCTGACTTTTTGAAAACTTCACTTTTTGGTGAAAATATCCATTAAATGAGGGAATAATATGTGTGAGGATACCCCAGGAGAGTTCCAAATGTGTGTGGGTAGAATGTATATCCCACAGGGGTAAAATTGAAAAAAGTAAAAAAAAAATTTTTTTGGTCTTAGTCATTTTTCCATCATTTTTCAGACTTTCGGAGAGGGGAAAATGTCAGTGAGCATTCCGATTTCAGTTCCAGAGCGATTCGCCCGATGAGTCCTTGATATTAAGTCGTTTTCAGCCAATTTTCTGACTTTTTGAAAACTTCACTTTTTGGTGAAAATATCCATTAAATGAGGGAATAATATGTGTGAGGGTACCCCAGGAGAGTTCCAAATGTGTGTGGGTAGAATATATATCCCATGGGGGTAAAATTGAAAAAAGTTGAAAAAAATGTTTTTTGGTCTTAGTCATTTTTCCATCATTTTTCAGACTTTCGGAGAGGGGAAAATGTCAGTGAGTACTCCGATTTCAGTTCCAGAGTGATTCGCCCGATGAGTCCTTGATATTAAGTTGTTTTCAGCCAAATTTCTGACTTTTTGAAAACTTCACTTTTTGGTGAAAATATCCATTAAATGAGGGAATAATATGTGTGAGGGTACCCCAGGAGAGTTCCAAATGTGTGTGGGTTGAATGTATATCCCACAGGAGTAAAATTGAAAAAAGTAAAAAAAAAATTTTTTTGGTCTTAGTCATTTTTCCATCATTTTTCAGACTTTCGGAGAGGGGAAAATGTCAGTGAGCATTCCGATTTCAGTTCCAGAGCGATGCGCCCGATGAGTCCTTGATATTAAGTCGTTTTCAGCCAATTTTCTGACTTTTTGAAAACTTCACTTTTTGGTGAAAATATCCATTAAATGAGGGAATAATATGTGTGAGGGTACCACAGGAGAGTTCCAAATGTGTGTGGGTAGAATATATATCCCATGGGGGTAAAATTGAAAAAAGTTGAAAAAATTGTTTTTTGGTCTTAGTCATTTTTCCATCATTTTTCAGACTTTCGGAGAGGGGAAAATGTCAGTGAGTACTCCGATTTCAGTTCCAGAGTGATTCGCCCGATGAGTCCTTGATATTAAGTCGTTTTCAGCCAATTTTCTGACTTTTTGAAAACTTCACTTTTTGGTGAAAATATCCATTAAATGAGGGAATAATATGTGTGAGGGTACCCCAGGAGAGATCCAAATGTGTGTGGGTAGAATGTATATCCCACAGGGGTAAAATTGAAAAAAGTTTAAAAAAAATTTTTTTGGACTTAGTAATTTTTCCATCATTTTTCAGACTTTCGGAGAGGGGAAAATGTCAGTGAGCATTCCGATTTCAGTTCCAGAGCGATTCGCCCGATGAGTCCTTGATATTAAGTCGTTTTCAGCCAATTTTCTGACTTTTTGAAAACTTCACTTTTTGGTGAAAATATCCATTAAATGAGGGAATAATATGTGTGAGGGTACCCCAGGAGAGTTCCAAATGTGTGTGGGTAGAATATATATCCCATGGGGGTAAAATTGAAAAAAGTTGAAAAAATTGTTTTTTGGTCTTAGTCATTTTTCCATCATTTTTCAGACTTTCGGAGAGGGGAAAATGTCAGTGAGTACTCCGATTTCAGTTCCAGAGTGATTCGCCCGATGAGTCCTTGATATTAAGTCGTTTTCAGCCAATTTTCTGACTTTTTGAAAACTTCACTTTTTGGTGAAAATATCCATTAAATGAGGGAATAATATGTGTGAGGGTACCCCAGGAGAGATCCAAATGTGTGTGGGTAGAATGTATATCCCACAGGGGTAAAATTGAAAAAAGTTAAAAAAAAATTTTTTTGGACTTAGTCATTTTTCCATTATTTTTCAGACTTTCGGAGAGGGGAAAATGTCAGTGAGCATTCCGATTTCAGTTCCAGAGCGATTCGCCCGATGAGTCCTTGATATAAAGTCATTTTCAGCCAATTTTCTGACTTTTTGAAAACTTTACTTTTTGGTGAAAATATCCATTAAATGAGGGAATAATATGTGTGAGGGTACCCCAGGAGAGTTCCAAATGTGTGTGGGTAGAATATATATCCCATGGGGGAAAAATTGAAAAAAGTTAAAAAAAAATTTTTTTTTACTTAGTCATTTTTCCAGCATTTTTCAGACTTTCAGAGAGGGGAAAATGTCAGTGAGTATTCCGATTTCAGTTCCAGAGCGATTCGCCTGATGAGTCCTTGATATTAAGTCGTTTTCAGCCAATTTTCTGACTTTTTGAAAACTTCACTTTTTGGTGAAAATATCCATTAAATGAGGGAATAATATGTGTGAGGGTACCCCAGGAGAGATCCAAATTTGTGTGGGTAGAATGTATATCCCACAGGGGTAAAATTGAAAAAAGTTAAAAAAAAATTTATTCCATTATTTTTCAGACTTTCGGAGAGGGGAAAATGTCAGTGAGTATTCCGATTTCAGTTCCAGAGTGATTCGCCCGATGAGTCCTTGATATTAAGTTGTTTTCAGCCAAATTTCTGACTTTTTGAAAACTTCACTTTTTGGTGAAAATATCCATTAAATGAGGGAATAATATGTGTGAGGATACCCCAGGAGAGTTCCAAATGTGTGTGGGTAGAATGTATATCCCACAGGGGTAAAATTGAAAAAAGTAAAAAAAAAATTTTTTTGGTCTTAGTCATTTTTCCATCATTTTTCAGACTTTCGGAGAGGGGAAAATGTCAGTGAGTACTCCGATTTCAGTTCCAGAGTGATTCGCCCGATGAGTCCTTGATATTAAGTTGTTTTCAGCCAAATTTCTGACTTTTTGAAAACTTCACTTTTTGGTGAAAATATCCATTAAATGAGGGAATAATATGTGTGAGGGTACCCCAGGAGAGTTCCAAATGTGTGTGGGTTGAATGTATATCCCACAGGAGTAAAATTGAAAAAAGTAAAAAAAAAATTTTTTTGGTCTTAGTCATTTTTCCATCATTTTTCAGACTTTCGGAGAGGGGAAAATGTCAGTGAGCATTCCGATTTCAGTTCCAGAGCGATGCGCCCGATGAGTCCTTGATATTAAGTCGTTTTCAGCCAATTTTCTGACTTTTTGAAAACTTCACTTTTTGGTGAAAATATCCATTAAATGAGGGAATAATATGTGTGAGGGTACCACAGGAGAGTTCCAAATGTGTGTGGGTAGAATATATATCCCATGGGGGTAAAATTGAAAAAAGTTGAAAAAATTGTTTTTTGGTCTTAGTCATTTTTCCATCATTTTTCAGACTTTCGGAGAGGGGAAAATGTCAGTGAGTACTCCGATTTCAGTTCCAGAGTGATTCGCCCGATGAGTCCTTGATATTAAGTCGTTTTCAGCCAATTTTCTGACTTTTTGAAAACTTCACTTTTTGGTGAAAATATCCATTAAATGAGGGAATAATATGTGTGAGGGTACCCCAGGAGAGATCCAAATGTGTGTGGGTAGAATGTATATCCCACAGGGGTAAAATTGAAAAAAGTTTAAAAAAAATTTTTTTGGACTTAGTAATTTTTCCATCATTTTTCAGACTTTCGGAGAGGGGAAAATGTCAGTGAGCATTCCGATTTCAGTTCCAGAGCGATTCGCCCGATGAGTCCTTGATATTAAGTCGTTTTCAGCCAATTTTCTGACTTTTTGAAAACTTCACTTTTTGGTGAAAATATCCATTAAATGAGGGAATAATATGTGTGAGGGTACCCCAGGAGAGTTCCAAATGTGTGTGGGTAGAATATATATCCCATGGGGGTAAAATTGAAAAAAGTTGAAAAAATTGTTTTTTGGTCTTAGTCATTTTTCCATCATTTTTCAGACTTTCGGAGAGGGGAAAATGTCAGTGAGTACTCCGATTTCAGTTCCAGAGTGATTCGCCCGATGAGTCCTTGATATTAAGTCGTTTTCAGCCAATTTTCTGACTTTTTGAAAACTTCACTTTTTGGTGAAAATATCCATTAAATGAGGGAATAATATGTGTGAGGGTACCCCAGGAGAGATCCAAATGTGTGTGGGTAGAATGTATATCCCACAGGGGTAAAATTGAAAAAAGTTAAAAAAAAATTTTTTTGGACTTAGTCATTTTTCCATTATTTTTCAGACTTTCGGAGAGGGGAAAATGTCAGTGAGCATTCCGATTTCAGTTCCAGAGCGATTCGCCCGATGAGTCCTTGATATAAAGTCATTTTCAGCCAATTTTCTGACTTTTTGAAAACTTTACTTTTTGGTGAAAATATCCATTAAATGAGGGAATAATATGTGTGAGGGTACCCCAGGAGAGTTCCAAATGTGTGTGGGTAGAATATATATCCCATGGGGGAAAAATTGAAAAAAGTTAAAAAAAAATTTTTTTTTACTTAGTCATTTTTCCAGCATTTTTCAGACTTTCAGAGAGGGGAAAATGTCAGTGAGTATTCCGATTTCAGTTCCAGAGCGATTCGCCTGATGAGTCCTTGATATTAAGTCGTTTTCAGCCAATTTTCTGACTTTTTGAAAACTTCACTTTTTGGTGAAAATATCCATTAAATGAGGGAATAATATGTGTGAGGGTACCCCAGGAGAGATCCAAATTTGTGTGGGTAGAATGTATATCCCACAGGGGTAAAATTGAAAAAAGTTAAAAAAAAATTTATTCCATTATTTTTCAGACTTTCGGAGAGGGGAAAATGTCAGTGAGTATTCCGATTTCAGTTCCAGAGTGATTCGCCCGATGAGTCCTTGATATTAAGTTGTTTTCAGCCAAATTTCTGACTTTTTGAAAACTTCACTTTTTGGTGAAAATATCCATTAAATGAGGGAATAATATGTGTGAGGATACCCCAGGAGAGTTCCAAATGTGTGTGGGTAGAATGTATATCCCACAGGGGTAAAATTGAAAAAAGTAAAAAAAAAATTTTTTTGGTCTTAGTCATTTTTCCATCATTTTTCAGACTTTCGGAGAGGGGAAAATGTCAGTGAGCATTCCGATTTCAGTTCCAGAGCGATTCGCCCGATGAGTCCTTGATATTAAGTCGTTTTCAGCCAATTTTCTGACTTTTTGAAAACTTCACTTTTTGGTGAAAATATCCATTAAATGAGGGAATAATATGTGTGAGGGTACCCCAGGAGAGTTCCAAATGTGTGTGGGTAGAATATATATCCCATGGGGGTAAAATTGAAAAAAGTTGAAAAAAATGTTTTTTGGTCTTAGTCATTTTTCCATCATTTTTCAGACTTTCGGAGAGGGGAAAATGTCAGTGAGTACTCCGATTTCAGTTCCAGAGTGATTCGCCCGATGAGTCCTTGATATTAAGTCGTTTTCAGCCAATTTTCTGACTTTGTGAAAACTTCACTTTTTGGTGAAAATATCCATTAAATGAGGGAATAATATGTGTGAGGGTACCCCAGGAGAGATCCAAATGTGTGTGGGTAGAATGTATATCCCACAGGGGTAAAATTGAAAAAAGTTAAAAAAAAATTTATTCCATCATTTTTCAGACTTTCGGAGAGGGGAAAATGTCAGTGAGTATTCCGATTTCAGTTCCAGAGTGATTCGCCCGATGAGTCCTTGATATTAAGTTGTTTTCAGCCAAATTTCTGACTTTTTGAAAACTTCACTTTTTGGTGAAAATATCCATTAAATGAGGGAATAATATGTGTGAGGGTACCCCAGGAGAGTTCCAAATGTGTGTGGGTTGAATGTATATCCCACAGGGGTAAAATTGAAAAAAGTTAAAAAAAAATTTTTTTGGTCTTAGTCATTTTTCCATCATTTTTCAGACTTTCGGAGAGGGGAAAATGTCAGTGAGCATTCCGATTTCAGTTCCAGAGCGATTCGCCCGATGAGTCCTTGATATTAAGTCGTTTTCAGCCAATTTTCTGACTTTTTGAAAACTTCACTTTTTGGTGAAAATATCCATTAAATGAGGGAATAATATGTGTGAGGGTACCCCAGGAGAGTTCCAAATGTGTGTGGGTAGAATATATATCCCATGGGGGTAAAATTGAAAAAAGTTGAAAAAATTGTTTTTTGGTCTTAGTCATTTTTCCATCATTTTTCAGACTTTCGGAGAGGGGAAAATGTCAGTGAGTACTCCGATTTCAGTTCCAGAGTGATTCGCCCGATGAGTCCTTGATATTAAGTCGTTTTCAGCCAATTTTCTGACTTTTTGAAAACTTCACTTTTTGGTGAAAATATCCATTAAATGAGGGAATAATATGTGTGAGGGTACCCCAGGAGAGATCCAAATGTGTGTGGGTAGAATGTATATCCCACAGGGGTAAAATTGAAAAAAGTTTAAAAAAAATTTTTTTGGACTTAGTCATTTTTCCATCATTTTTCAGACTTTCGGAGAGGGGAAAATGTCAGTGAGCATTCCGATTTCAGTTCCACAGCGATTCGCCCGATGAGTCCTTGATATTAAGTCGTTTTCAGCCAATTTTCTGACTTTTTGAAAACTTCACTTTTTGGTGAAAATATCCATTAAATGAGGGAATAATATGTGTGAGGGTACCCCAGGAGAGTTCCAAATGTGTGTGGGTAGAATATATATCCCATGGGGGTAAAATTGAAAAAAGTTGAAAAAATTGTTTTTTGGTCTTAGTCATTTTTCCATCATTTTTCAGACTTTCGGAGAGGGGAAAATGTCAGTGAGTACTCCGATTTCAGTTCCAGAGTGATTCGCCCGATGAGTCCTTGATATTAAGTTGTTTTCAGCCAAATTTCTGACTTTTTGAAAACTTCACTTTTTGGTGAAAATATCCATTAAATGAGGGAATAATATGTGTGAGGATACCCCAGGAGAGTTCCAAATGTGTGTGGGTAGAATGTATATCCCACAGGGGTAAAATTGAAAAAAGTAAAAAAAAAATTTTTTTGGTCTTAGTCATTTTTCCATCATTTTTCAGACTTTCGGAGAGGGGAAAATGTCAGTGAGCATTCCGATTTCAGTTTCAGAGCGATTCGCCCGATGAGTCCTTGATATTAAGTCGTTTTCAGCCAATTTTCTGACTTTTTGAAAACTTCACTTTTTGGTGAAAATATCCATTAAATGAGGGAATAATATGTGTGAGGGTACCCCAGGAGAGTTCCAAATGTGTGTGGGTAGAATATATATCCCATGGGGGTAAAATTGAAAAAAGTTGAAAAAAATGTTTTTTGGTCTTAGTCATTTTTCCATCATTTTTCAGACTTTCGGAGAGGGGAAAATGTCAGTGAGTACTCCGATTTCAGTTCCAGAGTGATTCGCCCGATGAGTCCTTGATATTAAGTCGTTTTCAGCCAATTTTCTGACTTTTTGAAAACTTCACTTTTTGGTGAAAATATCCATTAAATGAGGGAATAATATGTGTGAGGGTACCCCAGGAGAGATCCAAATGTGTGTGGGTAGAATGTATATCCCACAGGGGTAAAATTGAAAAAAGTTAAAAAAAAATTTATTCCATCATTTTTCAGACTTTCGGAGAGGGGAAAATGTCAGTGAGTATTCCGATTTCAGTTCCAGAGTGATTCGCCCGATGAGTCCATGATATTAAGTTGTTTTCAGCCAAATTTCTGACTTTTTGAAAACTTCACTTTTTGGTGAAAATATCCATTAAATGAGGGAATAATATGTGTGAGGGTACCCCAGGAGAGTTCCAAATGTGTGTGGGTAGAATATATATCCCATGGGGGTAAAATTGAAAAAAGTTGAAAAAAATGTTTTTTGGTCTTAGTCATTTTTCCATCATTTTTCAGACTTTCGGAGAGGGGAAAATGTCAGTGAGTACTCCGATTTCAGTTCCAGAGTGATTCGCCCGATGAGTCCTTGATATTAAGTCGTTTTCAGCCAATTTTCTGACTTTTTGAAAACTTCACTTTTTGGTGAAAATATCCATTAAATGAGGGAATAATATGTGTGAGGGTACCCCAGGAGAGATCCAAATGTGTGTGGGTAGAATGTATATCCCACAGGGGTAAAATTGAAAAAAGTTAAAAAAAAATTTATTCCATCATTTTTCAGACTTTCGGAGAGGGGAAAATGTCAGTGAGTATTCCGATTTCAGTTCCAGAGTGATTCGCCCGATGAGTCCATGATATTAAGTTGTTTTCAGCCAAATTTCTGACTTTTTGAAAACTTCACTTTTTGGTGAAAATATCCATTAAATGAGGGAATAATATGTGTGAGGGTACCCCAGGAGAGTTCCAAATGTGTGTGGGTAGAATATATATCCCATGGGGGTAAAATTGAAAAAAGTTGAAAAAATTGTTTTTTGGTCTTAGTCATTTTTCCATCATTTTTCAGACTTTCGGAGAGGGGAAAATGTCAGTGAGCATTCCGATTTCAGTTCCAGAGCGATGCGCCCGATGAGTCCTTGATATTAAGTCGTTTTCAGCCAATTTTCTGACTTTTTGAAAACTTCACTTTTTGGTGAAAATATCCATTAAATGAGGGAATAATATGTGTGAGGGTACCCCAGGAGAGATCCAAATGTGTGTGGGTAGAATGTATATCCCACAGGGGTAAAATTGAAAAAAGTTTAAAAAAAATTTTTTTCGACTTAGTCATTTTTCCATCATTTTTCAGACTTTCGGAGAGGGGAAAATGTCAGTGAGCATTCCGATTTCAGTTCCAGAGCGATTCGCCCGATGAGTCCTTGATATTAAGTCGTTTTCAGCCAATTTTCTGACTTTTTGAAAACTTCACTTTTTGGTGAAAATATCCATTAAATGAGGGAATAATATGTGTGAGGGTACCCCAGGAGAGTTCCAAATGTGTGTGGGTAGAATATATATCCCATGGGGGTAAAATTGAAAAAAGTTGAAAAAATTGTTTTTTGGTCTTAGTCATTTTTCCATCATTTTTCAGACTTTCGGAGAGGGGAAAATGTCAGTGAGTACTCCGATTTCAGTTCCAGAGTGATTCGCCCGATGAGTCCTTGATATTAAGTCGTTTTCAGCCAATTTTCTGACTTTTTGAAAACTTCACTTTTTGGTGAAAATATCCATTAAATGAGGGAATAATATGTGTGAGGGTACCCCAGGAGAGATCCAAATGTGTGTGGGTAGAATGTATATCCCACAGGGGTAAAATTGAAAAAAGTTAAAAAAAAATTTTTTTGGACTTAGTCATTTTTCCATTATTTTTCAGACTTTCGGAGAGGGGAAAATGTCAGTGAGCATTCCGATTTCAGTTCCAGAGCGATTCGCCCGATGAGTCCTTGATATAAAGTCATTTTCAGCCAATTTTCTGACTTTTTGAAAACTTTACTTTTTGGTGAAAATATCCATTAAATGAGGGAATAATATGTGTGAGGGTACCCCAGGAGAGTTCCAAATGTGTGTGGGTAGAATATATATCCCATGGGGGAAAAATTGAAAAAAGTTAAAAAAAAATTTTTTTTTACTTAGTCATTTTTCCAGCATTTTTCAGACTTTCAGAGAGGGGAAAATGTCAGTGAGTATTCCGATTTCAGTTCCAGAGCGATTCGCCCGATGAGTCCTTGATATTAAGTCGTTTTCAGCCAATTTTCTGACTTTTTGAAAACTTCACTTTTTGGTGAAAATATCCATTAAATGAGGGAATAATATGTGTGAGGGTACCCCAGGAGAGTTCCAAATGTGTGTGGGTAGAATATATATCCCATGGGGGAAAAATTGAAAAAAGTTAAAAAAAAATTTTTTTTGACTTAGTAATTTTTCCAGCATTTTTCAGACTTTCAGAGAGGGGAAAATGTCAGTGAGTATTCCGATTTCAGTTCCAGAGCGATTCGCCCGATGAGTCCTTGATATTAAGTCATTTTCAGCCAATTTTCTGACTTTTTGAAAACTTCACTTTTTGGTGAAAATATCCATTAAATGAGGGAATAATATGTGTGAGGGTACCCCAGGAGAGATCTAAATTTGTGTGGGTAGAATGTATATCCCACAGGGGTAAAATTGAAAAAAGTTAAAAAAAAATTTATTCCATCATTTTTCAGACTTTCGGAGAGGGGAAAATGTCAGTGAGTATTCCGATTTCAGTTCCAGAGTGATTCGCCCAATGAGTCCTTGATATTAAGTTGTTTTCAGCCAAATTTCTGACTTTTTGAAAACTTCACTTTTTGGTGAAAATATCCATTAAATGAGGGAATAATATGTGTGAGGATACCCCAGGAGAGTTCCAAATGTGTGTGGGTAGAATGTATATCCCACAGGGGTAAAATTGAAAAAAGTAAAAAAAAAATTTTTTTGGTCTTAGTCATTTTTCCATCATTTTTCAGACTTTCGGAGAGGGGAAAATGTCAGTGAGCATTCCGATTTCAGTTCCAGAGCGATTCGCCCGATGAGTCCTTGATATTAAGTCGTTTTCAGCCAATTTTCTGACTTTTTGAAAACTTCACTTTTTGGTGAAAATATCCATTAAATGAGGGAATAATATGTGTGAGGGTACCCCAGGAGAGTTCCAAATGTGTGTGGGTAGAATATATATCCCATGGTGGTAAAATTGAAAAAAGTTGAAAAAAATGTTTTTTGGTCTTAGTCATTTTTCCATCATTTTTCAGACTTTCGGAGAGGGGAAAATGTCAGTGAGTACTCCGATTTCAGTTCCAGAGTGATTCGCCCGATGAGTCCTTGATATTAAGTCGTTTTCAGCCAATTTTCTGACTTTGTGAAAACTTCACTTTTTGGTGAAAATATCCATTAAATGAGGGAATAATATGTGTGAGGGTACCCCAGGAGAGATTCAAATGTGTGTGGGTAGAATGTATATCCCACAGGGGTAAAATTGAAAAAAGTTAAAAAAAAATTTATTCCATCATTTTTCAGACTTTCGGAGAGGGGAAAATGTCAGTGAGTATTCCGATTTCAGTTCCAGAGTGATTCGCCCGATGAGTCCTTGATATTAAGTTGTTTTCAGCCAAATTTCTGACTTTTTGAAAACTTCACTTTTTGGTGAAAATATCCATTAAATGAGGGAATAATATGTGTGAGGGTACCCCAGGAGAGATCCAAATGTGTGTGGGAAGAATGTATATCCCACAGGGGTAAAATTGAAATAAGTTAAAAAAAAAATTTTTTGGACTTAATCATTTTTCCAGCATTTTTCATACTTTCAGAGAGGGGAAAATGTCAGTGAGCATTCCGATTTCAGTTCCAGAGCGATTCGCCCGATGAGCCCTTGATATTAAGTCGTTTTCAGCCAATTTTCTGACTTTTTGAAAACTTCACTTTTTGGTGAAAATGACCATTAAATGAGTGAATAATATGTGTGAGGGTACCCCAGGAGAGTTCCAAATGTGTGTGGGTAGAATATATATCCCACTGGGGTAAAATTGAAAAAAGTTTAAAAAAAATTTTTTTGGACTTAGTCATTTTTCCATCATTTTTCAGACTTTCGGAGAGGGGAAAATGTCAGTGAGTATTCCGATTTCAGTTCCAGAGTGATTCGCCCGATGAGTCCTTGATATTAAATCGTTTTCAGCCAATTTTCTGACTTTTTGAAAACTTCACTTTTTGGTGAAAATATCCATTAAATGAGGGAATAATATGTGTGAGGGTACCCCAGGACAGTTCCAAATGTGTGTGGGTAGAATATATATCCCATGGGGGTAAAATTGAAAAAAGGTGAAAAAAATGTTTTTTGGTCTTAGTCATTTTTCCATCATTTTTCAGACTTTCGGAGAGGGGAAAATGTCAGTGAGTACTCCGATTTCAGTTTCAGAGTGATTCGCCCGATGAGTCCTTGATATTAAGTCGTTTTCAGACAATTTTCTGACTTTTTGAAAACTTCACTTTTTGGTGAAAATATCCATTAAATGAGGGAATAATATGTGTGAGGGTACCCCAGGAGAGATCCAAATGTGTGTGGGTAGAATGTATATCCCACAGGGGTAAAATTGAAAAAAGTTAAAAAAAAATTTTTTTGGACTTAGTCATTTTTCCATCATTTTTCAGACTTTCGGAGAGGGGAAAATGTCAGTGAGTATTCCGATTTCAGTTCCAGAGTGATTCGTTCGATGAGTCCTTGATATTAAGTCGTTTTCAGCCAATTTTCTGACTTTTTGAAAACTTCACTTTTTGGTGAAAATATCCATTAAATGAGGGAATAATATGTGTGAGGGTACCCCAGGAGAGATCCAAATGTGTGTGGGTAGAATGTATATCCCACAGGGGTAAAATTGAAAAAAGTTAAAAAAAAATTTTTTTGGACTTAGTCATTTTTCCATCATTTTTCAGACTTTCGGAGAGGGGAAAATGTCAGTGAGCATTCCGATTTCAGTTCCAGAGCGATTCGCCCTATGAGTCCTTGATATTAAGTCGTTTTCAGCCAATTTTCTGACTTTTTGAAAACTTCACTTTTTGGTGAAAATATCCATTAAATGAGGGAATAGTATGTGTGAGGGTACCCCAGGAGAGTTCCAAATGTGTGTGGGTAGAATATATATCCCATGGGGGTAAAATTGAAAAAAGTTGAAAAAAATGTTTTTTGGTCTTAGTCATTTTTCCATCATTTTTCAGACTTTCGGAGAGGGGAAAATGTCAGTGAGTACTCCGATTTCAGTTCCAGAGTGATTCGCCCGATGAGTCCTTGATATTAAGTCGTTTTCAGCCAATTTTCTGACTTTTTGAAAACTTCACTTTTTGGTGAAAATAACCATTAAATGAGTGAATAATATGTGTGAGGGTACCCCAGGAGAGTTCCAAATGTGTGTGGGTAGAATATATATCCCACAGGGATAAAATTGAAAAAAGTTTAAAAAAAATTTTTTTGGATTTAGTCATTTTTCCATCATTTTTCAGACTTTCGGAGAGGGGAAAATGTCAGTGAGTATTCCGATTTCAGTTCCAGAGTGATTCGCCCGATGAGTCCTTGATATTAAGTCGTTTTCAGCCAATTTTCTGACTTTTTGAAAACTTCACTTTTTGGTGAAAATATCCATTAAATGAGGGAATAATATGTGCGAGGGTACCCCAGGAGAGTTCCAAATGTGTGTGGGTAGAATATATATCCCACTGGGGTAAAATTGAAAAAAGTTGAAAAAAATGTGTTTTGGTCTTAGTCATTTTTCCATCATTTTTCAGACTTTCGGAGAGGGGAAAATATCAGTGAGCATTCCGATTTCAGTTCCAGAGCGATTCGCCCGATGAGTCCTTGATATTAAGTCGTTTTCAGCCAATTTTCTGACTTTTTGAAAACTTCACTTTTTGGTGAAAATATCCATTAAATGAGGGAATAATATGTGTGAGGGTACCCCAGGACAGTTCCAAATGTGTGTGGGTAGAATATATATCCCATGGGGGTAAAATTGAAAAAAGGTGAAAAAAATGTTTTTTGGTCTTAGTCATTTTTCCATCATTTTTCAGACTTTCGGAGAGGGGAAAATGTCAGTGAGTACTCCGATTTCAGTTTCAGAGTGATTCGCCCGATGAGTCCTTGATATTAAGTCGTTTTCAGCCAATTTTCTGACTTTTTGAAAACTTCACTTTTTGGTGAAAATATCCATTAAATGAGGGAATAATATGTGTGAGGGTACCCCAGGAGAGATCCAAATGTGTGTGGGTAGAATGTATATCCCACAGGGGTAAAATTGAAAAAAGTTAAAAAAAAATTTTTTTGGAATTAGTCATTTTTCCATCATTTTTCAGACTTTCGGAGAGGGGAAAATGTCAGTGAGTATTCCGATTTCAGTTCCAGAGTGATTCGTTCGATGAGTCCTTGATATTAAGTCGCTTTCAGCCAATTTTCTGACTTTTTGAAAACTTCACTTTTTGGTGAAAATATCCATTAAATGAGGGAATAATATGTGTGAGGGTACCCCAGGAGAGATCCAAATGTGTGTGGGTAGAATGTATATCCCACAGGGGTAAAATTGAAAAAAGTTTTAAAAAAATTTTTTTGGACTTAGTCATTTTTCCATCATTTTTCAGACTTTCGGAGAGGGGAAAATGTCAGTGAGTATTCCGATTTCAGTTCCAGAGTGATTCGTTCGATGAGTCCTTGATATTAAGTCGTTTTCAGCCAATTTTCTGACTTTTTGAAAACTTCACTTTTTGGTGAAAATATCCATTAAATGAGGGAATAATATGTGTGAGGGTACCCCAGGAGAGATCCAAATGTGTGTGGGTAGAATGTATATCCCACAGGGGTAAAATTGAAAAAAGTTTTAAAAAAATTTTTTTGGACTTAGTCATTTTTCCATCATTTTTCAGACTTTCGGAGAGGGGAAAATGTCAGTGAGTATTCCGATTTCAGTTCCAGAGTGATTCGCCCGATGAGTCCTTGATATTAAATCGTTTTCAGCCAATTTTCTGACTTTTTGAAAACTTCACTTTTTGGTGAAAATATCCATTAAATGAGGGAATAATATGTGTGAGGGTACCCCAGGACAGTTCCAAATGTGTGTGGGTAGAATATATATCCCATGGGGGTAAAATTGAAAAAAGGTGAAAAAAATGTTTTTTGGTCTTAGTCATTTTTCCATCATTTTTCAGACTTTCGGAGAGGGGAAAATGTCAGTGAGTACTCCGATTTCAGTTTCAGAGTGATTCGCCCGATGAGTCCTTGATATTAAGTCGTTTTCAGACAATTTTCTGACTTTTTGAAAACTTCACTTTTTGGTGAAAATATCCATTAAATGAGGGAATAATATGTGTGAGGGTACCCCAGGAGAGATCCAAATGTGTGTGGGTAGAATGTATATCCCACAGGGGTAAAATTGAAAAAAGTTAAAAAAAAATTTTTTTGGACTTAGTCATTTTTCCATCATTTTTCAGACTTTCGGAGAGGGGAAAATGTCAGTGAGTATTCCGATTTCAGTTCCAGAGTGATTCGTTCGATGAGTCCTTGATATTAAGTCGTTTTCAGCCAATTTTCTGACTTTTTGAAAACTTCACTTTTTGGTGAAAATATCCATTAAATGAGGGAATAATATGTGTGAGGGTACCCCAGGAGAGATCCAAATGTGTGTGGGTAGAATGTATATCCCACAGGGGTAAAATTGAAAAAAGTTAAAAAAAAATTTTTTTGGACTTAGTCATTTTTCCATCATTTTTCAGACTTTCGGAGAGGGGAAAATGTCAGTGAGCATTCCGATTTCAGTTCCAGAGCGATTCGCCCTATGAGTCCTTGATATTAAGTCGTTTTCAGCCAATTTTCTGACTTTTTGAAAACTTCACTTTTTGGTGAAAATATCCATTAAATGAGGGAATAGTATGTGTGAGGGTACCCCAGGAGAGTTCCAAATGTGTGTGGGTAGAATATATATCCCATGGGGGTAAAATTGAAAAAAGTTGAAAAAAATGTTTTTTGGTCTTAGTCATTTTTCCATCATTTTTCAGACTTTCGGAGAGGGGAAAATGTCAGTGAGTACTCCGATTTCAGTTCCAGAGTGATTCGCCCGATGAGTCCTTGATATTAAGTCGTTTTCAGCCAATTTTCTGACTTTTTGAAAACTTCACTTTTTGGTGAAAATAACCATTAAATGAGTGAATAATATGTGTGAGGGTACCCCAGGAGAGTTCCAAATGTGTGTGGGTAGAATATATATCCCACAGGGATAAAATTGAAAAAAGTTTAAAAAAAATTTTTTTGGATTTAGTCATTTTTCCATCATTTTTCAGACTTTCGGAGAGGGGAAAATGTCAGTGAGTATTCCGATTTCAGTTCCAGAGTGATTCGCCCGATGAGTCCTTGATATTAAGTCGTTTTCAGCCAATTTTCTGACTTTTTGAAAACTTCACTTTTTGGTGAAAATATCCATTAAATGAGGGAATAATATGTGCGAGGGTACCCCAGGAGAGTTCCAAATGTGTGTGGGTAGAATATATATCCCACTGGGGTAAAATTGAAAAAAGTTGAAAAAAATGTGTTTTGGTCTTAGTCATTTTTCCATCATTTTTCAGACTTTCGGAGAGGGGAAAATATCAGTGAGCATTCCGATTTCAGTTCCAGAGCGATTCGCCCGATGAGTCCTTGATATTAAGTCGTTTTCAGCCAATTTTCTGACTTTTTGAAAACTTCACTTTTTGGTGAAAATATCCATTAAATGAGGGAATAATATGTGTGAGGGTACCCCAGGACAGTTCCAAATGTGTGTGGGTAGAATATATATCCCATGGGGGTAAAATTGAAAAAAGGTGAAAAAAATGTTTTTTGGTCTTAGTCATTTTTCCATCATTTTTCAGACTTTCGGAGAGGGGAAAATGTCAGTGAGTACTCCGATTTCAGTTTCAGAGTGATTCGCCCGATGAGTCCTTGATATTAAGTCGTTTTCAGCCAATTTTCTGACTTTTTGAAAACTTCACTTTTTGGTGAAAATATCCATTAAATGAGGGAATAATATGTGTGAGGGTACCCCAGGAGAGATCCAAATGTGTGTGGGTAGAATGTATATCCCACAGGGGTAAAATTGAAAAAAGTTAAAAAAAAATTTTTTTGGAATTAGTCATTTTTCCATCATTTTTCAGACTTTCGGAGAGGGGAAAATGTCAGTGAGTATTCCGATTTCAGTTCCAGAGTGATTCGTTCGATGAGTCCTTGATATTAAGTCGCTTTCAGCCAATTTTCTGACTTTTTGAAAACTTCACTTTTTGGTGAAAATATCCATTAAATGAGGGAATAATATGTGTGAGGGTACCCCAGGAGAGATCCAAATGTGTGTGGGTAGAATGTATATCCCACAGGGGTAAAATTGAAAAAAGTTTTAAAAAAATTTTTTTGGACTTAGTCATTTTTCCATCATTTTTCAGACTTTCGGAGAGGGGAAAATGTCAGTGAGTATTCCGATTTCAGTTCCAGAGTGATTCGTTCGATGAGTCCTTGATATTAAGTCGTTTTCAGCCAATTTTCTGACTTTTTGAAAACTTCACTTTTTGGTGAAAATATCCATTAAATGAGGGAATAATATGTGTGAGGGTACCCCAGGAGAGATCCAAATGTGTGTGGGTAGAATGTATATCCCACAGGGGTAAAATTGAAAAAAGTTTTAAAAAAATTTTTTTGGACTTAGTCATTTTTCCATCATTTTTCAGACTTTCGGAGAGGGGAAAATGTCAGTGAGTATTCCGATTTCAGTTCCAGAGTGATTCGCCCGATGAGTCCTTGATATTAAGTCGTTTTCAGCCAATTTTCTGACTTTTTGAAAACTTCATTTTTTGGTGAAAATAACCATTAAATGAGGGAATAATATGTGTGAGGGTACCCCAGGAGAGTTCCAAATGTGTGTGGGTAGAATATATATCCCATGGGGGTAAAATTGAAAAAAGTTGAAAAAAATGTTTTTTGGTCTTAGTCATTTTTCCATCATTTTTCAGACTTTCGGAGAGGGGAAAATGTCAGTGAGTATTCCGATTTCAGTTCCAGAGTGATTCGCCCGATGAGTCCTTGATATTAAGTCGTTTTCAGCCAATTTTCTGACTTTTTGAAAACTTCACTTTTTGGTGAAAATATATATTAAATGAGGGAATAATATGTGTGAGGGTACCCCAGGAGAGATCCAAATGTGTGTGGGTACAAGATATATCCCATGGGGGTAAAATTGAAAAAAGTTGAAAAAAATGTTTTTTGGTCTTAGTCATTTTTCCATCATTTTTCAGACTTTCGGAGAGGGGAAAATGTCAGTGAGTACTCCGATTTCAGTTGCAGAGTGATTCGCCCGATGAGTCCTTGATATTAAGTCGTTTTCAGCCAATTTTCTGACTTTTTGAAATCTTCACTTTTTGGTGAAAATATCCATTAAATGAGGGAATAATATGTGTGAGGGTACCCCAGGAGAGATCCAAATGTGTGTGGGTAGAATGTATATCCCACAGGGGTAAAATTGAAAAAAGTTAAAAAAAAATTTTTTTGGACTTATTCATTTTTCCATCATTTTTCAGACTTTCGGAGAGGGGAAAATGTCAGTGAGTATTCCGATTTCAGTTCCAGAGTGATTCGCCCGATGAGTCCTTGATATTAAGTCGTTTTCAGCCAATTTTCTGACTTTTTGAAAACTTCACTTTTTGGTGAAAATATATATTAAATGAGGGAATAATATGTGTGAAGGTACCCCAGGAGAGATCCAAATGTGTGTGGGTAGAATGTATATTCCACACGGGTAAAATTGAAACAAGTAAAAAAAAAATTTTTTTGGACTTAGTCATTTTTCCATCATTTTTCAGACTTTCGGAGAGGGGAAAATGTCAGTGAGTACTCCGATTTCAGTTCCAGAGTGATTCGCCTGATGAGTCCTTGATATTAAGTCGTTTTCAGCCAATTTTCTGACTTTTTGAAAACTTCACTTTTTGGTGAAAATATATATTAAATGAGGGAATAATATGTGTGAGGGTACCCCAGGAGAGATCCAAATGTGTGTGGGTACAATATATATCCCATGGGGGTAAAATTGAAAAAAGTTGAAAAAAATATTTTTTGGTCTTAGTCATTTTTCCATCATTTTTCAGACTTTCGGAGAGGGGAAAATGTCAGTGAGTACTCCGATTTCAGTTCCACAGTGATTCGCCCGATGAGTCCTTGATATTAAGTCGTTTTCAGCCAATTTTCTGACTTTTTGAAAACTTCACTTTTTGGTGAAAATATCCATTAAATGAGGGAATAATATGTGTGAGGGTACCCCAGGAGAGATCCACATGTGTGTGGGTAGAATGTATATTCCACAGGGGTAAAATTGAAAAAAGTTAAAAAAAAATTTTTTTGGACTTAGTCATTTTTCCATCATTTTTCAGACTTTCGGAGAGGGGAAAATGTCAGTGAGTATTCCGATTTCAGTTCCAGAGTGGTTCGCCCAATGAGACCTTGATATTAAGTCGTTTTCAGCCAATTTTCTGACTTTTTGAAAACTTCACTTTTTGGTGAAAATATCCATTAAATGAGGGAATAATATGTGTGAGGGTACCCCAGGAGAGATCCAAATGCGTGTGGGTAGAATGTATATCCCACAGGGGTAAAATTGAAAAAAGTTTAAAAAAAATTTTTTTGGACTTAGTCATTTTTCCATCATTTTTCAGAATTTCGGAGAGGGGAAAATGTCAGTGAGTATTCCGATTTCAGTTCCAGAGTGATTCGCCCGATGAGTCCTTGATATTAAGTAGTTTTCAGCCAATTTTCTGACTTTTTGAAACTTCACTTTTTGGTGAAAATATCCATTAAATGAGGGAATAATGTGTGTGAGGGTACCCCAGGAGAGATCCAAATGTGTGTGGGTAGAATATATATCCCATGGGGGTAAAATTGAAAAAAGTTGAAAAAAATGTTTTTTGGTCTTAGTAATTTTTCCATCATTTTTCAGACTTTCGGAGAGTGGAAAATGTCAGTGAGTACTCCGATTTCAGTTCCAGAGTGATTCGCCCGATGAGTCCGTGATATTAAGTCGTTTTCAGCCAATTTTCTGACTTTTAGAAAACTTCACTTTTTGGTGAAAATATCCATTAAATGAGGGAATAATATGTGTGAGGGTACCCCAGGAGAGTTCCAAATGTGTGTGGGTAGAATATATATCCCATGGGGGTAAAATTGAAAAAAGTCGAAAAAAAATTGGGGGGTACGTAGTCATTTTTCCAGCTTTTGTCAGACTTTCAGAGAGGGGAAAATGTCAGTGAGCCTTCCGATTTCAGATCCAGAGCAATTCGCCCGATGAGTCCTTGATATTTAGCAGTTTTCAGTCAATTTTCTGACTTTTTGAAAATTTCACTTTTGGTGAATATAATTATTAAATGAGTGAATAATATGTGTGAGGGTGCCCCAAAAGAGTTTCAAATGTGTGTGGGTAGAATATATATCCCACGTGGCTAAAATTGAAAAAAGTTGAAAAAACTTTTTTTTTTGGACTTAGTCATTTTTCCATTATTTGTCAGACTTTCAGAGAGGGTAAAATGTGAGTGAGCTTTCCGATTTCAATTCTAAAGTGATTCGCCCGATGAGTCCTTGAAATTTTGCAGTTTTCATCCAATTTTCTGACTTTTTGAAAATTTCACCTTTTTGTGAAAATATCCATTTAATGAGGGAATAATAAGTGTGAGGGTACCCCAGGAGAGTTCCAAATGTCTGTGGGTAGAATATATATTCCACGGGGGTAAAATTGAAAAAAGTTGAAAAAAATGTTTTGGGGACTTAGTCTTTTTTCTGGCGTTTGTCAGACTTTCAGAGAGGGGAAAATGTCATTGAGCATTCCGATATCAGTTCCAGAGCAATTCGCCCGATGCGTCCTTGATATCTAGTAATTTTCAGCCAATTTTCTATGTTTTGAAAATTTCACTTTTTGGTGAAAATATCCATTAAATGAAGGAATAATATGTATGAGGGTAACCCATGAGAGTTCCAAATGTGTGTGGGTAGAATATATATCCCACAGGGATAAAATTGAAAAAAGTTGTAAAAAATTTTTTTGGGGACTTAGTCTTTTATCCGGCGTGTGACAGACTTTTTAAGAGGGGAAAATGTCATTGAGCATTACAATTTCAGTTCCAGAGTGATTCGTCGATGAGTCCTTGATATTTAGCAGTTTTCAGCTAATTTTCTGAGTTTTTGAAAACGTCATTTTTTGGTGAAAATAATCATTAAATGAGTGAATAACATGTGTGAGGGTGCACCAAGAGAGTTCCAAATGTGTGTGGGTAGAATATATATCCCATTGGGGTAAAATTGAAAAAAGTTTAAAAAAATTTTTTTTTGGACTTAGTCATTTTTCCGTTATTTGTCAGACTTTCAGAGAGGGGAAAATGTCAGTGAGCATTCCGATTTCAGTTCCAGAGCGATTCGCCCGATGAGTCCTTGATATTTAGTAGTTTTCAGCCAATTTTCTGACTTTTTAAAAATTGTACTTTTTGGTTAAAATATCCATTAAATGAGGGAATAATATGTGTGATGGTACCCCAGGATAGTTCTAAATGTGTGTGGGTAGAATAAATATATAACGGGGTAAAATTGAAAAAAGTCGAAAAAAAATTTTTTTTGAACTTAGTCATTTTTCCGGCGTTTGTCAGTCTTTCAGAGAGGGGAAAATGTCAGTGAGCATTCCGATTTCAGTTCCAGAGCGATTTGCCTGATGAGTCCTTGATATTTAGTAGTTTTCAGCCAATTTTCTGACTTTTTGAAAATGTTACTTTTTGGTGAAAATATCCATTAAATGAGGGAATAATATGTGTGAGGGTACCCCAGGAGGGTTCCAAATGTGTGTGGGTAGAATATATATCCCACGGGGGTAAAATTTCAAAAAGATGAAAAAAATATTTGGGGGGACGTAGTCATTTTTCCGGCGTTTGTCAGAGTTTCAGAGAGGGTAAAATGTAACTGAGTGTTCCGATTTCAGTTCCAGAGCGATTCGCCCGATGAGTCCTTGAGATTTAGTAGTTTTCAGCCAATTTTCTGACTTTTTGAAAATTTCACCTTTTTGTGAAAATATCCATTAAATGAGGGAATAATAAGTGTGAGGTTACCCCAGGAGAGTTCCAAATGTGTGTAGGTAGAATATATATCCCCAGGGGTAAAATTGAAAAAAGTTGAAAAAAATGTTTTGGGGACTTAGTCATTTTTCCGGCATTAGTCAGACTTTCAGAGAAGGGAAAATGTCAGTGAGCGTTCCGATTTCAGTTCCAGAGCGATTCGCCCCATGAGTCCTTGATATTTAGTAGTTTTCAGCTTATTTTCTGAGTTTTTGAAAATTTCACATTTTGGTGAAAATATCCATTAAATGAGGGAATAATAAGTGTGAGGGTACCCCAGGAAAGTTCCAAATGTGTGTGGTTAGAATATATATCGCACGGGAGTAAAATTTAAAAAAGTTGAAAAAAAATTTGGGGGGGACTTAGTCATTTTTCCAGTGTTTGTCAGACTTTCATAGAGGGGAAAATGTCAGTGAGCCTTCCGATTTCAGAACCAGAGCAATTCGCCCGATGAGTCCTTGATATTTAGCAGTTTTCGGCCAATTTTCTGACTTTTTGAAAATTTCACTTTTTGGTGAAAATAATCATTAAATGAGTGAATAACATGTGTGAGGGTACCCCATGAGAGTTCCAAATGTGTGTGAGTAGAATATATATCCCACGGGGATAAAATGTAAAAAAGTTGAAAAAAAATCTTTTGGCGACTTAGTCATTTTTCCGGCGTTTGTCACACTTTCAGCGAGAGGAAAATGTCGGTGAGCATTCCGATTTCAGTTCCAGAGCGATTCACTCGATGAGTCCTTGATGTTTAGTAGTTTTCAGCTAATTTTCTGAGTTTTTGAAAATTTCACTATTTTGTGAAAATAATCATTAAATGAGTGAATAATATGTGTGAGGGTGCAACAAGAGAGTTCCAAATGTGTGTGGGTAGAATATATATCCCACGTGGCTAAAATTGAAAAAAGTTGAAAAAAAATTTTTTTTTGGACTCAGTCATTTTTCCGTTATTTGTCAGACTTTCAGAGAGGGTAAAATGTGAGTGAGCGTTCCGATTTCAGTTCTAGAGCGATTCGCCCGATGAGTACTTGATATTTAGTAGTTTTCAGCCAATTTTCTGACTTTTTGAAAATTTCACCTTTTTGTGAAAATATCCATTAAATGAGGGAATAATATGTGTGAGGGTACCCCAGGAGAGTTCCAAATGTGTGTGGGTAGAATATATATCCCATGGGGGTAAAATTGAAAAAAGTTGAAAAAAATGTTTTTTGGACTTAGTCATTTTTCCATCATTTTTCAGACTTTCGGAGAGGGGAAAATGTCAGTGAGTATTCCGATTTCAGTTCCAGAGTGATTCGCCCGATGAGTCCTTGATATTAAGTCGTTTTCAGCCAATTTTCTGACTTTTTGAAACTTCACTTTTTGGTGAAAATATCCATTAAATGAGGGAATAATATGTGTGAGGGTACCCCAGGAGAGATCCAAATACGTGTGGGTAGAATGTATATCCCACAGGGGTAAAATTGAAAAAAGTTTAAAAAAAATTTTTTTGGACTTAGTCATTTTTCCATCATTTTTCAGAATTTCGGAGAGGGGAAAATGTCAGTGAGTATTCCGATTTCAGTTCCAGAGTGATTCGCCCGATGAGTCCTTGATATTAAGTCGTTTTCAGCCAATTTTCTGACTTTTTGAAACTTCACTTTTTGGTGAAAATATCCATTAAATGAGGGAATAATGTGTGTGAGGGTACCCCAGGAGAGATCCAAATGTGTGTGGGTAGAATATATATCCCATGGGGGTAAAATTGAAAAAAGTTGAAAAAAATGTTTTTTGGTCTTAGTAATTTTTCCATCATTTTTCAGACTTGCGGAGAGTGGAAAATGTCAGTGAGTACTCCGATTTCAGTTCCAGAGTGATTCGCCCGATGAGTCCGTGATATTAAGTCGTTTTCAGCCAATTTTCTGACTTTTAGAAAACTTCACTTTTTGGTGAAAATATCCATTAAATGAGGGAATAATATGTGTGAGGGTACCCCAGGAGAGTTCCAAATGTGTGTGGGTAGAATATATATCCCATGGGGGTAAAATTGAAAAAAGTCGAAAAAAAATTGGGGGGTACGTAGTCATTTTTCCAGCTTTTGTCAGACTTTCAGAGAGGGGAAAATGTCAGTGAGCCTTCCGATTTCAGATCCAGAGCAATTCGCCCGATGAGTCCTTGATATTTAGCAGTTTTCAGTCAATTTTCTGACTTTTTGAAAATTTCACTTTTGGTGAATATAATTATTAAATGAGTGAATAATATGTGTGAGGGTGCCCCAAAAGAGTTTCAAATGTGTGTGGGTAGAATATATATCCCACGTGGCTAAAATTGAAAAAAGTTGAAAAAACTTTTTTTTTTGGACTTAGTCATTTTTCCATTATTTGTCAGACTTTCAGAGAGGGTAAAATGTGAGTGAGCTTTCCGATTTCAATTCTAAAGTGATTCGCCCGATGAGTCCTTGAAATTTTGCAGTTTTCATCCAATTTTCTGACTTTTTGAAAATTTCACCTTTTTGTGAAAATATCCATTAAATGAGGGAATAATAAGTGTGAGGGTACCCCAGGAGAGTTCCAAATGTCTGTGGGTAGAATATATATTCCACGGGGGTAAAATTGAAAAAAGTTGAAAAAAATGTTTTGGGGACTTAGTCTTTTTCTGGCGTTTGTCAGACTTTCAGAGAGGGGAAAATGTCATTGAGCATTCCGATATCAGTTCCAGAGCAATTCGCCCGATGCGTCCTTGATATCTAGTAATTTTCAGCCAATTTTCTATCTTTTGAAAATTTCACTTTTTGGTGAAAATATCCATTAAATGAAGGAATAATATGTATGAGGGTAACCCATGAGAGTTCCAAATGTGTGTGGGTAGAATATATATCCCACGGGGATAAAATTGAAAAAAGTTGTAAAAAATTTTTTTGGGGACTTAGTCTTTTATCCGGCGTGTGTCAGACTTTCAAAGAGGGGAAAATGTCATTGAGCATTACAATTTCAGTTCCAGAGTGATTCGTCGATGAGTCCTTGATATTTAGCAGTTTTCAGCTAATTTTCTGAGTTTTTGAAAACGTCATTTTTTGGTGAAAATAATCATTAAATGAGTGAATAACATGTGTGAGGGTGCACCAAGAGAGTTCCAAATGTGTGTGGGTAGAATATATATCCCATTGGGGTAAAATTGAAAAAAGTTTAAAAAAATTTTTTTTTGGACTTAGTCATTTTTCCGTTATTTGTCAGACTTTCAGAGAGGGGAAAATGTCAGTGAGCATTCCGATTTCAGTTCCAGAGCGATTCGCCCGATGAGTCCTTGATATTTAGTAGTTTTCAGCCAATTTTCTGACTTTTTAAAAATTGTACTTTTTGGTTAAAATATCCATTAAATGAGGGAATAATATGTGTGATGGTACCCCAGGATAGTTCTAAATGTGTGTGGGTAGAATAAATATATAACGGGGTAAAATTGAAAAAAGTCGAAAAAAAAATTTTTTTGAACTTAGTCATTTTTCCGGCGTTTGTCAGTCTTTCAGAGAGGGGAAAATGTCAGTGAGCATTCCGATTTCAGTTCCAGAGCGATTTGCCTGATGAGTCCTTGATATTTAGTAGTTTTCAGCCAATTTTCTGACTTTTTGAAAATGTTACTTTTTGGTGAAAATATCCATTAAATGAGGGAATAATATGTGTGAGGGTACCCCAGGAGGGTTCCAAATGTGTGTGGGTAGAATATATATCCCACGGGGGTAAAATTTCAAAAAGATGAAAAAAATATTTGGGGGGACGTAGTCATTTTTCCGGCGTTTGTCAGAGTTTCAGAGAGGGTAAAATGTAACTGAGTGTTCCGATTTCAGTTCCAGAGCGATTCGCCCGATGAGTCCTTGAGATTTAGTAGTTTTCAGCCAATTTTCTGACTTTTTGAAAATTTCACCTTTTTGTGAAAATATCCATTAAATGAGGGAATATAAGTGTGAGGTTACCCCAGGAGAGTTCCAAATGTGTGTAGGTAGAATATATATCCCCAGGGGTAAAATTGAAAAAAGTTGAAAAAAATGTTTTGGGGACTTAGTCATTTTTCCGGCATTAGTCAGACTTTCAGAGAAGGGAAAATGTCAGTGAGCGTTCCGATTTCAGTTCCAGAGCGATTCGCCCCATGAGTCCTTGATATTTAGTAGTTTTCAGCTTATTTTCTGAGTTTTTGAAAATTTCACATTTTGGTGAAAATATCCATTAAATGAGGGAATAATAAGTGTGAGGGTACCCCAGGAAAGTTCCAAATGTGTGTGGTTAGAATATATATCGCACGGGAGTAAAATTTAAAAAAGTTGAAAAAAAATTTGGGGGGGACTTAGTCATTTTTCCAGTGTTTGTCAGACTTTCATAGAGGGGAAAATGTCAGTGAGCCTTCCGATTTCAGATCCAGAGCAATTCGCCCGATGAGTCATTGATATTTAGCAGTTTTCGGCCAATTTTCTGACTTTTTGAAAATTTCACTTTTTGGTGAAAATAATCATTAAATGAGTGAATAACATGTGTGAGGGTACCCCATGAGAGTTCCAAATGTGTGTGAGTAGAATATATATCCCACGGGGATAAAATGTAAAAAAGTTGAAAAAAAATTTTTTGGCGACTCAGTCATTTTTCCGTTATTTGTCAGACTTTCAGAGAGGGTAAAATGTGAGTGAGCGTTCCGATTTCAGTTCTAGAGCGATTCGCCCGATGAGTACTTGATATTTAGTAGTTTTCAGCCAATTTTCTGACTTTTTGAAAATTTCACCTTTTTGTGAAAATATCCATTAAATGAGGGAATAATAAGTGTGAGGGTACCCCAGGAGAGTTCCAAATGTCTGTGGGTAGAATATATTTTCCATGGGGGTAAAATTGAAAAAAGTTGAAAAAAATGTTTTGGGGACTTAGTCATTTTTCCGGCATTAGTCAGACTTTCAGAGAGGGGAAAATGTCAGTGAGCATTGCGATTTCAGCTCCAGAGTGATTCGCCCCATGAGTGCTTGATATTTAGTAGTTTTCAGCTTATTTTCTGAGTTTTTGAAAATTTCACATTTTGGTTAAAATATCCATTAAATGAGGGAATAATAAGTGTGAGGGTACCCCAAGAGAGTCCCAAATGTGTGTGGGTAGAATATATATCCCACGGGGGTAAAATTGAAAAAATTTGAAAAAAATTTTTTTTTGGACTTAGTCATTTTTCCGTTATTTGTCAGACTTTCAGAGAGGAGAAAATGTCAGTGAGCGTTCCGATTTCAGTTCCAGAGCGATTCGCCCGATGGGTCCTTGATATTTAGTAGTTTTCAGCCAATTTTCTGACTTTTTGAAATTTTCATTTTTGGCGAAAATATCCATTAAATGAGGGAATAATAAGTGTGAGGGTACCCCAGGAGAGTTCCAAATGTGTGTGGGTAGAATATATATCGCACGGGAGTAAAATTTAAAAAAGTTGAAAAAGGATTTGGGGGGGACGAAGTCATTTATCAGGTGTTTGTCAGACTTTCATAGAGGGGAAAATGTCAGTGAGCCTTCCGATTTAAGATCCAGAGCAATTCTCCCGATGAGTCCTTGATATTTAGCAGTTTTCGGCCAATTTTCTGACTTTTTGAAAATTTTACTTTTTGGTGAAAATAATCATTAAATGAGTGAATAACATGTGTGAGGGTACCCCAAGAGAGTTCCAAATGTGTGTGGGTAGAATATATATCCCACGGGGGTAAAATGTAAAAAAGTTGAAAAAAGATTTTTGGGCGACTTAGTCATTTTTCTGGCGTTTGTCAGACTTTCAGTGAGAGGAAAATGTCAGTGAGCATTCCGATTTCAGTTCCAGAGCGATTCTCCCGATTAGTCCTTGATATTTAGTAGATTTCAGCTAATTTTCTGACTTTTTGAAAATTTCACTTTTTGGTGAAAATATCCATGAAATGAGGGAATAATATGTGTGAGGGTACCCCAGGAGAGTTTCAAATGTGTGTGGGTAGAATAAATATATAACCGGGGTAAAATTTAAAAAAGTTTAAAAAAATTTTTTTGGCGACTTAGTCATTTTTCCGGCGTTTGTCAGACTTTCAGAGAGAGGAAAATGTCAGTGAGCATTCCGATTTCAATTCTAGAGCGATTTGACCGATGAGTCCTTGATATTTAGTAGTTTTCAGCCAATTTTCAGACTTTTTGAAAATTTCACTTTTTGGTTAAAATATCCATTAAATGAGGGAATAATAAGTGTTCGGGTACCCCAAGAGTGTTCCAAATGTGTGTGGGCAGAATATCTATCCCACGGGGGTAAAATTGATAAAAGTTTAAAAAATTTTTTTGAACTGAGTCATTTTTCCGGCGATTGTCAGACTTTCAGACAGGGGAAAATGTCAGTGAGCATTCCGATTTCAGTTCCAGAGCGATTCGCCCGATGCGTCCTTGATATTTAGTAGTTTTCAGCCAATTTTCAGACTTTTTGAAAATTTCACTTTTTTGTAAAAATATCCACTAAATGAGGGACTAATATGTGTGAGGGTACCCCAGGAGTGTTCCAAATGTGTGTGGGTAGAATATATGTCCCATGGGTTTAAAATTGAAAAAAGTTGAAAAAATTTTTGGGGGATTTTGCCATTTTTCCGGCATTTTTCAGACTTTCAGAGAGGGGAAAATGTCAGTGAGTGTTCTGATTTCAGTTCCATAGCAATTCGCCTGATGAGTCCTTAATATTTAGTTGTTTTTAGCCAATTTTCTGACTTTTTGAAAATTTCACTTTTTTTGTATAAATATCCACTAAATGAGGGTATAATATGTGTGAGGGTACCCCAGGAGAGTTCAAAATGTGTGTGGGTAGAATATATATCCCACGGGGGTAAAATTGAAAAAAGTTGAAAAAATTATTTTTTTGACTTAGTCATTTTTCCGGCATTTTTCAGACTTTCAGAGAGGGGAAAATGTCAGTGAGTGTTAGGATTTCTGTTCCAGAGCTAGTCGCCTGATGAGTCCATGATATTTAGTCGTTTTCAGCCAATTTTCTGACTTTTTGAAAATTTCACTTTTTTGTGAAAATATCCATTAACCCTCCGTCACATACAATATCGGTTCTAACGAGTTCACATACAATGTGACTGTCATGCGCAGGCTAGAAAAATACCTATAATATCCAATGTTTGCCATTTCAGTGCTCTAAAAGTGATCAGTGACCTTCATAGGGATGTAATAAAAGAGACTACACATAATCAGGTGTAAAAAAAAACATTTCCTTACCATAAAACTAATAACTCTGAAATACAAACATTTCAAAACTCCCGCCAAATAGTCCCCAGTTTGACTCTGTCAAAAAACTCTACAAAGAAAATTTATGGAAACAAACTTAATTTTAAGGTACCTTAAGTACTATTAAACACATATTCAATCAGAATTAGATCCTGAAGTTTCCCCAGAAAAATTACACTTGCAGAGCAAAGAGCAAGAATTACACATCATTTTTGCATGTGTCAGGCAGATTGCATTATGACATTTGTGACATTCATAATTAGAAAGCCTTCTGATTCCGCTTTCCGTGGTGCAGGTGGTGCATCTCCTTCTTTTGGGAGGTGGTGCAGGTGGTGAATTTTCACTATCATCTTCTGGGCGAAATCTTTTGAGCTGAACTTGAAGGCGAGAGGGGATACCGATTGTTTTCATACTTCTCCTGCGTAGCTCTCCAAGCACTAGTTCATGGGCCAATTTTTTCAGATAGAATCATCTACGGAGTGGTTCAAGCTTGTTTTCAAGGTAAATGACTTGTGAATTTATACCACCCAAATTCAACATAGCAAAAAATATGACCATTGGCCAGGGATTGGTGTTTCTGCCGACGTTGAAAGTTGGGTTTTTTTATCTTTTGCCATATAATAAGATTCTACATCTTCATCCTCATCACTGTCACCATCTTGCTCTGTTTCAGAATCCACTAAACATACTTCCACCTCATCATGAGAATCAATCTCACTTTCCTCTCCTAAATCCTCATTCAGTGTGGGGTCTGCATCATCTAACAGCATGTTTGTTATTTCCTCAACATCAAGGTTTTTTGATAAATTGTACATTTTCCTCACCATTTCAGCAGATAATCTGAAGCAAGAGAAGGAATATGTGTTAGGGAACTACTGTATATGCCTGAGCAGCACATTTTCTTTTTTAATCTGCCTTATTTCTATGAAATATCCTCACACTTTGTGCTATACATTCATAAAACAAGCTAAATAAACAATTGCGATGAATAAAAACATAAAATACCAACCTTATTGAGTGTGACGTGTTCACATACAATGAGCGTGAGAGATTAGCGCAGTTATATCTGTCCTCCTGAAGCTCTGCAATCCAACTGGGGTATGAGGTTTCACAGAGCTGCTAGAGACAGGAGACTACCTGGAGGGAGGGGATTTCCTCACAATCTGGTGAGGAAGGAGAAATGAAAGTAAAAGAGATGTGCCTGTCAGGCCTATTGTATGTGACGGAGGGTTAAAAGAGGGAATAATATGTGTTAGGGTACTCCAGAAGTTACAAATGTGTGTGGGTAGAATATATATCCCAGGGGGGTAAAATTGAAAAAAGTTTTAAAACATTTTTTTTTTGGACTCAGTCATTTTTCCAGCATTTTTCAGACTTTCAGAGAGGGGAAATGGTTAATGAGCGTTCCGATTTCAGTTCCAGAGTGATTCGCCCCATGTGTCCTTGATATTTAGTCGTTTTCAGCCAATTTTCTGACTTTTTGAAAATTTCACTTTTTGGTGAAAATATCCATTTAATGAGGGAATAATATGTGTGAGGGTACCCCAGGAGAGGTCCAAATGTTTTTCGGTAGAATATATATCCCACGGGGGTAAAATTGAAAAAAGTTGAAAAAAATTTTTTTGGACTGAGTCATTTTTCCGGCATTTTTCAGACTTTCAGAGAGGGGAAAAAGTCAGTGAGATTTCCGATATCAGTTCCAGAGCAATTCGCCTGATGAGTCCTTGATATTTAGTCGTTTTCAGCCAATTTTCAGACTTTTTGAAAATTTCACTTTTTGGTGAAAAAATCCATTAAATGTGGGAATAATATGTGTGAGGGTACACAAGGAGAGTTCCAAATGTGTGTGGGTAGAATTTATATATAACAAGGGTAAAATTGAAAAAAGTTGAAAAAATAATTTTTTGGACTTTGTCATTTTTCCGGCATTTTTCAGACTTTCAGAGAGGGGAAAAAGTCAGTGAGTGTTAGGATTTCAGTTACAGACCAAATCGCCTTATGAATACTTGATATTTAGTCGTTTTCAGCCAATTTTCTGACTTTTTTAAAATTTCACTTTTTGGTGAAAATATCCATTAAATGAGGGAATAATATGTGTTAGGGTACCCCAGGAGAGTTCCAAATGTGTGTGGGTAGAATATATATCCCACGGGGGTAAAATTGAAAAAAGTTGTAAAAATTTTTTTGTACTAAGTAATTTTTCCTGCATTTTTCAGACTATCAGAGAGGGGAAAATGTCAGTGAGTGTTCCGATTTCAGTTCCAGAGCAATTCGCCTGATGAGTCCTTGATATTTAGACATTTTCAGCCAATTTTCTGACTTTTTAAAAATTTCACTTTTTGGTGAAAATATCTATTAAATGAGGGAATAATATGTGTTAGGGTACCCCAGGAGAGTTCCAAATGTGTGTGGGTAGAATTTTTATACAACGGGGGTAAAATTGAAAAAAGTTGAAAAAATAATTTTTTTGACATAGTAATTTTTCCGGCATTTTTCAGACTTTCAGAGAGGGGAAAATGTCAGTGAGTATTCCGATTTCAGCTCCAGAGTGATTCGCGCGATGAGTCCTTGATATTTAGTCGTTTTAAGCCAATTTTCAGACTTTTTGAAAATTTCACTTTTTAGTGAAAATATCCATTAAAAGAGGGAATAATATGTGTGAGGGTACCCCAGGAGAGTTCCAAATGTGTTTGGGTAGGCTATATATCCCATGAGGGTAAAATTGAAAAAAGTTGTAAAAAATTTTTTTGGACTTAGTCATTTTTCCGGCATTTATCAGACTTTCAGAGAGGGGAAAATGTCAGTGAGATTTCCAATGTCAGTTAAAGAGCAATTCAAATGATGAGTCCTTGATATTGAGTTGTTTTCAGCCAATTTTCTGACTTTTTGAAAATTTCACTTTTTGGTGAAAAAATCCATTAAATGAGGGAATAATATGTGTGAGGGAACCCCAGGAGTGTTCCAAATGTATGTGGGTAGAATTTATATCCCACGGGGGTAAAAGTGAAAAAAGTTTTAATAAATTTTTTTTGGACTAAGTCATTTTTCCGGCATTTTTCAGACTATCAGAGGGGGGAAAATGTCAGTGAGCATTCCGGTTTCAGTTCCAGAGCAATTTGACAGATGAGTCCTTGATATTTAGTCGTTTACAGCCAATTTTCTGGCTTTTTGAAAATTTCACTTTTTGGTGAAAATATCCATTAAATGAGGGAATAATATGTGTGAGGGTACCCCAGGAGAGTTCCAAATGTGTGTGGGTAGAATATATATCCCACGGGGGTAAAAGTGAAAAAACGTTAAAAAAAATTTTTTTTGGACGGTCATTTTTCCGGCAATTTTCAGACTTTCAGAGAGGGGAAAATGTCAGTGAGATTTCCGATTTCAGTTCCAGAGCAATTCGCCTGATGAATCTTTGATATTTAGACGTTTTCAGCCAATTTTCTGACTTTTTGAAAATTTCACTTTTTTTTTTGAAAATATCCATTAAATGAGGGAATATTATGTATGAGTGTACCCCAGGAGAGTTCCAAATGTGTTTGGGTAGACTATATATCCCACGGGGGTAAAATTGAAAAAAGTTGTAAAAAAATTTTTTGGACTAATTCATTTTTCTGGCATTTTTCAGACTATCAGAGAGGGGAAAATGTCAGTGAGCGTTCAGATTTCAGTTCCAGAGCAATACGCCTGATGAGTTCTTGATATTTAGTCATTTTCAGACAATTTTCTTACTTTTTGAAAATTTCACTTTTTGGTGAAAATATCCAATAAATGAGGGAATAATATGTGTTAGGGTACCCCAGGAGAGTTCCAAATGTGTGTGGGTAGAATTGATATATAACAAGGGTAAAATTGAAAAATGTTTAGAAAAATTTTTTTTTGGACTGTCATTTTTCCGGCATTTTTCAGACTTTCGGAGAGGGGAAAATGTTAGTAAGCGTTCCGATTTCAGTTCCAGAGCAATTCGCCTGATGTGTCCTTGATATATAGACATTTTCAGCCAATTTTCTGACTTTTTAAAAATTTCACTTTTTGGTGAAAATATCTATTAAATGAGGGAATAATATGTGTTAGGGTACCCCAGGAGAGTTCCAAATGTGTGTGGGCAGAATTTTTATACAACGGGGGTAAAATTGAAAAAAGTTGAAAAAATAATTTTTTTGACTTAGTCATTTTTCCGGCATTTTTCAGACTTTCAGAGAGGGGAAAATGTCAGTGAGTATTCCGATTTCAGCTCCTGAGTGATTCGCCCGATGAGTCCTTGATATTTAGTCGTTTTCAGCCAATTTTCTGACTTTTTGAAAATTTCACTTTTTTGTGAAAATATCCATTAAAAGAGGGAATAATATGTGTGAGGGTACCCCAGGAGAGTTCCAAATACGTTTGGGTAGGCTATATATTCCATGGAGGTAAAATTGAAAAAAGTTGTAAAAAATTTTTTTGGACTTAGTCATTTTTCCGGCATTTATCAGACTTTCAGGGAGGGGAAAATATCAGTGAGATTTCCAATGTCAGTTCCAGAGCAATTCGAACGATGAGTCCTTGATATGGAGTTGTTTTCAGCCAATTTTCTGACTTTTTGAAAATTTCACTTTTTGGTGAAAAAATCCATTAAATGAGGGAATAATATGTGTGAGGGAACCCCAGGAGAGTTCCAAATGTATGTGGGTAGAATTTATTTATAACGGGGGGTAAAATTGAAAAAAGTTTTAATTAATTTTTTTGGACTAAGTCATTTTTCCGACATTTTTCAGACTATCAGAGTGGGGAAAATGTCAGTGAGCATTCCGATTTCAGTTCCAGAGCAATTCGCCAGATGAGTCCTTGATATTTAGTCGTTTACAGCCAATTTTCATGCTTTTTGAAAATTTCACTTTTTGGTGAAAATATCCATTAAATGAGGGAATAATATGTGTGAGGGTACCCCAGGAGAGTTCCAAATGTGTGTGGGAAGAATATATATCCCACAGGGGTAAAAGTGAAAAAACTTTAAAAAAAATTTTTTGGACTAAGTCATTTTTCCGGCATTTTTCAGACTATCAGAGAGGGGAAAATGTAAGTGAGCGTTCCGATTTCAGTTCCAGAGCAATTCGCCTGATGAGTCCTTGATATTTAGTCATTTTCAGACAATTTTCTGACTTTTTGAAAATTTCACTTTTTGGTGAAAATATCCAATAAATGAGGGAATAATATGTATGAGTGTACCCCAGGAGAGTCCCAAATGTGTGTGGGTAGAATATATATCCCACGGAGTAAAATTGAAAAATGTTTTAAATTTTTTTTGGACTAAGTCATTTTTCCGGCATTTTTCAGACTATCAGAGAGGGGAAAATGTCAGTGAGCGTTCCGATTTCAGTTCCAGAGCAATTCGCCTGGTGAGTCCTTGATATTTAGTCATTTTCAGCCAATTTTCTGAGTTTTTGAAAATTTCACTTTTTGGTGAAAATATCCATTAAATGAGGGAATAATATGTGTTAGGGTACCCCAGGAGAGTTCCAAATGTGTTTGTGTAGGCTATATATCCCATGAGGGTAAAATTGAATAAAGTTGTAAAAATTTTTTTTTTGACAATCATTTTTCCAGCATTTTTCAGACTTTTAGAGAGGGTAAATTGTCAGTGAGCGTTACGATTTCAGTTCCAGAGCGATTCGCCTGATGAGTCCTTGATATTTAGTCGTTTTCAGCCAATTTTCTGACTTTTTGAAAATTTCACTTTTTGGTGAAAAAATCCATTAAATGAGGGAATAATATGTGTGAGGGTATCCCAGGAGAGTTCCAAATGTGTGTGGGCAGAATAAATATATAACTGGGGTAAAATTGAAAAAAGTTGAAAAAAATTTTTTTTTGGACTTAATAATTTTTCCGGCATTTGTCAGACTTTCAGAGAGGAGAAAATGTCAGTGAGTGTTCCGATTTCAGTTCCAGAGCGATTCGCCCGACGAGTCCTTGATGTTTAGTAGTTTTCAGCCAATTTTCAGACTTTTTGAAAATTTCTCTTTTTGGTGAAAATATCCATTAAATGAGGGAATAATATGTGTAAGGGCACCCCAGGAGAGTTCCAAATGTTTGTGGGTAGAATATATATATAACGGGGTAAAATTGAAAAAACTTGAAAAAATAATTTTTTGGACTTAGTCATTTTTCCGGCGTTTATCAGACTTTCAGAAAGGGGAAAATGTCAGTGAGCGTTCCTATTTCAGTTCCAGAGCGATTCGCCCGATGAGTCCTTGATATTTAGCAGTTTTCAGCCAATTTTCTGACTTTTTGAAAATTTCTCTTTTTGGTGAAAATATCCATTAAATGAGGGAATAATATGTGTGAGGGTATACCAGGAGAGTTCCAAATGTGTGTGGGTAGAATATATATCCTACGGGGGTAAAATTGAAAAAAGTTGAAAAAAAAAATGTTTTGGACTTAGTCAATTTTCCGGCATTTGTCAGACTTTCAGAGAGGGGAAAATGTCAGTGAGTGTTCCGATTTCAGTTCCAGAGCAATTCGCATGAAGAGTCCTTGATATTTAGTCGTTTTCAGCCAATTTTCTGACTTTTTGAAAATTTCACTTTTTGGTGAAAATATCCATAAAATGAGGGAATAATATGTGTGAGGGTACCCCAGGTGAGTTCCAAATGTGAGTGAGTAGAATATACAGTGGTGGCCAAAAGTATTGGCACCCCTGCAATTCTCTTAGATAATACTCAATTTCTTCCTGAAAATGATTGCAATCACAAATTCTTTGGCATTATTATCTTCATTTCATTTGCTTGCAAGGAAAAAACACAAAAGAGAATGAAGCAAAAATCAAATCATTGATCATTTCACACAAAACTCCAAAAATGGGCCAGACAAAAGTATTGGCACCCTCAGCCTAATACTTGGTTGCTCAACCTTTAGCCAAAATAACTGTGAACAACCGCTTCCGGTAACCATCAATGAGTTTCTTACAATGCTCTGCTGGAATTGTAGACCATTCTTCTTTGGCAAACTGCTCCAGGTCCCTGATATTTGAAGGGTGCCTTCTCCAAACTGCCATTTTGAGATCTCTCCACAGGTGTTCTATGGGATTCAGGCATGGACTCATTGCTGGCCACCTTAGAAGTCTCCAGTGCTTTCTCTCAAACCATTTTATAATGCTTTTGGAAGTGTGTTTTTGGTCATTGTCCTGCTGGAAGACCCATGACCTCTGAGGGAGACCCAGCTTTCTCACACTGGACCCTACATTATGCTGCAAAATTTGTTGGTAGTCTTCAGACTTCATAATGCCATGCACACGGTCAAGCAGTCCAGTGCCAGAGGCAGCAAAGCAACCCCAAAACATCAGGGAATCTCCGCCATGTTTGACTGTAGAGACCGTGTTCTTTTGTTTGAATGCCTCTTTCTTTTTCCTGTACACTCTATGTTGATGCTTTTTCCCAAAAAGCTCTACTTTTGTCTCATCTGACCAGAGAACATTCTTACAAAACGTTTTAGGCTTTCTCAGGTAAGTTTTGGCAAACTCCAGCCTGGCTTTTTTATGTCTCGGGGTAAGAAGTGGGGTCTTCCTGGGTATCCTACCATACAGTCCCTTTTCATTCAGACGCCGACGGATAGTACGGGTTGACACTGTTGTACCCTCGGACTGCAGGGCAGCTTGAACTTGCTTGGATGTTAGTCGAGGTTCTTTATCCACCATCCGCGCAATCTTGCGTTGAAATCTCTCGTCAATTTTTCTTTTCCGTCCACATCTAGGGAGGTTAGCCACAGTGCCATGGGCTTTAAACTTCTTGATGACACTGCGCACGGAAGACACAGGAACATTCAGGTCTTTGGAGATGGACTTGTAGCCTTGAACTTGCTCATGCTTCCTCACAATTTGGTTTCTCAAGTCCTCAGACAGTTCTTTGGTCTTCTTTCTTTTCTCCATGCTCAATGTGGTACACACAAGGACACAGGACAGAGGTTGAGTCAACTTTAATCCATGTTAACTCCCTGCAAGTGTGATTTAGCTATTGACAACACCTGTTAGGTGACACAGGTAAGTTACAGGTGCTGTTAATTACACGAATTAGAGAAGCATCACATGATTTTTCAAACAGTGCCAATACTTTTGTCCACCCCCTTTTCTAGGTTTGGTGTGGAGTTATATCCAATTTGGCTTTAAGACAATCCTTTTTGTGTTTTTTCATTGAAGACAAATTAAATGAAGAGAATAATACCAAAGAATTTGTGATTGCAATCATTTTCAGGAAGAAACTGAGCATTATCTGACAGAATTTTAGGGGTGCCAATACTTTTGGCCACCACTGTATATATATATATATATATATATATATATATATATATATATATATATATATATATATATATATATAATAAGGGTAAAATTGAAAAAAGTTGAAAAAAATTTTTTTTGGACTTAGTCATTTTTCTGGCGTTTGTCAGACTTTCAGAGAAGGGAAAATGTCAGTGAGCATTCCGATTTCAGTTCCAGACTGATTCGCCCGATGAGTCCTTGATATTTAGTCGTTTTCAGACAATTTGCTAACTTTTTGAAAATTTCACTTTTTGGTGAAAATATCCATTAAATGAGGGAATAATATGTTTGAGGGTACCCCAGGAGAGTTCCAAATGTGTGTGGGTAGAATATATATCCCACGGGGGTAAAATTGAATAAAGTTGAAACATTTTTTTGTTTGTTTTAAGCCATTTTTCCGCCATTTTTCAGACTTTCAGAGAGGGGAAAATATCAGTGAGCATTCCGATTTCAGTTCCAGAGCGATTCGCCCGATGAGTACTTGATATTTAGTCATTTTCAGCCAATTTTATGACTTTTTTAAACATTCACTTTTGGGTGAAAATATCCATTAAATGTGGGAATAATATGTGTGATTGTACTCCAGGAGAGTTCCAAATGTGCTTGGATAGAATATATATCCCACGGGGGTAAAATTGAATAAAGTTGAAAAAAAATTTTTTTTTTTAAGTCATTTTTCCTCCATTTTTCAGACTTTCAGAGAGGTGAAAATATCTGTGAGCATTCCGATTTCAGTTCCAAAGCGATTCGCCCAATGAGTCCTTGATATTTCGTCATTTTCAGCCAATTTTCTGACTTTTTGAAAATTTCACTTTTTGGTGAAAATATCCATTAAATGAGGGAATAATATGTGTGAGGGTACCCCAGGAGAGTTCCAAATGTGTGTGTGTAGAATATATATCCAACAGGGGTACACTTGAAAAAAGTTAAAAAAAAAATTTTTTTTGTACGTAGTCATTTTTCCAGCGTTTGTTAGACTTTCAGAGAGGGGAAAATGTCAGTGAGCATTCCGCTTTCAGTTCCAGAGCGATTCTCCCGATGTTTCCTTGATATTAAGTCGTTTTCAGCCAATTTTGTGACTTTTTGAAAATTTCACTTTTTGGTGAAAATATCCATTAAATGAGGGAATAATATGTGTGAGGGAACCCCAGACGAGTTCCAAATGTGTTTGGGTACAATATCTATATAACGGGGGTAAAATTGAAAAAAGTTGAAAAATTTTTTTGGGGGATTTAGTCATTTTTCCATCGTTTGTCAGACTTTCAGACAGGGGAAAACGTCAGTGAGCGTTCCGATTTCACTTCCAGAGTGATTCGCCCAATGATTCCTTGATATTTAGTTGTTTTCAACCAATTTTCTGACTTTTTGAAAATTTCACTTTTTGGTGGTAATATCCATTAAATGAGGGAATAATATGTGTGAGGGTACCCCAGTAAGTTCCAAATGTGTGTGGGTAGAATATAAATCCCATAGGGGTAAAATTGAAAAAAGTTTAAAAAAAATTTTTTGGACTTAGTCATTTTTCCAGCGTTTGTCAGAGTTTCAGAGAGGGGAAAATGTCAGTGAGCGTTCCGATTTCAGTTCCAGAGCAATTCGCCTGATGAGTCTTTGATATTTAGTCATTTTTAGCCAATTTTCTGTCTTTTTGTAAATTTCACTATTTTGGGAAAATATCCACTAAATGAGGGAAAATATGTGCGAGGGTACTCCAGGAGAGTTCCAAATGTTTGTGGGTAGAATATATATCCCACGGGGGTAAAATTGAAAAAAGTTGAAAAATTTTTTTGGGGGACTGTCATTTTTCCGGCATTTTTCAGACTTTCAGAGAGGGAAAAATGTCAGTGAGCGTTCCGAATTCAGTTTCAGAGCAATTCTCCTGATGAGTTCTTGATATTTAGTCATTTTTAGCCATTTTCTGACTTTTTGAAAATTTCACTTTTTTGGGAAAATATCCACTAAATGAGGGAAAAATATGTGTGAGGGTACCGCAGGGGAGTTCCAAATGTGTGTGGGTAGAATATATATATATATAACGGGGTTAAAATTGAAAAAAGTTTAAAAAAATTTTTTTGGGACTTAGTTATTTTTCCATCATTTTTCAGACTTTCGGAGATGGGAAAATGTCAGTGAGACTTCCGATTTCAGTTGCAGAGCAATTCGCCTCATGATATCTTGATATTTAGTCGTTTTTAGCCAATTTTATGACTTTTTGAAAATTTCACTTTTTGGTGAAAATATCCATTAAATGAGGGAATAATATGTGTGAGGGTACCCCAGGAGAGTTGCAAATATGTGTGGGTAGAATATTTATCTATAACGGGGGTAAAATTGAAAAAAGTTTTAAAAAATTTTTTTTGGACTTAGTCATTTTTCCGGCATTTTTCAGAATTTCAGAGAGGGGAAAATGTCAGTGAGTGCTCCGATTTCAGTTCCAGAGCAATTCGCCTGATGAGTTCTTGATATTAAGTCGTTTTTAGCCAATTTTCTGACTTTTTGAAAATTTAATTTTTTGGGAAAATATCCACTAAATTTTTCCGGCGTACCGATTTCAGTTCCAGAGCGATTCGCCCGATGAGTCCTAAATACTAAGTCGTTTTCAGACAATTTTCTGACTTTTTGAAAACTTCACTTTTTGGTGATAATGTCCATTAAATGAGGGAATAATATGTGTGAGGGTACCCCAGGATAGTTCCAAATGTGTGTGGGTAGAATATATACCCCACGGGTGTAAAATTGAAAAAACTTGAAAAAAATTTTTTTTTGACTTAGTCATTTTTCCGGCATTTTTCGGACTTTCAGAGAGGGGAAAATGTCAGTGAGAATTCCGATTTCAGTTGTAGAGCAATTCGCCTGATGAGTTCATGATATTTAGTCGTTTTTAACCAATTTGCTGACAATTTGAAAATTTCACTTTTTGTTGAAAATATCCATTAAATGAGGGAATAATATGTGTGAGGGTACCCCAGGAGAGTTTCAAATGTGTGTGGGTAGAATATATATATATAACGAGGGTAAAATTGAAAAAGTTGAAAAAATTTTTTGGGGACTTAGTCATTTTTCCGGCGTTTGCCAGACTTTCAGAGAAGGGAAAATGTCAGTGAGCATTCCGATTTCAGTTCCAGAGCAATTAGCCTGATGAGCTCTTGATGCTTTTTCGTTTTTAGCCAATTTTCTGACTTTTTGAAAATGTTACTTTATTGGGAAAATATCCACTAAATGAGGGAAAAATATGTGTGAGGGTACCCCAGGAGAGTTCGAAATGTGTGTGGGTAGAATATATATATAACGGGGGTAAAATTTTAAAATGTTGAAAAAAAATTTTTTGGACTTAGTCATTTTTCCGGCGTTTGTCAGACTTTCAGAAAGGGGAAAATGTCAGTGAGCATTCCATTTTCAGTTCCAGAGCGATTCGCCAGTTGAGTCCTTGATATTAAGTCGTTTTCAGCCAATTTTCTGACTTTTTGAAAATTTCACTTTTTGGTGAAAATATCCACTAAATGAGGGAAAAATATGTGTGAGGGTACCCCAGGAGAGTTCCAAATGTGTGTGGGTAGAATATATATATATCGGGGGTAAAATTGAAAAAAGTTTTACAATTTTTTTTTGGACTTATTCATTTTTCGGGCGTTTGTCAGACTTTCAGATAGGGGAAAATGTCAGTGACCATTCCGATTTCAGTTTCAGAGCAATTCTCCTGATGAGTTCTTGATTACTAGTCGTTTTTAACCAATTTTCTGACTTTTTGAAAATTTCACTTTTTTTGTGAAAATATCCAGCAAATGAGGAAAAAATATGTGTGAGGGTACCCCAGGAGAGTTCCAAATGTGTGTGGGTAGAATATATATATATAATGGGGGTAAAATTGAAAAAAGTTTAAAAAATTTTTATCTGGACTGTCATTTTTCAAGAGTTTGTCAGACTTTCAGAGAAGGAGAAAACGTCAGTGAGCGTTCCGATTTCAGTTCCAGAGCGATTCGCCTGATGAGTTCTTGTTATTTAGTCATTTTAGCCAATTTTCTGATTTTTTGAAAATTTCACTTTTTTAGTGAAAATATCCACTAAATGAGGGAAAATTCTGTGTGAGGGTACCCCAGGAGAGTTCCAAATGTGTCTGGGTAGAATAGATAAATATAACGAGGGTAAAATTGAAAAAAGTTAAAAAATTTTTTTTGGGGACTTAGTCATTTTTCCTGCGTATCTCAGAGTTACAGAGAGTGGAAAATGTCAGTGAGTGTTCCGATTTCAGTTCCAGAGCGATACGCCCAATGATTCCTTAATATTAAGTCGTTTTCAGCCATTTTTCTGACTTTTTGAAAACTTCACTTTTTGGTGAAAATATCCATTAAATGAGGGAATAATATGTGTGAGGGTACCCCAGGAGAGTTCCAAATGTGTGTGGGTAGAATATATACAGTATATATAATGGGGGTAAAATTGAAAAAAGTTGAAAAAAATTTTTTTTGGACTTAGTCATTTTTCCAGCTTTTGTCACACTTTCAGAGAGGGGAAAATGTCAGTGAGCATTCCGATTTCAGCTCCAGAGCAATTTGCCAGTTGAGTCTTTGATATTAAGTCAATTTCAGCCAATTTTCTGACTTTTTGAAAATTTCACTTTTTTGTGAAAATATCCACTAAATGAGGGAAAAATATGTGTGAGGGTACCCCAGAAGAGTTCCAAATGTGAGTGGGTAGAATATATATATCCAAAGGGTAAAATTGAAAAAAGTTTTATAAAATTTTTTTGGACATATTCATTTTTCCGGCGTTTTTCAGACTTTCAGAGAGGGGAAAATGTCAGTGAGCGTTCCGATTTCAGTTCCATAGCAATTCGCCTGATGAGTCCTTGATATTTAGTCATTTTCAGCCAATTTTCAGAATTTTTGAAAATTTCACTTTTGTTGTGAACATATTCACTAAATGAGGGAATAATATGTGTGAGGGTACCCCAGGAGAGTTCCAAATGTGTCGGCAGAATATATATCCTACGGGGGTAAAATTGAAAAAAGTTTAAAAAAATTTTTTGGGGGACTTAGTCATTTTTCCGGCATTTGTCAGACTTTCAGAGAGGGGAAAATGTCAGTGAGCGTTCTGATTTCAGTTCCATAGCAATTCACCTGATGAATCCTTGATATTTAGTCGTTTTCAGCCAATTTTCTGACTTTTTGAAAATTTCACTTTTTTTTAATAATATCCATTAAATGTGGGAGTAATATGTGTGAGGGTACCCCAGGACAGTTACAAATGTGTGTGGGTAGAATATATATCCCACGGGGGTAAAATTGAAAAAAGTTGAAAACAAAAATTTTATGGACTTAGTCATTTTTCTGGCATTTGTCAAACTTTCAGAGAGGGGAAAATGTCAGTGAGCGTTCCAATTTCTGTTCCAGAGCATTTCACCTGATGAGTCCTTGATATTTAGGCGTTTTTAGCTAATTTTCGGACTTTTTGAAAATTTCACTTTTTGGTGAAAATATCAATTAAATGAGGGAATATTATGTGTGAGGGTACAACAGGAGAGTTCCAGATGTGTTTGGGTAGAATATATATCCCACGGGGGTAAAATTGAAAAAAGTTGAAAAAAAAATTTTTGGGGAGTCATTTTTCCCATGTTTGTCAGACTTTCAGAGAGGAGAAAATGTCAGTGAGCGTTCCGATTTCATATCAAGAGCAATTCTCTTGATGTGTTCTTGATATTTAGTCATTTTTAGCCAATTTTTTGACTTTTTGAAAATTTCACTTTTTTGGGAAAATATTCACTAAATGAGGGTAAAATATGTGTGAGGGTACCCCAGGTGAGTTCCAAATGTGTTTGGGTAGATTATATATATATAACGGGGGTAAAATTGAAAAAAGTTGAAAAAAAAATTTTGGGGACTTATTAATTTTTCCGATGTTTGTCAGACTTTCAGAGAGGGGAAAATGTCAGTGAGCGTTCCGATTTCAGTACCAGAGCAATTCGCCTGATGAGTTCTCGATATTTAGTCGTTTGTAGCCAATTTTCTGACTTTTTGAAAATTTCACTTTTTGGTGAAAATATCCATTAAATGAGGGAATAATATGTGTGAGGGTACCCCAGGAGAGTTCCAAATGTGTGTGGGTAGGAAATATATCCCACGGGGTTAAATTGAAGAAAGTTGAAAAATCTTTTTTTGGACTAAGTCATTTTTCCGGCATTTGTCAGACCTTCAGAGAGGGGAAAATGTCAGTGACCGTTCTGATTTCAGTTCCAGAGCAATTCGCCTGATGAGTTCTTGATTACTAGTCGTTTTTAGCCAATTATCTGACTTTTTGAAAATTTCACTTTTTTTGTGAAAATATCCACTAAATGAGGAAAAAATATGTGTGAGGTTACCCCAGGAGAGTTCCAAATGTGTTCGGGTAGAATATATATATATAACGGGGGTAAAATTGAAAAAAAAAAAAATAAAAAATTCTTTAGACTTATTAATTTTTCTGGCTTTTGTCAGACTTACAGAGAGGGGAAAATGTCAGTGAGCGTTTTGATTTAAGTTCCAGAGCGATTCGCCCGATGAGTCCTTAATAGTGTTGAGCGATACCTTCCGATATCAGGAAATATCGTATCGGATTGGATCGGGCCGATACCCAAAAAGTATCGGATATCGCCGATTCCGATACCGGAAACCAATGCAAGTCTATGGGACACAAATATCGGAATGAAAATAAACCCTTTCTTTCCTTGTAGGTTAATTCTACATGAAGGAAAACAACTAAGAATAATGTAGAATGACATGAAAAGCCGGCAATTCATCAGCGGCATTCACCGGTACCCGACAATTTACAACAGAAAGAATAGAGCTTCACACATAGATTAGATAGATAGAAACATGTCAGTCACATATATATGAAGTACAGTGACAGTGTTGCTTACTGTACTTGTCATTTAGTGTAAAGGATTTATTAAAAAAAATATTAGTGTTTTCGTGCACCGTCTCTTTAAAAAAGCCGGCCGGCAATTCAGCATCTGTACCCGACAATTTATAACAGACAGAATAGAGCTTCACACATAGATTAGATAGATAGAAACATGTCAGTCACATATATAAGAAGTACAGTGACAGTGTTGATTACTGTACTTGTCATTTAGTGTTAAAATAAAGGATTTATTTTAAAAAAAATTGGCGTGGGGTTCCCCTTAATTTTAGTCTCTAGCGGAGGTTAAGCAGACGGCTGGGGCAAATGTTTGAAGCCTGGGAAGGGGGTAATACCCACGGAGCTTCCCAGGCTACTAATATCAGCCCCCAGCTGAATACCTAGCCTTTACTAGCTATTAAAATGGGGGAACCCCCCCAAAAAAATAACGTGGGGTCCCCCCTAATTTAATAGCTAGCACAGGCTAGGCAGACAGCTGGGGGCTGATATTAATAGCCCAGGAAGGGTGCCATGAATATTGGCCCCCTCCCAGGCTAGAAACACCAGCCGTCAGCCGCCCCAGAAATGGCGCATCCATAGGATGCGCCAATTCTGGCACTTAGCCTCACTCTTCCACGCTGCCCTGGTGCGGTGGCAGGGGGTAATAGGGTTGGGGTTGATGTCAGCTTATAATGCCAGCTGACATCAAGCCCAGGTTAGTAATGGAGAGGCGTCTATAAGACACCCCCATTACTAACCCCATAGTCAAAGTTAAAAGAAAACACAAACACCCAGAATAAAGTCCTTTAATTGAAATAAAGACACAATTCTTTATTGTTCTAAATTAAACCATACTTACCATCACGCCCATTCCAGCTGAAGCCAACGATCTCCTGCAATAAAAGTAAAATAATAAAGCAACCTCATCCTTACCTTTCCATGGTTCCCACGACAGCTTCAGCTCTGCTACATCGAGATGACAGGCTGGACCGCAGCAGAACGCTGCCATCAAGCCTGTCATCCCGCAGACACTGAGAAGCGCAGGCATGCTTGCGCTCCTCAGTGTCTCTCTGTGACGTCATCCAGATGAGCCGAGTTCATGTCCAATGAACTCAGCTCACCTCATGCACGTCACTGACAGCGTGGGAAAATTCTCCTGCACTCAGCGCTTCAGCGTGAGAATTCTCCCAAGCTGTCAGTGACATACATGAGGTGAGGTCATGTTCAATGAACTCAGCTCACCTCATGCACGTCACTGACAGCGTGGGAAAATTCTCACGCTGAAGCTCTGAGTGCAGGAGAATTTTCCCACGCTGTCAGTGACGTACATGAGGTGAGCTGAGTTCATTGGACATGACCTCGGCTCATCTGGATGCCGTCACAGCCAGACACTGAGGAGTGGAAGTATGCCTGCGCTTCTCAGTGTCTGCGGGATGACAGGATGGATGGCAGCGTTCTGCTGCGGTCCAGCCTGTCATCTCGATGTAGCAGAGCTGAAGCTGTCGTGGGAGCCATGGAAAGGTAAGGATGATGTTGCTTTATTATTTTACTTTTATTGCAGGAGATCGTTGGCTTCAGCTGGAATGGGCGTGATGGTAAGTATGGTTTAATTTAGAACAATAAAGAATTTTGTGTTTATTTCAATTAAAGGACTTTTTTCTGGGTGTTGTGTTTTTTTAAATACTTTACTAGAAATTCATGGTGGTCATGTCTAATATTGGCGTGACCCCATGAATTTCGGGCTTAGGGCCAGCTGATAATGCCAAGCTGGCCTTAACCCCTTTATTACCCAGTGAGCCACCGCACCAGGGCCCTGGATGAGTTGGGTACAGCGCCAGAAGATGGCGCTTCTATGAACGCGCCATTTTCTGGGGCGGCTGCGGACTGCAATTTGCAGCGGGGGTGGCCCAGAAAGCTTGGGTCTCCCTGCGCTGCGGATTCCAGCCCCCAGCTGCCTAGTTGTATCTGGCTGGGCACAAAAATAGGGCGAAGCCCCACGCATTTTTTTTTTAAATTATTTCATGAAATTCATGGAATAATTAAGAAAAAAAGGGCTTCCCTATATTGTTGTGTCCAACCAGGTACAAATAGGCAGCTGGTGGTTGGGGGCAGCCCATTCCTGCCTGCTGTACCTGGCTGGACACAAATATAGTGCGAAGCCCCACGTCAATTTTTTTTTAATTATTTCATGAAATAATTTTTTTAAAAAAGGGCTTCCCTATATTGTTGTGTCCGGCCAGGTACAAATAGGCAGCTGGTGGTTGGGGGCAGCCTGTTCCTGCCTGCTGTACCTGGCTGGACACAAATATAGGGCGAAGCCCCACGTCAATTTTTTTTAAAATAAATCCTTTATTTTAACACTAAATGACATTTGAGGAGTTAATAAAGATGCAGTCCCTAAATTATTATTTATTTTTTAATTAATTTTTCCCAAAACTTTTGACGTGGGCTTCGCCATATTTTTGTATGCCAGCCAGGTACAGCATCCAGCTTCTATGAACGCGCCATTTTCCGGGGTGGCTGCGGACTGCAATTTTCAGCGGGGGGGGGGGGGCAGAAAGCTTGGGACTCCCTGCGCTGCAGATTCCATCCCCCAGCTGCCTAGTTGTACCTGGCTGGACACAAAAATAGGGAGAAGCTTCACTTATTTTTTTTTTTTAATTATTTCATGAAATTCATGAAATAATTATGAAAAAAAGGGCTTCCCTATATTGTTGTGTCCAACCAGGTACAAATAGGCAGCTGGTGGTTGGGGGCAGCCCGTTCCTGCCTGCTGTACCTGGCTGGACACAAATATAGTGCGAAGCCCCACGTAAATTTTTTTTAAATCATTTCAGGAAATTCATGAAATAATTTAAAAAAATTTATGTGGGGCTTCGCCCTATATTTGTGTCCAGTCAGGTACAGCAGGCAGGAACGGGCTGCCCCCAACCACCAGCTGCCTATTTGTACCTAGCCGGACACAACAATATAGGGAAGCCCTTTTTTTCTTAATTATTCCATGAATTTCATGAATTTTAAAAAAAAAAACGTGGAGCTTCGACCTATTTTTGTGTCCAGCCAGGTACAACTAGGCAGCTGGGGGCTGGAATCTGCAGCGCAGGGAGGCCCAAGCTTTCTGGGCCCCACCCGCTGCAAATTGCAGTCCGCAGCCGCCCCGGAAAATGGCGCGTTCATAGAAGCGCCATCTTCTGGCGCTGTACCCAACTCATCCAGGGCCCTGGTGCGGTGGCTCACTGGGTAATAAAGGGGTTAAGGCCAGCTTGGCATTATCAGCTGGCCCTAAGCCCGAAATTCATGGGGTCACGCCAATATTAGACATGACCACCATGAATTTCTAGTAAAGTATTTAAAAAAAACACAAACACCCAGAAAAAGTCCTTTAATTGAAATAAACACACAATTCTTTATTGTTCTAAATTAAACCATACTTACCATCACGCCCATTCCAGCTGAAGCCAACGATCTCCTGCAATAAAAGAAAAATAATAAAGCAACCTCATCCTTACCTTTCCATGGCTCCCACGACGGCTCCAGCTCTGCTACATCGAGATGACAGGCTGGACCGCAGCAGAACGCTGCCATCCAGCCTGTCATCCCGCAGACACTGAGAAGCGCAGGCATACTTCCACTCCTCAGTGTCTGGCTGTGACGGCATCCAGATGAGCCGACAATGAACTCGGCTCACCTCATGTACGTCACTGACAGCGTGGGAGAATTCTCCTGCACTCAGCGCTTCAGCGTGAGAATTTTCCCACGCTGTCAGTGACGTGCATGAGGTGAGGTCATGTCCAATGAACTCGGCGCACCTCATGCACGTCACTGACAGCGTGGGAGAATTCTCACGCTGAAGCGCTGAGTGCAGGAGAATTTTCCCACGCTGTCAGTGACGTGCATGAGGTGAGCTGAGTTCATTGGACCTGACCTCGGCTCATCTGGATGACGTCACAGAGAGACACTGAGGAGCGCAAGCATGCCTGCGCTTCTCAGTGTCCGCGGGATGACAGGCTGGATGGCAGCGTTCTGCTGCGGTCCAGCCTGTCATCTCGATGTAGCAGAGCTGAAGCTGTCCTGGGAACCATGGAAAGGTAAGGATGAGGTTGCTTTATTATTTTACTTTTATTGCAGGAGATCGTTGGCTTCAGCTGGAATGGGCGTGGCGGTAAGTATGGTTTAATTTAGAACAATAAAGAATTGTGTCTTTATTTCAATTAAAGGACTTTTTCTGGGTGTTTGTGTTTTTTTTAAATACTTTACTAGAAATTCATGGCGGTCATGTCTAATATTGGCGTGACCCCATGAATTTCGGGCTTAGGACCAGCTGATAATGCCAAGCTGGCCTTAACCCCTTTATTACCCAGTGAGCCACCGCAATAGGGCCCTGGATGAGTTGGGTACAGCGCCAGAAGATGGCGCTTCTATGAACGCGCCATTTTCCGGGGCGGCTGCGGACTGCAATTTGCAGCGGGTGGGGCCCAGAAAGCTTGGGTCTCCCTGCGCTGCAGATTCCAGCCCCCAGCTGCCTAGTTGTACCTGGCTGGACACAAAAATAGGGCGAAGCGCCACACATTTTTTTTTTTAATTATTTCATGAAATTCATGGAATAATTAAGAAAAAAAGGGCTTCCCTATATTGTTGTGTCCGGCTAGGTACAAATAGGCAGCTGGTGGTTGGGGGCAGCCCGTTCCTGCCTGCTGTACCTGGCTGGACACAAATATAGGGCGAAGCCCCACATAATTTTTTTTTAATTATTTCATGAATTTCCTGAAATAATTAAAAAAAAATTGACGTGGGGCTTCACACTATATTTGTGTCCAGCCAGGTACAGCAGGCAGGAACGGGCTACCCCCAACCACCAGCTGCCTATTTGTACCTGGCCAGACACAACAATATAGGGAAGCCCTTTTTTTCTTAATTATTCCATGAATTTCATGAAATAATTAAAAAAAAAAAAAACGTGGAGCTTCTCCCTATTTTTGTGTCCAGCCAGGTACAACTAGGCAGCTGGGGGATGGAATCTGCAGCGCAGGGAGGCCCAAGCTTTCTGCCCCCCCCCCCCGCTGAAAATTGCAGTCCGCGGCCGCCCCGGAAAATGGCGCGTTCATAGAAGCTGGATGCTGTACCTGGCTGGCATACAAAAATATGGCGAAGCCCACGTCAAAAGTTTTGGGAAAAATTCATTAAAAAATAAATAATAATTTAGGGACTGCATCTTTATTAAGTCCTTAAATGTCATTTAGTGTTAAAATAAAGGATTTATTTTAAAAAAAAATGGCGTGGGATCCCCCATAATTTTAGTCTCTAGCGGAGGTTAAGCAGACGGCTGGGGCAGATGTTTGAAGCCTGGGAAGGGGGTAAAACCCACGGAGCTTCCCAGGCTACTAATATCAGCCCCCAGCTGAATACCTAGCCTTTACTAGCTATTAAAATGGGGGACCCCCCCCAAAAAAATGACGTGGGGTCCCCCCTATTTTAATAGCTAGCAAAGGCTAGGCAGACAGCTGGGGGCTGATATTAATAGCTCAGGAAGGGTGCCATGAATATTGGCCCCCTCCCAGGCTAGAAACACCAGCCGTCAGCCCCCCCAAGAAATGGCGCATCCATATGATGCGCCAATTCTGGCACTTAGCCTCGCTCTTCCACGCTGCCCTGGTGCGGTGGCAGGGGGTAATAGTGGTGGGGTTCATGTCAGCGCCAGCTGCCATGAAGCCCAGGTTAGTAATGATGGCCGTCTATATGACACCCCCATTACTAACCTACAAAGTGTTAAAAAGAAAAAACACACTACACCCAGAAAAAAATAATTTATTTGAAATAAAACACCATTTTATTTAATTCTTAGTTTACTAAAAAAAAAATAGTTACCTGTCCACGTTCCTGCGCTGATCTCCCATGCACAGCTGTCACATCTGGAGATGGTGACAGCTGTGCATGGCTGCTGTAAGCTCACGCTGCCGGGAACACGTCCGCTCCCGGCAGCGGGAGCCACTGACTGAGGTCACCGGAGTGCATTCAGGCAGCGCAGCTCCGGAGACCTCCTTTACGGCAGTGCTGTACCGTGGGAATTTCTCACGATACAGCAGTGCCGTAAAGGAGCTAACCGGAGCAGCGCTGCCTGAACTCCGGTGAACCCTTACGGCCCCGTCACTCTAGCGGCGGCAGCGGTTCAGAGCGGTCACATTCTATGTGGCTGCTCTGAACTGGAGATCTTCGTGGGACACTCGTGGACTGCTACGGAGGGGTAAGGATAAGGTTGTGGTTTATTGTTTTATATTTTATTACAGGAGATCGCTGGCTTCGGGGAATTAGGTGTCTAGGTGAGTATAGGTGTAGTTTTTTATTTTTTACTTTATTTTAGGTGGCGATCGGCGGGGACAGGTAATGTATGAACTAATTTATTTAGGTAACCACTGGCCACCAATGACATGTATTTAAAATTTATTGGGGACACAGTAGGGCAATTTAAATAGCAGGATCAGGCTGATGGGAACTACTGCTCCCATCGAGCTGATCCTGCTGGCAGGAGTGGACGGGGGACAGACATAGGCCGATGGGAGTAGTAGTGTCACATCGGCCTATGTCTGCCTGCACGCACACACCCGCACACACACCGCACACACACCCGCACACACACCCCGCACACACACCCGCACACACACCCCGCACACACACACACCCCGCACACACTAATCATGACGGGCTGATGGTCTGGGAGGTGAGGCTGACCTGTGCGGCCGTGGGAAAGTTCATGTGAGTTCATGCAGTCAAGCATGAACTCACATGAACCCTCCGAGGGCACCGCGGCTACTTCAAATGAACAGCTGATCGGCATCACCTGATACCTCAGCTGTTCATTTGAAATAACCGGCGGGAAAGCGCAGCACAGAACGGGAAAGCCGGCGGTGAAGTCTTTTCACTGCCGGCTTCCCCGCCCGGGTCCTTCGCTCCTTGGTGCTGCGCTCCCCGCCCGGTCCTAATTTACGATTGGGATTGGAGGTGGCGAGGGGAGCGGAGGATCGGGGTGGGAGGCTGCGGGGAAGCAGTATGGGGCTGCGTGATTGTTTAAAAGCCGGCGGCTTTTTACCGCGCGCCGGCTATTAAACAATCAGGAGAATTCTCCCACGCTGGGATGGCATTCTGATGACAAGCTGAATCGCAGCTGAGCGCTGCCATCCAGCTTGTCATCCTTCACAGACACTGCAGAGCGCAGGCATTATGGGAACTTCCGATTCCGGTATTCGATATTATAAAAGTATCGGAATTAAGTATCGGAATTCCGATACAGTGAATATCGGCCGATACCCGATATTTCAGTATCGGAATGCTCAACACTAAGTCCTTAATACTAAGTCGTTTTCAGCCAATTTTCTGACTTTTGGAAAACGTTACTTTTTGGTGAAAATATCCATTCAATGAGGGAATAATATGTGTGAGGGTACCCCAGGAGAGTTCCAAATGTGTGTGGGTAGAATATATATATAACGGGGGTAAAATTGAAAAAAGTTTAAAAAAAAAATTTTTAGACTTAGTCTTTTATCTGGCGTTTTTCAGACTTTCAGAGAGAGGAAAATGTCAGTGAGCGTTCCGATTTCAATTGCAGTGCAATTCACCTGATGAGTTCTTGATATTTAGTCGTTTTTAACCAATTTGCTGACTTTTTGAAAATTTCACTTTTTGGTGAAAATATCCATTAAATGAGGGAATAATATGCGTGAGGGTACCCCAGGAGAGTTCCAAATGTGTGTGGGTAGAATATATATATAATGGGGGTAAAATTGAAAAACGATGAAAAGAAAATTTTTTAGACTTAGTCATTTATCTGGCGTTTTTCAGACTTTCAGAGAGGGGAAAATGTCAGTGAGCGTTCCGATTTCTGTTCCAGAGCAATTTGCCTGATGAGTTCTTGATACTTAATCAGTTTTAGCCAATTTTCTGACTTTTTGAAAATTTCACTTTTTGGTGAAAATATCCATTAAATGAGGGAATAATATGTGTGAGGGTACAACAGTTGAGTTCCAAATGTGTGTGGGTAGAATATATATCCCACGGGGGTAAAATTGAAAAAAGTTGAAAAAAAATTTTTTTTTGGACTTAGTCATTTTTCCGATGTTTGTCAGACTTTCAGAGAGGGGAAAATGTTATTGAGCGTTCTGATTTCAGTTCCAGAGCAATTCGCCTGATGAGTTCTTGATATTTAGTCGTTTGTAGCATATTTTCTGAATTTTTGAAAATGTCAGTTTTTGGTGAAAATATCCATTAAATGAGGGAATAATATGTGTGAGGGTACCCCAGGAGAGTTCTAAATGTGTGTGGGTAGAATATATATATAACGGGGGTAAAATTGAAAAAAGTTGAAAAAAATTTCTTTAGACTTATTCATTTTTCTTGCGTTTGTCGGACATTCAGAGAGGGGAAAATGTCAGTGAGCGTTCCGATTTCAGTTCCAGAGCGATTCGCCCGTTGAGTCCTTGATATTTAGTCGTTTTCAGCCAATTTTCTGACTTTTTGAAAATTTCACTTTTAGGTGAAAATATCCATTAAATGAGGGAATGACATGTGTGAGGGTACCCCAGGAGAGTTGCCAATGTGTGTGGGAAGAATATATATATATAACGAGGGTAAAATTTAAAAAAGTTGAAAAATTTTTTTTTGCTCTTAGTCATTTTTCCGGCATTTTTCAGACTTCTAGAGAGGGGAAAATGTCAGTGAGCGTACCGATTTCAGTTCCAGAGCGATTCGCCCGATGAGTCCTTAATAGTGTTGAGCGAGCACTAAAATGCTCGGGTGCTCGAAGCTCTGGCCGAGCTCGCCTTGATACTCGGGTGCTCGACCCGAGCAACGAGCCCAATGTTAGTCTATGGGAGACTCGAGCATTTTTGCGGTGGCACCCCCGGCAGTCTTTTAAAAGCCTAACAAGTGCCCAAAACTATAGTGACAGTGCTCAAATGACATGGCAACAGCATGGGGATCGCCCCAGGAAGCATTTCTGACCCCCAGGTCACTGCTGTCAACAACGTGGTCAGAGGTATTAAGCCACTTTTACAGGCTCACAATAAAACGTTCAAAAACGAAACTGAAACTTTTTTCCTGTGAAATACGTTAAGTAACATCCTTTCCAGGGTAAAGACTTGTGTATAAGTAAAAATAAATGACCAAAAACAAAAATACTCCTCCACACCTTCGGCTATGTTCACAAGTAGCATTTTTTATGCGTTTTTGCACTTTTGTATTGCTTTCAACTATGACAAATGCATTCACCGTGAAATGTCATTTTAACATTTTACAACCTTATCTGGCCATGTGCTGTGTGACACATGCATAAAGTGCTGAAAAGACAAGGGAACAGCATGGGGAAGACCCCTGGAAGCATCTCTGACTCCCAGGTCACTGTCTAAAAGTGTGCCCATCATAAGTGATCCTTACCGCATCAGAAGATGCAGACTTGCAACTACCCTCATGCAAGTTCTAGTCCCAGGGATGTGTTCAATTGTACCTCCCCCATTCCTTGCAATACAAGCAAAAGTATGCAGCCTGCCACCCACCCACCCCCAGGCTGCAATACCATACTGCTTGCTTGCTTGAACTTGAAATTGGGCCTTTTAGGCATGTGGAGGTGGAATCTGGCCACCACGTCATGGCTTTGTTGGCAGCCTGGAATCCATACTCAGTCCCCAACCGCCCGGCGGCCGGGTGTCCATACTCGGTCCCTAGCCGCCCCGCGGCCGGGTGTCCACACATGGTCCCCAGCCGCCTGGGGGCAGCAGGGTGTCCATAAACGGTCCCCAGCCGCCCCTATTTCTCCTTGGAACATCCCCCCACACACTTTTCTTAGCCCGGCCTGCTTTAGGCAGCATTTGACGAGCCCACCAGAGAACCAGACTCCTCCGGTGGGCCCTGACTTCTCCATCGGTGGAGTTGAGAGTGCCAAGGTGAGGAGCATGATGATGATGACAAAAGTTAGCATCTGCTATGTTTTCTTTTAATGCAAGTGTAAGTGTGCAGCCTGCCACCCACCCACCCCAAGACTGCAATTCCATACTGCTAGCTTGCACTTGAAATGGGGCCTTTTAGTTTGGAGGAGGCCAAAGCTGGCCACTACCTCATGGCTGCTTCGGCAGCGAGGTATCCATACTCAGTCCCCAGCCACCCATATTTGTCCTGTGTGCCTTATACATAAGATTAAGCACGTATACCAAAACATTACCTGTGCCCTCCCCAGTGCATTTAGTGGGAAGGAGAGCCTATTCCGCTTTAGTGTGTGCATGCCAAACCCCTGTTCATGGTACATGCAAAGATGCCTCCCACCTTGCACCTGTCATTGCAGACTTGCAACTATCCCCATTCAAGTCCTTGTCCCAGGACAGTGTTCAATTGTACCTCTCCCATTCCTTGCAATGCAAGCGCAAGTATGCAGCCTGCCACTCAACCACCCCCAGGCTGCAATACCATACTGCTTGCTTGCTTGCACTTTTAGGCATGTGGAGGTGGAATCTGGCCACCACGCCATGGCTGTGTCGGCGGCCTGGTATCCATACTCAGTCCCCAGCCGCCTGGTGGCCGGGTGTCCCCGCTTGCTCCCCATCCTCCAGGGGGTGGCCGGGTGTCCATACTCGGTCCCCAGCCACCCCTATTTGTCCCGGTAACCTTTCCCACACCTTTCCTAGCCTGGCCTGCTTTAGGGCAGTATTGGCCAAGCCCACCGGACTATCAGACTCCTCCGGTGGGCCCTGGCTTCTCCATCAGGGAAGTTGAGAGTGCCAAGGTGAGGAGCATGATGAGGATGATAGAAGTTAGCATCTGCTTTGTTTTGTTGTAATGCAAGCGCGTGTATGTAGTAGCGGCTAGGCCTGAGGTAGTCAGCGTTTTGGCGCATATCCTACCTCCTCCGAGGATTGCTGGATGTTTTCCTGCTACTATCCAAGTTCTATGACTCCAATTAAAACAAAGCTTCAGGTGATAAATGATGGATGAGGTAGTGGCAAAGGAGAAAGAGCAGGAGGAACAGGGACCATTCACATCAATATCAGGCCAGTCAACCAGATATGTCTTGTAGGATATGTTTCTGTAGCAAAAGGAGCGGTTCGGCTACACAGTTATAGGGCATACAGTGAGTGCAATGCCTACCAAAAATTTCGAGCCACTCCAATGCCCCTTGGAAATGACATGGAGGTCAGAGGGCGTTAACTAAACCTTCTTTTCCATTTATAGCAACTGGGTCTCCTGTGCACTGTTGGCCTAAGCAGTGAATGGAAGGCTTTCCAAAAATTATGAGGAACTGCAATGCCCCTTACAAGAGCCATGTGTGGCACCCCAGGGGTCTGGTCACCACAGTAATAGAGATATTACGTCGGAGAGCAAGTGGGAGGTTTCCTGGTCAGGATCCCTTAAACATGCAACATCCTCCTGCCCCAATCCTGGGAGGGGAGAATTCTGCCCTTATAAACTGGATCTGGGGCGGGGTTGAAAGAGTCAGAGAACAGTCAGAGTCAGAATGAGAGCAAGGGAAAGCAACAGCAATGAGCTCTGTAGGAGCTAGGAGCTAAAGACCAGGGGCTGGAAGCTGAGCAGAGCTCGCCCTGGCAGAGGACAATAGGAAGCGGACACAGGAGTCAGAAGCTGTGAGAACTTATATATCCAGCAGCAGAAACCAGCCGGCAGGGGATTTCAGGTCCTCTGGTCATAGAAGCCCGGAGGCTCAGTCACAAGCAAGGGACCATCACTGCCATCGTGGAGCGGAGGCTAACAGAAGGCCCCAAGTCACCAGCCATACGGGTGAGCACTACACGGTACACTCAGGGACATGGGCTACTTCTACCCGCTTACAGCAAGGTAGCCAGGAAGAGTGCAGACAGACGGGGAGGCCTACAGCTCCACCTGGCCAGGGGAACTCCTGCTTGCTCACAGACTGACCAGGCCTCTTATGCTAGCCAGCACTCCCGGGAGGGTCTAACTTATAATCTTCAGTAAAGACCCTGAACTGCACTGCAAAGACTCTGAGTCATTCCTGCTGCGCTCTTGCACCATCACCCCCATCATCCACACTCACTGCCCTGAGGCTATACTCCTCCCGAGGGGAGTTATCCCATTCAGCGGTCTTCCTCGCAGCGGTGGTACTCCCTGACCGCAATCCACGGGTGGCGCAGTCGGACAATTAACCTCAAAAAAGACTGCTACTGGTTTGACCAGCCTGAGCCATGGGAACGGGTCACTGCCACGGAGACTACAGACCCCAGAGACCCGGCACCGGGTATCCCACACACGTGTACACACGGCCCAGGGGGTGCGTCACATGCAGTACAGCATATTACAAACATAAGTCCCATTATTGGGGAGTGGATGTCCCATGGTATTTGCTTATGCTTTCCAAGCAAAAGCTGCCAAAAATTAGGACGGAGCAACTTGCAATGCCCCTTACAAGAGCCATGCAGTACAGCATATTACAAACATAAGTCCCATTATTGGGGAGTGGGTGTCCCATAGTATTTGCTTATGCTTTCCCAGCAAAAGCTGCCAAAAATTAGGACGGAGCAACTTGCAATGCCCCTTACAAGAGCCATGCAGTACAGCATATTACAAACATAAGTCCCATTAATGGGGAGTGGGTGTCCCATAGTATTTGTTTATGTTTTCCCAGCAAAAGCTGGCAAAAATTAGGACGGAGCAACTTGCAATGCCCCTTACAAGAGCCATGCAGTACAGCATATTACAAACATAAGTCCCATTATTGGGGAGTGGGTGTCCCATAATATTTGCTTATGCTTTCCCAGCAAAAGCTGCCAAAAATTAGGACGGAGCAACTTGCAATGCCCCTTACAAGAGCCATGCAGTACAGCATATTACAAACATAAGTCCCATTATTGGGGAGTGGGTGTCCCATAGTATTTGCTTATGCTTTCCCAGCAAAAGCTGCCAAAAATTAGGACGGAGCAACTTGCAATGCTCCTTGCAAGAGCCATGCAGTACAGCATATTACAAACATAAGTCCCATTATTGGGGAGTGGGTGTCCCATAGTATTTGCTTATGCTTTCCCAGCAAAAGCTGCCAAAAATTAGGACGGAGCAACTTGCAATGCCCCTTACAAGAGCCATGCAGTACAGCATATTACAAACATAAGTCCCATTATTGGGGAGTGGGTGTCCCATAGTATTTGCTTATGCTTTCCCAGCAAAAGCTGCCAAAAATTAGGACGGAGCAACTTGCAATGCTCCTTGCAAGAGCCATGCAGTACAGCATATTACAAACATAAGTCCCATTATTGGGGAGTGGGTGTCCCATAGTATTTGCTTATGCTTTCCCAGCAAAAGCTGCCAAAAATTAGGACGGAGCAACTTACAATGCTCCTTGCAAGAGCCATGCAGTACAGCATATTACAAACATAAGTCCCATTATTGGGGAGTGGGTGTCCCATAGTATTTGCTTATGCTTTCCCAGCAAAAGCTGCCAAAAATTAGGATGGAGCAACTTGCAATGCCCCTTACAAGAGCCATGCAGTACAGCATATTACAAACATAAGTCCCATTATTGGGGAGTGGGTGTCCCATAGTATTTGCTTGTGCTTTCCCAGCAAAAGCTGCCAAAAATAAGGACGGAGCAACTTGCAATGATCCTTGCAAGAGCCATGCAGTACAGCATATTACAAACATAAGTCCCATTATTGGGGAGTGGGTGTCCCATAGTATTTGCTTATGCTTTCCCAGCAAAAGCTGCCAAAAATTAGGACGGAGCAACTTGCAATGCCCCTTACAAGAGCCATGCAGTACAGCATATTACAAACATAAGTCCCATTATTGGTGAGTGGGTGTCCCATAGTATTTGCTTATGCTTTCCAAGCAAAAGCTGCCAAAAATTAGGACGGAGCAACTTGCAATGCCCCTTACAAGAGCCATGCAGTACAGCATATTACAAACATAAGTCCCATTATTGGGGAGTGGGTGTCCCATAGTATTTGCTTATGCTTTCCCAGCAAAAGCTGCCAAAAATTAGGACGGAGCAACTTGCAATGCCCCTTACAAGAGCCATGCAGTACAGCATATTACAAACATAAGTCCCATTATTGGGGAGTGGGTGTCCCATAGTATTTGCTTATGCTTTCCCAGCAAAAGCTGCCAAAAATTAGGACGGAGCAACTTGCAATGCCCCTTACAAGAGCCATGCAGTACAGCATATTACAAACATAAGTCCCATTACTGGGGAGTGGGTGTCCCATAGTATTTGCTTATACTTTCCAAGCAAAAGCTGCCAAAAATTAGGATGGAGCAACATGCAATGCCCCTTGCAAGAGCCATGCAGTACAGCATTTACAAACATAAGTTCCATTATTGGGGAGTGGGTGTCCCATAGTATTTGCTTATGCCTTGCAAGCAAAAGCTGCCAAAAATAAGGACGGAGGAACTTGCAATGCTGGCACCCTGGTGGTATAGTGGTGGTGGAGGCTGAGGATAAGGAATAGAACATTAAACAGCCAAAACGAGGAAGCGTATACCCATGTGTGGGTGTGAAGCGGTGCATGTGAATACACCTCCCGAAATAACACAGTGGATTTGACTTTATGTTACTCTGCTATCATTTGGTGGTGATGAGAAGTCTGTCCCAATCCAGCCCTTGTTCATTTTGATAAGGGTCAGCTTGTCAGCATTGTCAGTTGACAGGCGAGTGCGCTTATCAGTTATAATTCCACCAGCGGCACTAAAAATACGCTCAGATAACACACTAGCGGCAGGGCAGGCCAGGACCTCCAAGGCGTACAGAGCGAGTTCATTCCAAGTGTCCAGCTTGGATACCCAAAAATTAAAAGGCACAGAGGAATCACGGAGGACGCTGGTACGATCGGCAAGGTACTCCCTCACCATCTTTTGAAACTTTCCACTCCTTGTGAGAGTACCCCGCGCCTCAGGGCCTGTAAGCTGGGCGGGTGTCAGAAAACTGTCCCAGAACGTTGACAGTGTTCCCCTGCCTCTGCTGGATTGGAGTTGCATCTCTCTCGCCTGTACGCCTTGGTTGGGCAACGAACTGTGACCTCTGCCGCTAGCGTGTACAGATGGGAATTTTTTTAAGAGTTCTGCAGCAAGGGCCTTTTGGTATTGCCTCATTTTTGTAGACCTCTCCACCTCAGGAATAAGAGAGTGAAAGTTCTCCTTGTAGCGGGGTCTACAAGTGTCACCAACCAGTAATGACTGTCACCCAACATTTTGACAACGCGATGGTCACGGTTAAGGCAGCGTAACATAAAGTCAGCCATGCGTGCCAGACTGGTAACGGGCAAGATTTCCGTGTCCTCACCAAGATGATGACTGACCATGCTCTCCTCCTCCTCCTCTTCCTCCTCCCCCCTGTCCTCAGGCCACCCACGCTGAACCGACGGTATGACACTTGTACAGGTACTAACGTCTACAACGCATGATAGCAGCTCCTGTTCTTCCTCCTCCTCCTCCTCCTCTCCCTCATTGTCCCCCAATGCACGTTGGGATGAGATGAGGCTAGGCTGTGTTTAATCGCCCGCTACAGCTTCTTGATCCATCTCATCATACTCTGGCTGCAATGCCTCCTCTTTAATTCTCTGCAGAGAGCGTTGCAAAAGACAGACAAGTGGGATGCTGACACTAATGATGGCATCATCGCCACTCACCATCTTGGTGGCCTCCTCAAAGTTTGTCAGGATGGTACATATGTCAGATATCCAGGTCCACTCCTGAGGTCTTATGTGGAGTCTGACCTGAATATCGACGGCATTGTTGCAGCTGGTACTCCACAACTGCTCTCTTCTGCTCACAAATCCTTTGCAACATGTGGAGGGTAGAGTTCCAACGTGTGGGGACATCACACACCAGTCGGTGTGCCGGAAGCTGCAAACGCTGCTACAACACAGCAAGGGCGGCGGAAGCTGTAGCCGACTTGCGAAAATGAGCTGACAGGCGGCGTACTTTCACGAGCAGATCTGGCAACTCGGGGTACAATTTAAGAAACCGCTGAACCACGAGGTTAAGCACATGAGCCAGGCATGGTACGTGTGTGATCTCACCTCGCCTCAGAGCCGCCACCAGGTTACGGCCATTGTCACACACGACCATGCCGGGATGTAGGTCAGCGGTCTCAGCCACAGATCTGCATGCTCTTTCACAGCTGTCCACAACTCACAAGCAGTGTGAGGTTTATCACCTAAGCTTATGAGTTTCAGCACAGCCTGTTGCCGCTTGGCGGAGGCAGTACTGCAATGCTTCCAGCTTGTAACTGATGTGGTGATATCTGAGCGGGACGCTGAACATGAGGAGGAGGAGGATGAGCAGGAGCTGTACACTGTGGGAGCAACTCAGACTGACATAGGGCCAGCAATCCTCGGTGTGGGGAGGATGTGTTCCGTCCCAAGGTCCGACTTGGCCCCGACTTCTACTATGTTTAACCAGTGTGCCGTCAGAGAGATGTACCATTCCTGGCCACAAGCACTTGTCCACATGCCCGTTGTCAGGTGGACTCTCCTAGTAACTGCGTTGTTGAGGGCACGGCAGATGCTTTGGGACACGTGCTTGTGTAGTGCGGGGATGGCACACCGGGCAAAATAGTGTCGGCTGGGGACCGAGTACCGAGGGACGGCCACCGCCATAAGATTGCGGAAGGATTCCACCAGTCTCCACCAGCCTAAAAGGCAGCATTTCCAATGCAAGCAGTCGTGAAATGTACGAATTTAGGACTGTGGCCTGTGGGGCGTTAGCTGCGAATTTCCGCTTTCGTTCAAAGGTCTGGGATATGGACAATTGAGCGCTGCGGTGGGACGTGGACGTGGACGTTGATGCTGTTTCTTGAGAAACTTCCATAACAAGTGAAGACTGAGAGGAGGGGGCATCTTTACATGCAGTATGGACAGGGGATTGCCTTGCGACACGCGCTGACACTGGTCGTGGACCCTGGGTTTCGCCCCAGAAAGTCGGGTGCTTTGCTGCCATGTGCCTGATCATGCTGGTGGTGGTCAGGCTGGTAGTTTTGTCACCCCTGCTGATGCTGGCATGGCAGGTGGAACATATGGCCTTTTTGGGGTTATTAGCAGAGTCTTTAAAAAAATTCCAGACTCTGGAAGACCTACCGCTTGTACTGGCAACATCCCTCGTGTTGGTGTTACGGGGAACAGTTGCCTGCCTTCTGTCTGCGGCCACCACACTGCTTCTTCCTGCCTGTTGGGGTACTCTGCCTCCCTCCCCCTGTGTGCTGCTGGCCTCACTCTCCATGTCCCCCTTCCACGTTGGGTCAGTTACTAGATCATCCACCACCTCCTCCTCTTCCACTTGCGCACCACGATCCTCCCCCTCACTTCCTGGCAATTGTGTCTCTTCATCGTCCACCTCTTGTGCCAGATTGCCAACGTCGACTTCCTGTGGCCGTGGCTGTTCAAATATTTGGGCATCGCAACATGGGATCTCCTCTTCCACCACTTCAAGCGTATCAGGCGAGGCGCCCAAATATGGAAATGGACCAGTGAACAGCTCTTCAGAGTGTCCAAGTGTGGGATCACATGCTGTCTGACGACACTCGGCATGGTGGGAGGAAGGAGCATCAGGGTGAGGAGGAGTATGAGGTCGAGACTCACGGCTACTAAGAGTTGACCGTGTGGAAGACAGACCGGAGGTGGTGGTGCCCAGGTAACTGGAAGTATTATCTGCTATTCAATTAATAACCTGTTCACACTGATCAATTCTCAATACTGGTGTTGTTCTGTGCTTCGCTAGTAATTCGGTCAAGAAGTGGGAGCGAGAAGATGTGGCTGTTGGTTGTGGCACATTTTCACCTTGGCCACGGCCCCGTCCTCTGCATGAACCATCACCAGAACGTCCACTTTCACGTCCCTTGCCACGCGCCTTGCCCATTGTAAATGAAGTAAAATAGCTTACACTTGCACTATCAATGGAAAAAGGGTAATACAGAGTGGATTAGAACTGTGGAAGAGGAAAACCACAGTTATTGTTTACTGGGGTATACCACACTTTTTTAAATAGAGATATTTGCAGCTGAACAGTGAGCGACAAACTCAAACTGCTTTTTTTTTAGATACCAAAGGCCCATAACTGGATAGTACAGCGATTTGACCCGTGGAACTGCGAAACCACACTGGGATGTCGGGCCTAGACAAGACTATTTTCAACAGATATATTTTTGTGTAACAACAGTCAGGAGACACTACTGTTTTTCTTTACGGAAAAAACTACCAAAACCTGAATAATAGAGATTTTTTACCGTGGGATGGCAAAACCACAGTCATTGTTTACTGGGGTATACCACACTTTTTTAAATAGAGATATTTGCGGCTGAATAGTGAGCGACACACTCAAACTGCTTTATTTTTAGATACCAAAGGCCCAAAACTGGATAGTACAGCGATTTGACCCGTGGAACTGTGAAACCACATTGGGATGCCGGGCCTACACAAGACTATTTTCAACAGATATATTTTTGTGTCACAACAGTCAGGAGACACTACTGTTTTTCTTTACGGAAAAAACTACCAAAAGCTGAATAATAGAGATTTTTTCCGTGGGATGGCAAAACCACAGTTATTGTTTACTGGGGTATACCACACTTTTTTAAATAGAGATATTTGCGGCTGAACAGTGAGCGACACACTCAAACTGCTTTTTCTTTAGATACCAAAGGCCCAAAACTGGATAGTACAGCGATTTGAACCGTGGAACTGCGAAACCACACTGGGATGTCGGGCCTACACGAGACTATTTTCAACAGATATATTTTTGTGTTACAACAGTTAGGAGACACTACTGTTTTTCTTTACGGAAAAAACTACCAAAAGCTGAATAATAGAGATTTTTTACCGTTGGATGGCAAAACCACAGTTATTGTTTACTGGGGTATTCCACACTTTTTTAAATAGAGATATTTGCGGCTGAACAGTGAGCGACACACTCAAACTGCTTTTTTTAGATACCAAAGGCCCAAAACTGGATAGTACAGCGATTTGACCCGTGGAACTGCGAAACCACACTGGGATGTCGGGCCTACACGAGACTATTTTCAACAGATATATTTTTGTGTTACAACAGTTAGGAGACACTACTGTTTTTCTTTACGGAAAAAACTACCAAAAGCTGAATAATAGAGATTTTTTACCGTTGGATGGCAAAACCACAGTTATTGTTTACTGGGGTATTCCACACTTTTTTAAATAGAGATATTTGCGGCTGAACAGTGAGCGACACACTCAAACTGCTTTTTTTAGATACCAAAGGCCCAAAACTGGATAGTAGAGAGATTTGATCCGTGGAACTGCGAAACCACACTGGGATGTCGGGCCTACACAAGACTATTTTCAACAGATATATTTTTGCGTCACAACAGTCAGGAGACACTACTGTTTTTCTTTACGGAAAAAACTACCAAAAGCTGAATAATAGAGATTTTTTACCGTGGGATGGCAAAACCACAGTTATTGTTTACTGGGGTATACCACACTTTTTTAAATAGAGATATTTGCGGCTGAACAGTGAGCGACACACTCAAACTGCTTTTTTTTTAGATACCAAAGGCCCAAAACTGGATAGTACAGCGATTTGACCCGTGGAACTGCGAAACCACACTGGGATGTCGGGCCTACACAAGACTATTTTCAACAGATATATTTTTGTGTCACAACAGTCAGGAAACACTACTGTTTTTCTTTACGGAAAAAACTACCAAAACCTGAATAATAGAGATTTTTTACCGTGGGATGGCAAAACCACAGTTATTGTTTACTGGGGTATACCACACTTTTTTAAATAGAGATATTTGCGGCTGAACAGTGAGCGACACACTCAAACTGTTTTTTTTTTAGATACAAATGGACCAAAATGGATAATACAGAGGTTTGAACCGTGGAAGTGCAAAACAACACTTCTGTTTCTCTAGCCTACACCAGACTATTTTCAACAGTTATATTTGTGTCTGAAAAATCAGAGACATGCTTTTTTTTTGGGGGGGGGACACACCAAAAGGTTGATAAGACGGGTATTCGTACAGTGTGAAGGAGGAAAAAAAAAGGAGGATTTAGATGAAAAAAAAGGATTTTTTCTGTCCCCCGACACCTGGTGCTAAGTCCAGCAATTTCAGCAACAGGAGCACACAGGACTGTAATGCAGCGTTTGCTGGTATAACCACTGTGTCTCCTATACAGCCTGCCTTCCTGGTATCTGGGATGGATATTAGTCCTGAAAAGGACTGTTTGTTTGTTCTGGCTGCCTTTACAGACCCTATACTAACTATTTCGCAGTTTATATCTTTCCCTAAATCAGCAGCGCTGTCCCTACACTGTTTAATCCAGAGCGACTGTGTCCAAGATGGCGGCGCCCCGTTTTAAATACTCGAGGTGACGCTGTGCGGACAGCCAATCACTGTAATGCCCTCAACCAACATGGCTGCAGCATTACAGTGACTGGCTGGCAATCCCTGCATGTTCATTGGCTCTGTAAAGAGCGCCAAACATGCAGGGCGGAGACCCGAGCTCCCGCCCGAGTAACCCGGAAATGCTCGGTGCTCGCCGAACATCCCGAGTAGCGTGATGCTCGGGCGAGTACCGAGCAGTGTCGAGCATGTTCGCTCAACACTATTCCTTAATACTAAGTCGTTTTCAGCCAATTTTCTGACTTTTTGAAAACTTCACTTTTTGGTGAAAATATCCATTAAATGAGGGAATAATATGTGTGAGGGTACCCCAGGGAAGTTCCAAATGTGTGTTGGTACAATATATATCCCACGGGGATAAAATTGAAAAAAGTTGAAAAACAATTTTTTTGGACTTAGTAATTTTTCTGGCGATTGTCAGACTTACAGAGAGGCTAAAATATCAGTGAGCGTTCCGATTTCAGTTCCAGAGAGAGTCGCTTGATGAGTCCTTCAGTCAATTTTCTGACTTTTTGAAAATTTCACTTTTTGATGAAAATATCCATTAAATGAGTGAATAATATGTGTGAGGGTACCCCAGGAGAGTTCCAAATGTGTGTGGGTAGAATATATATCCCATGGGAGTAAAATTGAAAAAAGTTGAAAAAAATTTTTTTTGCAACTTAGTCATTTTTCCGGCATTTGTCAGACTTTCAGAGAGGGGAAAATGTCAGTGAGCGTTCCGATTTCAGCACCAGAGCGATTCACCCGATGAGTCATTGATATTTAGTCGTTTTCAGCCAATTTTCTGACTTTTTGAAAATTTCACTTTTGGGTGAAAATATCCATTAAATGAGGTAATAATATGTGTGAGGGTACCCCAGGAGAGTTCCAAATGTGTGTATGTAGAATGCATATATAATGGGGGTAAAATTGAAAACAAGTTGAAAAAAATTTTTTGGGACTTAGTCATTTTTCTGCCATTTTTCAGACTTTCAGAGAGGGTAAAATGTCAGTGAGTGTTCCGATTTCAGCTCCAGAGCGATTCGGCCGATGAGTCATTGATATTAAGGCGTTTTCAGCCAATTTTCTGACTTTGTGAAAATTTCACTTTTTTGGGAAAATATCCATTAAATGAGGGAAAAACATGTGTGAGGGTACCCCAGGAGAGTTCCAAATGTGTGTGGGTAGAATATATATATATAAAGGGGGTGAAATTGAAAAATTAAAAAAAAAATTTTTTGGGACTTAGTCATTTTTCTGCCGTTTGTCAGACTTACAGAGAGGGGAACATGTCAGTGAGCGTTCCGATTTCAGTTCCAGAGCGATTCGCCAATGATTCCTTGATATTAAGGCTTTTTCAGCCAATTTTCTGACTTTTTGAAAATTTCACTTTTTGATGATAATATAGATTAAATGAGGGAATATTATGTAAGAGGGAACCCCAGGAGAGTTACAAATGTGTGTGGGTAGAATATATATCCCACGGGGGTAAAATTGAAAATAGTTGAAATAAAATATTTTTGGACTTAGTTATTTTTCCGGCGTTTGTCTGACTTTCAGAGAGGGGAAAATGTCAGTGAGCATTCCGATTTCAGTTCCAGAGCAATTCGACTTATGAGTTCTTGATATTTAGTAGTTTTTAGGCAATTTTCTGACTTTTTGAAAATTTCACTTTTTTGGGAAAATATCCACTAAATGAGGGTAAAATATGTGTGAGGGTACCCCAAAAGAGTTCCACATGTGTGTGGGTAGAATATATATATATAACGGGGGTAAAATTGAAAAAAGTTGAAAAAAATTTTTCTTAGACTTAGTCATTTTTCTGGCATTTGTCAGACTTTCAGAGAGGGGAAAATGTCAGTGAGCATTCCGATTTCAGTTCCAGAGCAATTCGCCTGATGAGTTCTTAATATCTAGTCGTTTTTAGCCAATTTTCTGACTTTTTGAAAATTTCACTTTTTTGGGAAAATATCCACTAAATGAGGAAAAAATATGTGTGAGGGTACCCCAGGACAGTTCCAAATGTGTGTGGGCACAATATACATCCCACGGGGGTAAAATTGAAAAAACAAAAAAAAATTTATCTTTCTACTTAGTCATTTTTCCGGCATTTGTCAGACTTTCAAGAGAGGGGAAAATGTCAGTGAGCATTGCGAATTCAGTTCCAGAGAGATTCGGCCGATGAGTCATTGATATTAAGGCGTTTTCAGCCAATTTTCTGACTTTGTGAAAACTTCACTTTTTTGGGAAAATATCCATTAAATGAGGGAAAAACATGTGTGAGGGTACCCCAGGAGAGTTCCAAATGTGTGTGGTTAGAATATATATCCCACGGGAGTAAAATTGAAAAAAGTTGAAAAAATTTTTTTGGGGACTTAGTCATTTTTCCGGCAATTTTCAGACTTTTAGAGAGGGGAAAATGTCAGTGAGCGTTCCGATTTCAGTTCCAGAGCAATTCGCCTGATGAGTCATTGATAGTCATTTTCAGCAAATTTTCTGACTTTTTGAAAATTTAACTTTCTTGGGAAAATATCCACTAAATGAGGGAAAAATGTGTGTGAGGGTACCCCAGGAGAGTTCCAAATGTGTGTGGGTAGAATATATATATATATAAAGGGTAGAATTGAAAAAAATTGAAAAAATTTTTTTTGGGACTTAGTCATTTTTCTGCCGTTTGTCAGACTTACAGAGAGGGGAACATGTCAGTGAGCGTTCCGATTTCAGTTCCAGAGCGATTCGCCAAAGATTCCTTGATATTAAGGCTTTTTCAGCCAATTTTCTGACTTTTTGAAAATTTCACTTTTTGATGATAATATAGATTAAATGAGGGAATATTATGTAAGAGGGAACCCCAGGAGAGTTACAAATGTGTGTGGGTAGAATATATATCCCAAGGGGGTAAAATTGAAAAAGTTGAAAAAAAATTGTTTTGGACTTAGTCGTTTTTCCGGCTTTTTTCAGACTTTCAGAGAGGGGAAAATGTCAGAGAGCGTTCCGATTTCAGTTCCAGAGCGATTCGCCCGATGAGTCCTTGATATTTAGTGATTTTCAGCCAATTTTCTGACTTTTTGAAAATTTCACTTTTGGGTGAAAACATCCACTAAATGAGGGAAAAATATGTGTGAGGGTACCCCAGGAGAGTTTCAAATATGTGTGGGTAGAATAAATATATATAACAGGCGCAAAATTGAAAAAAGTTGAAAATGGTTTTTTTTGGACTTAGTCATTTTTCCGGCATTTGTCAGACTTACAGAGAGGGGAAAATGTCAGTGAGCATTTCGATTTCAGTTCCAGAGCAATTCGCCTGATGAGTTCTTGATATTTAGCCATTTTTAGCCAATTTTCTGACTTTTTGAAAATTTCACTTTTTGGTGAAAATATACATTAAATGAGGGAATAATATGTGTGAGGGTACCCCAGGAGAGTTATAAATGTGTGTGGGTAGAATATATATATATATATAACAGGGGGTAAAATTGAAAAAAGTAAAAAAAAAATTTGGGGGGACTTAGTCTTTTTACCTGCTTTTGTCAGACTTTCAGAGAGGGGAAAATGTCAGTCAGCATTCCGATTTCAGTTCCAGACCAGTTCGCCTGATGAGTTCTTGATATTTACTCATTTTTAGAAAAATTTTTGACTTTTTGAAAATTTCACTTTTTTGGGAAAATATTCACTAAATGAGAGTAAAATATGTGTGAGGGTACCCCAGGAGAGGTCCAAATGTTTGTGGCAGAATATATATATATATATAAAACGAGGGTAAAATTGAAAAAAGTTAAAATAAAATTTGGGGGGACTTAGTCTTTTTAACTGCTTTTGTCAGACTTTCAGAGAGGGGAAAATGTCAGTGAGCGTTCCGATTTCAGTTCCAGAGCTATTCACCCGATGAGTCGTTGATATTAAGTCGTATTCAGCCAATTTTCTGACCTTTTGAAAATTTCACTTTTTGGTGAAAATATCCATTAAATGAGGGAATAATATGTGTGAGGGTACCCCAGGAAAGTTCCAAATGTGTGTGGGTAGAATATATATCCCACGGGGCTAAAATTGAAAAATGTTGAAAAAATTTTTTTTTGGACTTAGTCATTTTTCCGGCATCTTTCAGAGAGGGGGAAATGTCAGTGAGCGTTCCAATTTCCTTTCCAGAGCAATTCGCCTGATGTATTCTTGATATTAAGTCGTTTTCAGCCAATTTTCTGACTTTTCAAAATTTAATTTTTTGGTGAAAATATCCATTAAATGAGGGAATAATATGTGTGAGGGTACCCCAGGAGAGTTTCAAATGTGTGTGGGTAGAATATAGATATAACGGGGGTAAAATTGAAAAAAGTTAAAAAAAAATGTTTTTGCACTTAGTAATTTTTAGGGCATTTTTCAAACTTTCAGAGAGGGGAAAATGTCAGTGAGCATAACGATTTCAGTTCCAGAGCGATTCGCCCGATGAGTCCTTGATATTTAGTGATTTTCAGCCAATTTTCTGACTTTTTGAAAATTTCACTTTTGGGTGAAAACATCCACTAAATGAGGGAAAAATATGTGTGAGGGTACCCCAGGAGAGTTTCAAATATGTGTGGGTAGAATAAATATATATAACAGGCGCAAAATTGAAAAAAGTTGAAAATGTTTTTTTTTGGACTTAGTCATTTTTCCGGCATTTGTCAGACTTACAGAGAGGGGAAAATGTCAGTGAGCATTTCGATTTCAGTTCCAGAGCAATTCGCCTGATGAGTTCTTGATATTTAGCCATTTTTAGCCAATTTTCTGACTTTTTGAAAATTTCACTTTTTGGTGAAAATATACATTAAATGAGGGAATAATATGTGTGAGGGTACCCCAGGAGAGTTATAAATGTGTGTGGGTAGAATATATATATATATATAACAGGGGGTAAAATTGAAAAAAGTAAAAAAAAAATTTGGGGGGACTTAGTCTTTTTACCTGCTTTTGTCAGACTTTCAGAGAGGGGAAAATGTCAGTCAGCATTCCGATTTCAGTTCCAGACCAGTTCGCCTGATGAGTTCTTGATATTTACTCATTTTTAGAAAAATTTTTGACTTTTTGAAAATTTCACTTTTTTGGGAAAATATTCACTAAATGAGAGTAAAATATGTGTGAGGGTACCCCAGGAGAGGTCCAAATGTTTGTGGCAGAATATATATATATATATAAAACGAGGGTAAAATTGAAAAAAGTTAAAATAAAATTTGGGGGGACTTAGTCTTTTTAACTGCTTTTGTCAGACTTTCAGAGAGGGGAAAATGTCAGTGAGCGTTCCGATTTCAGTTCCAGAGCTATTCACCCGATGAGTCGTTGATATTAAGTCGTATTCAGCCAATTTTCTGACCTTTTGAAAATTTCACTTTTTGGTGAAAATATCCATTAAATGAGGGAATAATATGTGTGAGGGTACCCCAGGAAAGTTCCAAATGTGTGTGGGTAGAATATATATCCCACGGGGCTAAAATTGAAAAATGTTGAAAAAATTTTTTTTTGGACTTAGTCATTTTTCCGGCATCTTTCAGAGAGGGGGAAATGTCAGTGAGCGTTCCAATTTCCTTTCCAGAGCAATTCGCCTGATGTATTCTTGATATTAAGTCGTTTTCAGCCAATTTTCTGACTTTTCAAAATTTAATTTTTTGGTGAAAATATCCATTAAATGAGGGAATAATATGTGTGAGGGTACCCCAGGAGAGTTTCAAATGTGTGTGGGTAGAATATAGATATAACGGGGGTAAAATTGAAAAAAGTTAAAAAAAAATGTTTTTGCACTTAGTAATTTTTAGGGCATTTTTCAAACTTTCAGAGAGGGGAAAATGTCAGTGAGCATAACGATTTCAGTTCCAGAGCGATTCGCCCGATGAGTCCTTGATATTAAGTCGTTTTCAGCCAATTTTCTGACTTTTTGAAAACTTCACTTTTTGGTGAAAATATCCATTAAATGAGGGAATAATATGTGTGAGGGTACCCCAGGAGAGTTCCAAATGTGTGTGGGTAGAATATATATCCCATGGGGGTAAAATTGAAAAAAGTTGAAAAAAATTTTTTTGGACTTAGTCATTTTTCCATCATTTTTCAGACTTTCGGAGAGGGGAAAATGTCACTGAGCATTCTGATTTCAGTTCCAGAGTGATTCGCACGATGAGTCCTTGATATTAAGTCGTTTTCAGCCAATTTTCTGACTTTTTGAAAACTTCACTTTTTGGTGAAAATATCCATTAAATGAGGGAATAATATGTGTGAGGGTACCCCAGGAGAGTTCCAAATGTGGGTGGGTAGAATATATATCCCATGGGGGGTAAAATCGAAAAAAGTTTAAAAAAAATTTTTTGGGACTTAGTCATTTTTCCATCATTTTTCAGACTTTCGGAGCGGGGAAAATGTCAGTGAGTATTCCGATTTCAGTTCCAGAGTGATTCGCACGATGAGTCCTTGATATCAAGTCGTTTTCAGCCAATTTTCTGACTTTTTGAAAACTTCACTTTTTGGTGAAAATATCCATTAAATGAGGGAATAATATGTGTGACGGTACCCTAGGAGAGATCCAAATGTGTGTGGGTAGAACATATATCCCATGGAGGTAAAATTGAAAAAAGTTGAAAAAAAATTTTTTTGGACTTAGTCATTTTTCCATCATTTTTCAGACTTTCGGAGAGGGAAAAATGTCAGGGAGCATTCCGATTTCAGTTCCAGAGCGATTCGCTCGATGAGTCCTTAATATTAAGTCGTTTTCAGCCAATTTTCTGACTTTTTGAAAACTTCACTTTTTGGTGAAAATATCCATTAAATGAGGGAATAATATGTGTGAGGGTACCCCAGGAGAGTTCCAAATGTGTGTGGGTAGAATATATATCCCATGGGGGTAAAATTGAAAAAAGTTGAAAAAAATTTTTTTGGACTTAGTCATTTTTCCATCATTTTTCAGACTTTCGGAGAGGGGAAAATGTCACTGAGCATTCTGATTTCAGTTCCAGAGTGATTCGCACGATGAGTCCTTGATATTAAGTCGTTTTCAGCCAATTTTCTGACTTTTTGAAAACTTCACTTTTTGGTGAAAATATCCATTAAATGAGGGAATAATATGTGTGAGGGTACCCCAGGAGAGTTCCAAATGTGGGTGGGTAGAATATATATCCCATGGGGGTAAAATTGAAAAAAGTTAAAAAAAAATTTTTTTGGACTTAGTCATTTTTCCAGCATTTTTCAGACTTTCGGAGAGGGAAAAATGTCAGTGAGCATTCCGATTTCAGTTCCAGAGCGATTAGCCCGATGGGTCCTTGATATTAAGTCGTTTATAGCCAATTTTGACTTTTTGAAAACTTCACTTTTTGGTGAAAATGACCATTAAATGAGGGAATAATATGTGTGAGGGTACCCCAGGAGAGTTCCAAATGTGGGTGGGTAGAATATATATCCCATGGGGGTAAAATTGAAAAAAGTTAAAAAAAAATTTTTTTGGACTTAGTCATTTTTCCAGCATTTTTCAGACTTTCGGAGAGGGAAAAATGTCAGTGAGCATTCCGATTTCAGTTCCAGAGCGATTAGCCCGATGGGTCCTTGATATTAAGTCGTTTATAGCCAATTTTGACTTTTTGAAAACTTCACTTTTTGGTGAAAATGACCATTAAATGAGGGAATAATATGTGTGAGGGTACCACAGGACAGTTCCAAATGTGTGTGGGTAGAATATATATCCCATGGGGGTAAAATTGAAAAAAGTTTAAAAAAAATTTTTTTGGTCTTAGTCATTTTTCCATCATTTTTCAGACTTTTGGAGAGGGAAAAATGTCACTGAGCATTCTGATTTCAGTTCCAGAGTGATTCGCACGATGAGTCCTTGATATTGAGTCGTTTTCAGCCAATTTTCTGACTTTTTGAAAACTTCACTTTTTGGTGAAAATATCCATTAATTGAGGGAATAATATGTGCGAGGGTACCCCAGGAGAGTTCCAAATGTGTGTGGGTAGAATATATATCCCACGGGGGTAAAATTGAAAAAAGTTGAAAAAAATGTTTTTTGGACTTAGTCATTTTTCCATCATTTTTCAGACTTTCGGAGAGGGGAAAATGTCAGTGAGCATTCCGATTTCAGTTCCAGAGCGATTCGCCCGATGAGTCCTTGATATTTAGTCGTTTTCAGCCAATTTTCTGACTTTTTGAAAACTTCACTTTTTGGTGAAAATATCCATTAAATGAGGGAATAATATGTGTGAGGGTACCCCAGGAGAGTTCCAAATGTGTGTGGGTAGAATATATATCCCATGGAGGTAAAATTGAAAAAAGTTGAAAAAAATGTTTTTTGGACTTAGTCATTTTTCCATCATTTTTCAGACTTTCGGAGAGGGAAAAATGTCAGGGAGCATTCCGATTTCAGTTCCAGAGCGATTCGCCCAATGAGTCCTTGATATTAAGTCGTTTATAGCCAATTTTGACTTTTTGAAAACTTCACTTTTTGGTGAGAATGACCATTAAATGAGGGAATAATATGTGTGAGGGCACCCCAGGAGAGTTCCAAATGTGGGTGGGTAGAATATATATCCCATGGGGGTAAAATTGAAAAAAGTTAAAAAAAAATTTTTTGGGACTTAGTCATTTTTCCATCATTTTTCAGACTTTCGGAGAGGGGAAAATGTCAGTGAGTATTCCGATTTCAGTTCCAGAGTGATTCACCCGATGAGTCCTTGATATTAAGTCGTTTTCAGCCAATTTTCTGACTTTTTGAAAACTTCACTTTTTGGTGAAAATATCCATTAAATGAGGGAATAATATGTGTGAGGGTACCCCAGGAGAGTTCGAAATGTGTGTGGGTAGAACATATATCCCATGGGGGTAAAATTGAAAAAAGTTGAAAAAAATTTTTTTTGGACTTAGTCATTTTTCCATCATTTTTCAGACTTTCAGAGAGGGGAAAATGTCAGTGAGCATTCCGATTTCAGTTCCAGAGCGATTCGCCCGATGAGTCCTTGATATTAGGTCATTTATAGCCAATTTTGACTTTTTGAAAACTTCACTTTTTGGTGAAAATGACCATTAAATGAGGGAATAATATGTGTGAGGGTACCCCAGGAGAGTTCCAAATGTGTGTGGGTAGAATATATATCCCATGGGGGTAAAATTGAAAAAAGTTTAAAAAAAATTTTTTTGGTCTTAGTCATTTTTCCATCATTTTTCAGACTTTCGGAGAGGGGAAAATGTCAGTGAGCATTCCGATTTCAGTTCCAGAGCGATTCGCCCGATGAGTCCTTGATATTAGGTCATTTATAGCCAATTTTGACTTTTTGAAAACTTCACTTTTTGGTGAAAATATCCATTAAATGAGGGAATAATATGTGTGACGGTACCCCAGGAGAGATCCAAATGTGTGTGGGTAGAATATATATCCCATGGGGGTAAAATTGAAAAAAGTTTAAAAAAAATTTTTTTGGTCTTAGTCATTTTTCCATCATTTTTCAGACTTTCGGAGAGGGGAAAATGTCAGTGAGCATTCCGATTTCAGTTCCAGAGCGATTCGCACGATGAGTCCTTGATATTAAGTCGTTTTCAGCCAATTTTCTGACTTTTTAAAAACTTCACTTTTTGGTGAAAATATCCATTAAATGAGGGAATAATATGTGTGAGGGTACCCCAGGAGAGTTCCAAATGTGTGTGGGTAGAATATATATCCCATGGAGGTAAAATTGAAAAAAGTTGAAAACAATGTTTTTTGGACTTAGTCATTTTTCCATCATTTTTCAGACTTTCGGAGAGGGAAAAATGTCAGGGAGCATTCCGATTTCAGTTCCAGAGCGATTCGCCCGATGAGTCCTTGATATTAAGTCGTTTATAGCCAATTTTGACTTTTTGAAAACTTCACTTTTTGGTGAAAATGACCATTAAATGAGGGAATAATATGTGTGAGGGTACCCCAGGAGAATTCCAAATGTGGGTGGGTAGAATATATATCCCATGGGGGTAAAATTGAAAAAAGTTAAAAAAACATTTTTTTGGACTTAGTCATTTTTCCAGCATTTTTCAGACTTTCGGAGAGGGAAAAATGTCAGTGAGCATTACGATTTCAGTTACAGAGCGATTCGCCCGATGAGTCCTTGATATTAAGTCGTTTTCAGCCAATTTTCTGACTTTTTGAAAACTTCACTTTTTGGTGAAAATATCCATTAAATGAGGGAATAATATGTGTGAGGGTACCCCAGGAGAGTTCCAAATGTGTGTGGGTAGAATATATATCCCATGGGGGTAAAATTGAAAAAAGTTGAAAAAAATTTTTTTGGACTTAGTCATTTTTCCATCATTTTTCAGACTTTCGGAGAGGGGAAAATGTCACTGAGCATTCTGATTTCAGTTCCAGAGTGATTCGCACGATGAGTCCTTGATATTAAGTCGTTTTCAGCCAATTTTCTGACTTTTTGAAAACTTCACTTTTTGGTGAAAATATCCATTAAATGAGGGAATAATATGTGTGAGGGTACCCCAGGAGAGTTCCAAATGTGGGTGGGTAGAATATATATCCCATGGGGGTAAAATTGAAAAAAGTTAAAAAAAAATTTTTTTGGACTTAGTCATTTTTCCAGCATTTTTCAGACTTTCGGAGAGGGAAAAATGTCAGTGAGCATTCCGATTTCAGTTCCAGAGCGATTAGCCCGATGGGTCCTTGATATTAAGTCGTTTATAGCCAATTTTGACTTTTTGAAAACTTCACTTTTTGGTGAAAATGACCATTAAATGAGGGAATAATATGTGTGAGGGTACCACAGGACAGTTCCAAATGTGTGTGGGTAGAATATATATCCCATGGGGGTAAAATTGAAAAAAGTTTAAAAAAAATTTTTTTGGTCTTAGTCATTTTTCCATCATTTTTCAGACTTTTGGAGAGGGAAAAATGTCACTGAGCATTCTGATTTCAGTTCCAGAGTGATTCGCACGATGAGTCCTTGATATTGAGTCGTTTTCAGCCAATTTTCTGACTTTTTGAAAACTTCACTTTTTGGTGAAAATATCCATTAATTGAGGGAATAATATGTGCGAGGGTACCCCAGGAGAGTTCCAAATGTGTGTGGGTAGAATATATATCCCACGGGGGTAAAATTGAAAAAAGTTGAAAAAAATGTTTTTTGGACTTAGTCATTTTTCCATCATTTTTCAGACTTTCGGAGAGGGGAAAATGTCAGTGAGCATTCCGATTTCAGTTCCAGAGCGATTCGCCCGATGAGTCCTTGATATTTAGTCGTTTTCAGCCAATTTTCTGACTTTTTGAAAACTTCACTTTTTGGTGAAAATATCCATTAAATGAGGGAATAATATGTGTGAGGGTACCCCAGGAGAGTTCCAAATGTGTGTGGGTAGAATATATATCCCATGGGGGTAAAATTGAAAAAAGTTGAAAAAAATTTTTTTGGACTTAGTCATTTTTCCATCATTTTTCAGACTTTCGGAGAGGGGAAAATGTCACTGAGCATTCTGATTTCAGTTCCAGAGTGATTCGCACGATGAGTCCTTGATATTAAGTCGTTTTCAGCCAATTTTCTGACTTTTTGAAAACTTCACTTTTTGGTGAAAATATCCATTAAATGAGGGAATAATATGTGTGAGGGTACCCCAGGAGAGTTCCAAATGTGGGTGGGTAGAATATATATCCCATGGGGGTAAAATTGAAAAAAGTTAAAAAAAAATTTTTTTGGACTTAGTCATTTTTCCAGCATTTTTCAGACTTTCGGAGAGGGAAAAATGTCAGTGAGCATTCCGATTTCAGTTCCAGAGCGATTAGCCCGATGGGTCCTTGATATTAAGTCGTTTATAGCCAATTTTGACTTTTTGAAAACTTCACTTTTTGGTGAAAATGACCATTAAATGAGGGAATAATATGTGTGAGGGTACCACAGGACAGTTCCAAATGTGTGTGGGTAGAATATATATCCCATGGGGGTAAAATTGAAAAAAGTTTAAAAAAAATTTTTTTGGTCTTAGTCATTTTTCCATCATTTTTCAGACTTTTGGAGAGGGAAAAATGTCACTGAGCATTCTGATTTCAGTTCCAGAGTGATTCGCACGATGAGTCCTTGATATTAAGTCGTTTTCAGCCAATTTTCTGACTTTTTGAAAACTTCACTTTTTGGTGAAAATATCCATTAAATGAGGGAATAATATGTGTGAGGGTACCCCAGGAGAGTTCCAAATGTGTGTGGGTAGAATATATATCCCATGGGGGTAAAATTGAAAAAAGTTGAAAAAAATTTTTTTGGACTTAGTCATTTTTCCATCATTTTTCAGACTTTCGGAGAGGGGAAAAATGTCACTGAGCATTCTGATTTCAGTTCCAGAGTGATTCGCACGATGAGTCCTTGATATTAAGTCGTTTATAGCCAATTTTGACTTTTTGAAAACTTCACTTTTTGGTGAAAATGACCATTAAATGAAGGAATAATATGTGTGAGGGTACCCCAGGGGAGTTCCAAATGTGTGTGGGTAGAATATATATCCCATGGGGGTAAAATTGAAAAAAGTTAAAAAAAATTTTTTTGGACTTAGTCATTTTTCCATCATTTTTAGACTTTTGGAGAGGGAAAAATGTCAGTGAGCATTCCGATTTCAGTTCCAGAGCGATTCGCACGATGAGTCCTTGATATTAAGTCGTTTTCAGCCAATTTTCTGACTTTTTGAAAACTTCACTTTTTGGTGAAAATATCCATTAAATGAGGGAATAATATGTGTGAGGGTACCCCAGGAGAGTTCCAAATGTGTGTGGGTAGAATATATATCCCATGGAGGTAAAATTGAAAAAAGTTGAAAAAAATGTTTTTTGGACTTAGTCATTTTTCCATCATTTTTCAGACTTTCGGAGAGGGAAAAATGTCAGGGAGCATTCCGATTTCAGTTCCAGAGCGATTCGCCCGATGAGTCCTTGATATTAAGTCGTTTATAGCCAATTTTGACTTTTTGAAAACTTCACTTTTTGGTGAAAATGACCATTAAATGGGGGAATAATATGTGTGAGGGTACCCCAGGAGAGTTCCAAATGTGGGTGGGTAGAATATATATCCCATGGGGGTAAAATTGAAAAAAGTTAAAAAAAAATTTTTTTGGACTTAGTCATTTTTCCAGCATTTTTCAGACTTTCGGAGAGGGAAAAATGTCAGTGAGCATTCCGATTTCAGTTCCAGAGCGATTAGCCCGATGGGTCCTTGATATTAAGTCGTTTATAGCCAATTTTGACTTTTTGAAAACTTCACTTTTTGGTGAAAATGACCATTAAATGAGGGAATAATATGTGTGAGGGTACCACAGGAGAGTTCCAAATGTGTGTGGGTAGAATATATATCCCATGGGGGTAAAATTGAAAAAAGTTTAAAAAAAATTTTTTTGGTCTTAGTCATTTTTCCATCATTTTTCAGACTTTTGGAGAGGGAAAAATGTCACTGAGCATTCTGATTTCAGTTCCAGAGTGATTCGCACGATGAGTCCTTGATATTAAGTCGTTTTCAGCCAATTTTCTGACTTTCTGAAAACTTCACTTTTTGGTGAAAATATCCATTAATTGAGGGAATAATATGTGCGAGGGTACCCCAGGAGAGTTCCAAATGTGTGTGGGTAGAATATATATCCCACGGGGGTAAAATTGAAAAAAGTTGAAAAAAATGTTTTTTGGACTTAGTCATTTTTCCATCATTTTTCAGACTTTCGGAGAGGGGAAAATGTCAGTGAGCATTCCGATTTCAGTTCCAGAGCGATTCGCCCGATGAGTCCTTGATATTTAGTCGTTTTCAGCCAATTTTCCGACTTTTTGAAAACTTCACTTTTTGGTGAAAATATCCATTAAATGAGGGAATAATATGTGTGAGGGTACCCCAGGAGAGTTCCAAATGTGTGTGGGTAGAATATATATCCCACAGGGGTAAAATTGAAAAAAGTTGAAAAAAATGTTTTTTGGACTTAGTCATTTTTCCATCATTTTTCAGACTTTCGGAGAGGGGAAAATGTCAGTGAGCATTCCGATTTCAGTTCCAGAGCGATTCGCCCGATGAGTCCTTGATATTTAGTCGTTTTCAGCCAATTTTCCGACTTTTTGAAAACTTCACTTTTTGGTGAAAATATCCATTAAATGAGGGAATAATATGTGTGAGGGTACCCCAGGAGAGTTCCAAATGTGTGTGGGTAGAATATATATCCCACAGGAGTAAAATTGAAAAAAGTTTGAAAAAAATGTTTTTTGGACTTAGTCATTTTTCCATCATTTTTCAGACTTTCGGAGAGGGGAAAATGTCAGTGAGCATTCCGATTTCAGTTCCAGAGCGATTCGCCCGATGAGTCCTTGATATTTAGTCGTTTTCAGCCAATTTTCCGACTTTTTGAAAACTTCACTTTTTGGTGAAAATATCCATTAAATGAGGGAATAATATGTGTGAGGGTACCCCAGGAGAGTTCCAAATGTGGGTGGGTAGAATATATATCCCATGGGGGTAAAATCAAAAAAAGTTTTAAAAAAATTTTTTTGGACTTTGTCATTTTTCCATCATTTTTCAGACTTTCGGAGAGGGGAAAATGTCAGTGAGTATTCCGATTTCAGTTCCAGAGTGATTTACCCCATGAGTCCTTGATATTAAGTCGTTTTCAGCCAATTTTCTGACTTTTTGAAAACTTCACTTTTTGGTGAAAATATCCATTAAATGAGGGAATAATATGTGTGAGGGTACCCCAGGAGAGTTCCAAATGTGTGTGGGTAGAATATATATCCCATGGGGGTAAAATTGAAAAAAGTTTAAAAAAAATTTTTTTGGACTTAGTCATTTTTCCATCATTTTTCAGACTTTCGGAGAGGGGAAAATGTCAGTGAGCATAACGATTTCAGTTCCAGAGCGATTCGCCCGATGAGTCCTTGATATTAAGTCGTTTTCAGCCAATTTTCTGACTTTTTGAAAACTTCACTTTTTGGTGAAAATATCCATTAAATGAGGGAATAATATGTGTGAGGGTACCCCAGGAGAGTTCCAAATGTGTGTGGGTAGAATATATATCCCATGGGGGTAAAATTGAAAAAAGTTTAAAAAAAATTTTTTTGGACTTAGTCATTTTTCCATCATTTTTCAGACTTTCGGAGAGGGGAAAATGTTAGTGAGCATAACGATTTCAGTTCCAGAGCGATTCGCCCGATGAGTCCTTGATATTAAGTCGTTTTCAGCCAATTTTCTGACTTTTTGAAAACTTCACTTTTTGGTGAAAATATCCATTAAATGAGGGAATAATATGTGTGAGGGTACCTCAGGAGAGTTCCAAATGTGTGTGGGTAGAATATATATCCCATGGGGGTAAAATTGAAAAAAGTTGAAAAAAATTTTTTTGGACTTAGTCATTTTTCCATCATTTTTCAGACTTTCGGAGAGGGGAAAATGTCACTGAGCATTCTGATTTCAGTTCCAGAGTGATTCGCACGATGAGTCCTTGATATTAAGTCGTTTTCAGCCAATTTTCTGACTTTTTGAAAACTTCACTTTTTGGTGAAAATATCCATTAATTGAGGGAATAATATGTGCGAGGGTACCCCAGGAGAGTTCCAAATGTGTGTGGGTAGAATATATATCCCACGGGGGTAAAATTGAAAAAAGTTGAAAAAAATGTTTTTTGGACTTAGTCATTTTTCCATCATTTTTCAGACTTTCGGAGAGGGGAAAATGTCAGTGAGCATTCCGATTTCAGTTCCAGAGCGATTCGCCCGATGAGTCCTTGATATTTAGTCGTTTTCAGCCAATTTTCCGACTTTTTAAAAACTTCACTTTTTGGTGAAAATATCCATTAAATGAGGGAATAATATGTGTGAGGGTACCCCAGGAGAGTTCCAAATGTGTGTGGGTAGAATATATATCCCACAGGGGTAAAATTGAAAAAAGTTGAAAAAAATTTTTTTTGGACTTAGTCATTTTTCCATCATTTTTCAGACTTTCGGAGAGGGAAAAATGTCAGTGAGCATTCCGATTTCAGTTACAGAGCGATTCGCCCGATGAGTCCTTGATATTAGGTCATTTATAGCCAATTTTGACTTTTTGAAAACTTCACTTTTTGGTGAAAATATCCATTAAATGAGGGAATAATATGTGTGACGGTGCCCCAGGAGAGATCCAAATGTGTGTGGGTAGAACATATATCCCATGGAGGTAAAATTGAAAAAAGTTGAAAAAAAATTTTTTTGGACTTAGTCATTTTTCCATCATTTTTCAGACTTTCGGAGAGGGAAAAATGTCAGGGAGCATTCCGATTTCAGTTCCAGAGCGATTCGCTCGATGAGTCCTTGATATTAAGTCGTTTATAGCCAATTTTGACTTTTTGAAAACTTCACTTTTTGGTGAAAATGACCATTAAATGAGGGAATAATATGTGTGAGGGTACCCCAGGAGAGTTCCAAATGTGGGTGGGTAGAATATATATCCCATGGGGGTAAAATCAAAAAAAGTTTTAAAAAAATTTTTTTGGACTTAGTCATTTTTCCATCATTTTTCAGACTTTCGGAGAGGGGAAAATGTCAGTGAGTATTCCGATTTCAGTTCCAGAGTGATTTACCCCATGAGTCCTTGATATTAAGTCGTTTTCAGCCAATTTTCTGACTTTTTGAAAACTTCACTTTTTGGTGAAAATATCCATTAAATGAGGGAATAATATGTGTGAGGGTACCCCAGGAGAGTTCCAAATGTGTGTGGGTAGAATATATATCCCATGGGGGTAAAATTGAAAAAAGTTTAAAAAAAATTTTTTTGGACTTAGTCATTTTTCCATCATTTTTCAGACTTTCGGAGAGGGGAAAATGTCAGTGAGCATAACGATTTCAGTTCCAGAGCGATTCGCCCGATGAGTCCTTGATATTAAGTCGTTTTCAGCCAATTTTCTGACTTTTTGAAAACTTCACTTTTTGGTGAAAATATCCATTAAATGAGGGAATAATATGTGTGAGGGTACCCCAGGAGAGTTCCAAATGTGTGTGGGTAGAATATATATCCCATGGGGTAAAATTGAAAAAAGTTGAAAAAAATTTTTTTGGACTTAGTCATTTTTCCATCATTTTTCAGACTTTCGGAGAGGGGAAAATGTCACTGAGCATTCTGATTTCAGTTCCAGAGTGATTCGCACGATGAGTCCTTGATATTAAGTCGTTTTCAGCCAATTTTCTGACTTTTTGAAAACTTCACTTTTTGGTGAAAATATCCATTAAATGAGGGAATAATATGTGTGAGGGTACCCCAGGAGAGTTCCAAATGTGGGTGGGTAGAATATATATCCCATGGGGGTAAAATTGAAAAAAGTTAAAAAAAAATTTTTTTTGGACTTAGTCATTTTTCCATCATTTTTCAGACTTTCGGAGAGGGGAAAATGTCAGTGAGCATTCCGATTTCAGTTCCAGAGCGATTCGCCCGATGAGTCCTTGATATTTAGTCGTTTTCAGCCAATTTTCTGACTTTTTGAAAACTTCACTTTTTGGTGAAAATATCCATTAAATGAGGGAATAATATGTGTGAGGGTACCCCAGGAGAGTTCCAAATGTGTGTGGGTAGAATATATATCACATGGGGGTAAAATTGAAAAAAGTTTAAAAAAAATTTTTTTGGACTTAGTCATTTTTCCATCATTTTTCAGACTTTCGGAGAGGGGAAAATGTCAGTGAGCATAACGATTTCAGTTCCAGAGCGATTCGCCTGATGAGTCCTTGATATTTAGTCGTTTTCAGCCAATTTTCTGACTTTTTGAAAACTTCACTTTTTGGTGAAAATATCCATTAAATGAGGGAATAATATGTGTGAGGGTACCCCAGGAGAGTTCCAAATGTGTGTGGGTAGAATATATATCCCATGGGGGTAAAATTGAAAAAAGTTTAAAAAAAATTTTTTTGGACTTAGTCATTTTTCCATCATTTTTCAGACTTTCGGAGAGGGGAAAATGTCAGTGAGCATAACGATTTCAGTTCCAGAGCGATTCGCCCGATGAGTCCTTGATATTAAGTAGTTTTCAGCCAATTTTCTGACTTTTTGAAAACTTCACTTTTTGGTGAAAATATCCATTAAATGAGGGAATAATATGTGTGAGGGTACCCCAGGAGAGTTCCAAATGTGTGTGGGTAGAATATATATCCCATGGGGGTAAAATTGAAAAAAGTTGAAAAAAAATTTTTTGGACTTAGTCATTTTTCCATCATTTTTCAGACTTTCGGAGAGGGGAAAAGGTCACTGAGCATTCTGATTTCAGTTCCAGAGTGATTCGCACGATGAGTCCTTGATATTAAGTCGTTTTCAGCCAATTTTCTGACTTTTTGAAAACTTCACTTTTTGGTGAAAATATCCATTAAATGAGGGAATAATATGTGTGAGGGTACCCCAGGAGAGTTCCAAATGTGGGTGGGTAGAATATATATCCCATGGGGGTAAAATTGAAAAAAGTTAAAAAAAAATTTTTTTGGACTTAGTCATTTTTCCAGCATTTTTCAGACTTTCGGAGAGGGAAAAATGTCAGTGAGCATTCCGATTTCAGTTCCAGAGCGATTAGCCCGATGGGTCCTTGATATTAAGTCGTTTATAGCCAATTTTGACTTTTTGAAAACTTCACTTTTTGGTGAAAATGACCATTAAATGAGGGAATAATATGTGTGAGGGTACCACAGGACAGTTCCAAATGTGTGTGGGTAGAATATATATCCCATGGGGGTAAAATTGAAAAAAGTTTAAAAAAAATTTTTTTGGTCTTAGTCATTTTTCCATCATTTTTCAGACTTTTGGAGAGGGAAAAATGTCACTGAGCATTCTGATTTCAGTTCCAGAGTGATTCGCACGATGAGTCCTTGATATTAAGTCGTTTTCAGCCAATTTTCTGACTTTTTGAAAACTTCACTTTTTGGTGAAAATATCCATTAATTGAGGGAATAATATGTGCGAGGGTACCCCAGGAGAGTTCCAAATGTGTGTGGGTAGAATATATATCCCACGGGGGTAAAATTGAAAAAAGTTGAAAAAAATGTTTTTTGGACTTAGTCATTTTTCCATCATTTTTCAGACTTTCGGAGAGGGGAAAATGTCAGTGAGCATTCCGATTTCAGTTCCAGAGCGATTCGACCTATGAGTCCTTGATATTTAGTCGTTTTCAGCCAATTTTCCGACTTTTTGAAAACTTCACTTTTTGGTGAAAATATCCATTAAATGAGGGAATAATATGTGTGAGGGTACCCCAGGAGAGTTCCAAATGTGTGTGGGTAGAATATATATCCCACAGGGGTAAAATTGAAAAAAGTTGAAAAAAATTTTTTTTGGACTTAGTCATTTTTCCATCATTTTTCAGACTTTCGGAGAGGGAAAAATGTCAGTGAGCATTACGATTTCAGTTACAGAGCGATTCGCCCGATGAGTCCATGATATTAGGTCATTTATAGCCAATTTTGACTTTTTGAAAACTTCACTTTTTGGTGAAAATATCCATTAAATGAGGGAATAATATGTGTGACGGTACCCCAGGAGAGATCCAAATGTGTGTTGGTAGAACATATATCCCATGGAGGTAAAATTGAAAAAAGTTGAAAAAAAATTTTTTTGGACTTAGTCATTTTTCCATCATTTTTCAGACTTTCGGAGAGGGAAAAATGTCAGGGAGCATTCCGATTTCAGTTCCAGAGCGATTCGCTCGATGAGTCCTTGATATTAAGTCGTTTATAGCCAATTTTGACTTTTTGAAAACTTCACTTTTTGGTGAAAATGACCATTAAATGAGGGAATAATATGTGTGAGGGTACCCCAGGAGAGTTCCAAATGTTGGTGGGTAGAATATATATCCAATGGGAGTAAAATCAAAAAAAGTTTTAAAAAAATTTTTTTGGACTTAGTCATTTTTCCATCATTTTTCAGACTTTCGGAGAGGGGAAAATGTCAGTGAGTATTCCGATTTCAGTTCCAGAGTGATTTACCCAATGAGTCCTTGATATTAAATCTCTTTCAGCCAATTTTCTGACTTTTTGAAAACTTCACTTTTTGGTGAAAATATCCATTAAATGAGGGAATAATATGTGTGAGGGTACCCCAGGAGAGTTCCAAATGTGTGTGGGTAGAATATATATCCCATGGGGGTAAAATTGAAAAAAGTTTAAAAAAAATTTTTTGGGACTTAGTCATTTTTCCATCATTTTTCAGACTTTCGGAGAGGGGAAAATGTCAGTGAGCATAACGATTTCAGTTCCAGAGCGATTCGCCCGATGAGTCCTTGATATTAAGTCGTTTTCAGCCAATTTTCTGACTTTTTGAAAACTTCACTTTTTGGTGAAAATATCCATTAAATGAGGGAATAATATGTGTGAGGGTACCCCAGGAGAGTTCCAAATGTGGGTGGGTAGAATATATATCCCATGGGGGTAAAATTGAAAAAAGTAAAAAAAAAATTTTTTTGGACTTAGTCATTTTTCCAGCATTTTTCAGACTTTCGGAGAGGGAAAAATGTCAGTGAGCATTCCGATTTCAGTTCCAGAGCGATTAGCCCGATGGGTCCTTGATATTAAGTCGTTTATAGCCAATTTTGACTTTTTGAAAACTTCACTTTTTGGTGAAAATGACCATTAAATGAGGGAATAATATGTGTGAGGGTACCACAGGAGAGTTCCAAATGTGTGTGGGTAGAATATATATCCCATGGGGGTAAAATTGAAAAAAGTTTAAAAAAAATTTTTTTGGTCTTAGTCATTTTTCCATCATTTTTCAGACTTTTGGAGAGGGAAAAATGTCACTGAGCATTCTGATTTCAGTTCCAGAGTGATTCGCACGATGAGTCCTTGATATTAAGTCGTTTTCAGCCAATTTTCTGACTTTTTGAAAACTTCACTTTTTGGTGAAAATATCCATTAATTGAGGGAATAATATGTGCGGGGGTACCCCAGGAGAGTTCCAATTGTGTGTGGGTAGAATATATATCCCACGGGGGTAAAATTGAAAAAAGTTGAAAAAAATGTTTTTTGGACTTAGTCATTTTTCCATCATTTTTCAGACTTTCGGAGAGGGGAAAATGTCAGTGAGCATTCCGATTTCAGTTCCAGAGCGATTCGCCCGATGAGTCCTTGATATTTAGTCGTTTTCAGCCAATTTTCCGACTTTTTGAAAACTTCACTTTTTGGTGAAAATATCCATTAAATGAGGGAATAATATGTGTGAGGGTACCCCAGGAGAGTTCCATATGTGTGTGGGTAGAATATATATCCCACAGGGGTAAAATTGAAAAAAGTTGAAAAAAATTTTTTTTGGACTTAGTCATTTTTCCATCATTTTTCAGACTTTCGGAGAGGGAAAAATGTCAGTGAGCATTCCGATTTCAGTTACAGAGCGATTCGCCCGATGAGTCCTTGATATTAGGTCATTTATAGCCAATTTTGACTTTTTGAAAACTTCACTTTTTGGTGAAAATATCCATTAAATGAGGGAATAATATGTGTGACGGTACCCCAGGAGAGATCCAAATGTGTGTGGGTAGAACATATATCCCATGGAGGTAAAATTGAAAAAAGTTGAAAAAAAATTTTTTTGGACTTAGTCATTTTTCCATCATTTTTCAGACTTTCGGAGAGGGAAAAATGTCAGGGAGCATTCCGATTTCAGTTCCAGAGCGATTCGCTCGATGAGTCCTTGATATTAAGTCGTTTATAGCCAATTTTGACTTTTTGAAAACTTCACTTTTTGGTGAAAATGACCATTAAATGAGGGAATAATATGTGTGAGGGTACCCCAGGAGAGTTCCAAATGTGGGTGGGTAGAATATATATCCCATGGGGGTAAAATCAAAAAAAGTTTTAAAAAAATTTTTTTGGACTTAGTCATTTTTCCATCATTTTTCAGACTTTCGGAGAGGGGAAAATGTCAGTGAGTATTCCGATTTCAGTTCCAGAGTGATTTACCCAATGAGTCCTTGATATTAAGTCGTTTTCAGCCAATTTTCTGACTTTTTGAAAACTTCACTTTTTGGTGAAAATATCCATTAAATGAGGGAATAATATGTGTGAGGGTACCCCAGGAGAGTTCCAAATGTGTGTGGGTAGAATATATATCCCATGGGGGTAAAATTGAAAAAAGTTTAAAAAAAATTTTTTTGGACTTAGTCATTTTTCCATCATTTTTCAGACTTTCGGAGAGGGGAAAATGTCAGTGAGCATAACGATTTCAGTTCCAGAGCGATTCGCCCGATGTGTCCTTGATATTAAGTCGTTTTCAGCCAATTTTCTGACTTTTTGAAAACTTCACTTTTTGGTGAAAATATCCATTAAATGAGGGAATAATATGTGTGAGGGTACCCCAGGAGAGTTCCAAATGTGTGTGGGTAGAATATATATCCCATGGGGGTAAAATTGAAAAAAGTTTAAAAAAATTTTTTTGGACTTAGTCATTTTTCCATCATTTTTCAGACTTTCGGAGAGGGGAAAATGTCAGTGAGCATTCCGATTTCAGTTCCAGAGCGATTCGCCCGATGAGTCCTTGATATTTAGTCGTTTTCAGCCAATTTTCTGACTTTTTGAAAACTTCACTTTTTGGTGAAAATATCCATTAAATGAGGGAATAATATGTGTGAGGGTACCCCAGGAGAGTTCCAAATGTGTGTGGGTAGAATATATATCCCATGGGGGTAAAATTGAAAAAAGTTTTAAAAAAATTTTTTTGGACTTAGTCATTTTTCCATCATTTTTCAGACTTTCGGAGAGGGGAAAATGTCAGTGAGCATAACGATTTCAGTTCCAGAGCGATTCGCCCGATGAGTCCTTGATATTAAGTCGTTTTCAGCCAATTTTCTGACTTTTTGAAAACTTCACTTTTTGGTGAAAATATCCATTAAATGAGGGAATAATATGTGCGAGGGTACCCCAGGAGAGTTCCAAATGTGTGTGGGTAGAATATATATCCCACGGGGGTAAAATTGAAAAAAGTTGAAAAAAATGTTTTTTGGACTTAGTCATTTTTCCATCATTTTTCAGACTTTCGGAGAGGGGAAAATGTCAGTGAGCATTCCGATTTCAGTTCCAGAGCGATTCGCCCGATGAGTCCTTGATATTTAGTCGTTTTCAGCCAATTTTCCGACTTTTTAAAAACTTCACTTTTTGGTGAAAATATCCATTAAATGAGGGAATAATATGTGTGAGGGTACCCCAGGAGAGTTCCAAATGTGTGTGGGTAGAATATATATCCCACAGGGGTAAAATTGAAAAAAGTTGAAAAAAATTTTTTTTGGACTTAGTCATTTTTCCATCATTTTTCATACTTTCGGAGAGGGAAAAATGTCAGTGAGCATTCCGATTTCAGTTACAGAGCGATTCGCCCGATGAGTCCTTGATATTAGGTCATTTATAGCCAATTTTGACTTTTTGAAAACTTCACTTTTTGGTGAAAATATCCATTAAATGAGGGAATAATATGTGTGACGGTACCCCAGGAGAGATCCAAATGTGTGTGGGTAGAACATATATCCCATGGAGGTAAAATTGAAAAAAGTTGAAAAAAAATTTTTTTGGACTTAGTCATTTTTCCATCATTTTTCAGACTTTCGGAGAGGGAAAAATGTCAGGGAGCATTCCGATTTCAGTTCCAGAGCGATTCGCTCGATGAGTCCTTGATATTAAGTCGTTTATAGCCAATTTTGACTTTTTGAAAACTTCACTTTTTGGTGAAAATGACCATTAAATGAGGGAATAATATGTGTGAGGGTACCCCAGGAGAGTTCCAAATGTGGGTGGGTAGAATATATATCCCATGGGGGTAAAATCAAAAAAAGTTTTAAAAAAATTTTTTTGGACTTAGTCATTTTTCCATCATTTTTCAGACTTTCGGAGAGGGGAAAATGTCAGTGAGTATTCCGATTTCAGTTCCAGAGTGATTTACCCCATGAGTCCTTGATATTAAGTCGTTTTCAGCCAATTTTCTGACTTTTTGAAAACTTCACTTTTTGGTGAAAATATCCATTAAATGAGGGAATAATATGTGTGAGGGTACCCCAGGAGAGTTCCAAATGTGTGTGGGTAGAATATATATCCCATGGGGGTAAAATTGAAAAAAGTTTAAAAAAAATTTTTTTGGACTTAGTCATTTTTCCATCATTTTTCAGACTTTCGGAGAGGGGAAAATGTCAGTGAGCATAACGATTTCAGTTCCAGAGCGATTCGCCCGATGAGTCCTTGATATTAAGTCGTTTTCAGCCAATTTTCTGACTTTTTGAAAACTTCACTTTTTGGTGAAAATATCCATTAAATGAGGGAATAATATGTGTGAGGGTACCCCAGGAGAGTTCCAAATGTGTGTGGGTAGAATATATATCCCATGGGGTAAAATTGAAAAAAGTTGAAAAAAATTTTTTTGGACTTAGTCATTTTTCCATCATTTTTCAGACTTTCGGAGAGGGAAAATGTCACTGAGCATTCTGATTTCAGTTCCAGAGTGATTCGCACGATGAGTCCTTGATATTAAGTCGTTTTCAGCCAATTTTCTGACTTTTTGAAAACTTCACTTTTTGGTGAAAATATCCATTAAATGAGGGAATAATATGTGTGAGGGTACCCCAGGAGAGTTCCAAATGTGGGTGGGTAGAATATATATCCCATGGGGGTAAAATTGAAAAAAGTTAAAAAAAATTTTTTTTTGGACTTAGTCATTTTTCCAGCATTTTTCAGACTTTCGGAGAGGGAAAAATGTCAGTGAGCATTCCGATTTCAGTTCCAGAGCGATTCGCCCGATGAGTCCTTGATATTTAGTCGTTTTCAGCCAATTTTCTGACTTTTTGAAAACTTCACTTTTTGGTGAAAATATCCATTAAATGAGGGAATAATATGTGTGAGGGTACCCCAGGAGAGTTCCAAATGTGTGTGGGTAGAATATATATCCCATGGGGGTAAAATTGAAAAAAGATTAAAAAAAATTTTTTTGGACTTAGTCATTTTTCCATCATTTTTCAGACTTTTGGAGAGGGAAAAATGTCACTGAGCATTCCGATTTCAGTTCCAGAGTGATTCGCACGATGAGTCCTTGATATTAAGTCATTTTCAGCCAATTTTCTGACTTTTTGAAAACTTCACTTTTTGGTGAAAATATCCATTAATTGAGGGAATAATATGTGCGAGGGTACCCCAGGAGAGTTCCAAATGTGTGTGGGTAGAATATATATCCCACGGGGGTAAAATTGAAAAAAGTTGAAAAAAATGTTTTTTGGACTTAGTCATTTTTCCATCATTTTTCAGACTTTCGGAGAGGGGAAAATGTCAGTGAGCATTCCGATTTCAGTTCCAGAGCGATTCGCCCGATGAGTCCTTGATATTTAGTCGTTTTCAGCCAATTTTCTGACTTTTTGAAAACTTCACTTTTTGGTGAAAATATCCATTAAATGAGGGAATAATATGTGTGAGGGTACCCCAGGAGAGTTCCAAATGTGTGTGGGTAGAATATATATCCCATGGGGGTAAAATTGAAAAAAGTTTAAAAAAAATTTTTTTGGACTTAGTCATTTTTCCATCATTTTTCAGACTTTCGGAGAGGGGAAAATGTCAGTGAGCATAACGATTTCAGTTCCAGAGCGATTCGCCCGATGAGTCCTTGATATTAAGTAGTTTTCAGCCAATTTTCTGACTTTTTGAAAACTTCACTTTTTGGTGAAAATATCCATTAAATGAGGGAATAATATGTGTGAGGGTACCCCAGGAGAGTTCCAAATGTGTGTGGGTAGAATATATATCCCATGGGGGTAAAATTGAAAAAAGTTGAAAAAAAATTTTTTGGACTTAGTCATTTTTCCATCATTTTTCAGACTTTCGGAGAGGGGAAAATGTCAGTGAGCATAACGATTTCAGTTCCAGAGCGATTCGCCCGATGAGTCCTTGATATTAAGTCGTTTTCAGCCAATTTTCTGACTTTTTGAAAACTTCACTTTTTGGTGAAAATATCCATTAAATGAGGGAATAATATGTGCGAGGGTACCCCAGGAGAGTTCCAAATGTGTGTGGGTAGAATATATATCCCACGGGGGTAAAATTGAAAAAAGTTGAAAAAAATGTTTTTTGGACTTAGTCATTTTTCCATCATTTTTCAGACTTTCGGAGAGGGGAAAATGTCAGTGAGCATTCCGATTTCAGTTCCAGAGCGATTCGCCCGATGAGTCCTTGATATTTAGTCGTTTTCAGCCAATTTTCCGACTTTTTAAAAACTTCACTTTTTGGTGAAAATATCCATTAAATGAGGGAATAATATGTGTGAGGGTACCCCAGGAGAGTTCCAAATGTGTGTGGGTAGAATATATATCCCACAGGGGTAAAATTGAAAAAAGTTGAAAAAAATTTTTTTTGGACTTAGTCATTTTTCCATCATTTTTCAGACTTTCGGAGAGGGAAAAATGTCAGTGAGCATTCCGATTTCAGTTACAGAGCGATTCGCCCGATGAGTCCTTGATATTAGGTCATTTATAGCCAATTTTGACTTTTTGAAAACTTCACTTTTTGGTGAAAATATCCATTAAATGAGGGAATAATATGTGTGACGGTACCCCAGGAGAGATCCAAATGTGTGTGGGTAGAACATATATCCCATGGAGGTAAAATTGAAAAAAGTTGAAAAAAAATTTTTTTGGACTTAGTCATTTTTCCATCATTTTTCAGACTTTCGGAGAGGGAAAAATGTCAGGGAGCATTCCGATTTCAGTTCCAGAGCGATTCGCTCGATGAGTCCTTGATATTAAGTCGTTTATAGCCAATTTTGACTTTTTGAAAACTTCACTTTTTGGTGAAAATGACCATTAAATGAGGGAATAATATGTGTGAGGGTACCCCAGGAGAGTTCCAAATGTGGGTGGGTAGAATATATATCCCATGGGGGTAAAATCAAAAAAAGTTTTAAAAAAATTTTTTTGGACTTAGTCATTTTTCCATCATTTTTCAGACTTTCGGAGAGGGGAAAATGTCAGTGAGTATTCCGATTTCAGTTCCAGAGTGATTTACCCCATGAGTCCTTGATATTAAGTCGTTTTCAGCCAATTTTCTGACTTTTTGAAAACTTCACTTTTTGGTGAAAATATCCATTAAATGAGGGAATAATATGTGTGAGGGTACCCCAGGAGAGTTCCAAATGTGTGTGGGTAGAATATATATCCCATGGGGGTAAAATTGAAAAAAGTTTAAAAAAAATTTTTTTGGACTTAGTCATTTTTCCATCATTTTTCAGACTTTCGGAGAGGGGAAAATGTCAGTGAGCATAACGATTTCAGTTCCAGAGCGATTCGCCCGATGAGTCCTTGATATTAAGTCGTTTTCAGCCAATTTTCTGACTTTTTGAAAACTTCACTTTTTGGTGAAAATATCCATTAAATGAGGGAATAATATGTGTGAGGGTACCCCAGGAGAGTTCCAAATGTGTGTGGGTAGAATATATATCCCATGGGGTAAAATTGAAAAAAGTTGAAAAAAATTTTTTTGGACTTAGTCATTTTTCCATCATTTTTCAGACTTTCGGAGAGGGGAAAATGTCACTGAGCATTCTGATTTCAGTTCCAGAGTGATTCGCACGATGAGTCCTTGATATTAAGTCGTTTTCAGCCAATTTTCTGACTTTTTGAAAACTTCACTTTTTGGTGAAAATATCCATTAAATGAGGGAATAATATGTGTGAGGGTACCCCAGGAGAGTTCCAAATGTGGGTGGGTAGAATATATATCCCATGGGGGTAAAATTGAAAAAAGTTAAAAAAAAATTTTTTTTGGACTTAGTCATTTTTCCAGCATTTTTCAGACTTTCGGAGAGGGAAAAATGTCAGTGAGCATTCCGATTTCAGTTCCAGAGCGATTCGCCCGATGAGTCCTTGATATTTAGTCGTTTTCAGCCAATTTTCTGACTTTTTGAAAACTTCACTTTTTGGTGAAAATATCCATTAAATGAGGGAATAATATGTGTGAGGGTACCCCAGGAGAGTTCCAAATGTGTGTGGGTAGAATATATATCCCATGGGGGTAAAATTGAAAAAAGTTTAAAAAAAATTTTTTTGGACTTAGTCATTTTTCCATCATTTTTCAGACTTTTGGAGAGGGAAAAATGTCACTGAGCATTCCGATTTCAGTTCCAGAGTGATTCGCACGATGAGTCCTTGATATTAAGTCATTTTCAGCCAATTTTCTGACTTTTTGAAAACTTCACTTTTTGGTGAAAATATCCATTAATTGAGGGAATAATATGTGCGAGGGTACCCCAGGAGAGTTCCAAATGTGTGTGGGTAGAATATATATCCCACGGGGGTAAAATTGAAAAAAGTTGAAAAAAATGTTTTTTGGACTTAGTCATTTTTCCATCATTTTTCAGACTTTCGGAGAGGGGAAAATGTCAGTGAGCATTCCGATTTCAGTTCCAGAGCGATTCGCCCGATGAGTCCTTGATATTTAGTCGTTTTCAGCCAATTTTCTGACTTTTTGAAAACTTCACTTTTTGGTGAAAATATCCATTAAATGAGGGAATAATATGTGTGAGGGTACCCCAGGAGAGTTCCAAATGTGTGTGGGTAGAATATATATCCCATGGGGGTAAAATTGAAAAAAGTTTAAAAAAAATTTTTTTGGACTTAGTCATTTTTCCATCATTTTTCAGACTTTCGGAGAGGGGAAAATGTCAGTGAGCATAACGATTTCAGTTCCAGAGCGATTCGCCCGATGAGTCCTTGATATTAAGTAGTTTTCAGCCAATTTTCTGACTTTTTGAAAACTTCACTTTTTGGTGAAAATATCCATTAAATGAGGGAATAATATGTGTGAGGGTACCCCAGGAGAGTTCCAAATGTGTGTGGGTAGAATATATATCCCATGGGGGTAAAATTGAAAAAAGTTTAAAAAAAATTTTTTTGGACTTAGTCATTTTTCCATCATTTTTCAGACTTTCGGAGAGGGGAAAATGTCAGTGAGCATAACGATTTCAGTTCCAGAGCGATTCGCCCGATGAGTCCTTGATATTAAGTCGTTTTCAGCCAATTTTCTGACTTTTTGAAAACTTCACTTTTTGGTGAAAATATCCATTAAATGAGGGAATAATATGTGTGAGGGTACCCCAGGAGAGTTCCAAATGTGTGTGGGTAGAATATATATCCCATGGGGTAAAATTGAAAAAAGTTGAAAAAAATTTTTTTGGACTTAGTCATTTTTCCATCATTTTTCAGACTTTCGGAGAGGGGAAAATGTCACTGAGCATTCTGATTTCAGTTCCAGAGTGATTCGCACGATGAGTCCTTGATATTAAGTCGTTTTCAGCCAATTTTCTGACTTTTTGAAAACTTCACTTTTTGGTGAAAATATCCATTAAATGAGGGAATAATATGTGTGAGGGTACCCCAGGAGAGTTCCAAATGTGGGTGGGTAGAATATATATCCCATGGGGGTAAAATTGAAAAAAGTTAAAAAAAAATTTTTTTTGGACTTAGTCATTTTTCCAGCATTTTTCAGACTTTCGGAGAGGGAAAAATGTCAGTGAGCATTCCGATTTCAGTTACAGAGCGATTCGCCCGATGAGTCCTTGATATTTAGTCGTTTTCAGCCAATTTTCTGACTTTTTGAAAACTTCACTTTTTGGTGAAAATATCCATTAAATGAGGGAATAATATGTGTGAGGGTACCCCAGGAGAGTTCCAAATGTGTGTGGGTAGAATATATATCCCATGGGGGTAAAATTGAAAAAAGTTTAAAAAAAATTTTTTTGGACTTAGTCATTTTTCCATCATTTTTCAGACTTTTGGAGAGGGAAAAATGTCACTGAGCATTCCGATTTCAGTTCCAGAGTGATTCGCACGATGAGTCCTTGATATTAAGTCATTTTCAGCCAATTTTCTGACTTTTTGAAAACTTCACTTTTTGGTGAAAATATCCATTAATTGAGGGAATAATATGTGCGAGGGTACCCCAGGAGAGTTCCAAATGTGTGTGGGTAGAATATATATCCCACGGGGGTAAAATTGAAAAAAGTTGAAAAAAATGTTTTTTGGACTTAGTCATTTTTCCATCATTTTTCAGACTTTCGGAGAGGGGAAAATGTCAGTGAGCATTCCGATTTCAGTTCCAGAGCGATTCGCCCGATGAGTCCTTGATATTTAGTCGTTTTCAGCCAATTTTCTGACTTTTTGAAAACTTCACTTTTTGGTGAAAATATCCATTAAATGAGGGAATAATATGTGTGAGGGTACCCCAGGAGAGTTCCAAATGTGTGTGGGTAGAATATATATCCCATGGGGGTAAAATTGAAAAAAGTTTAAAAAAAATTTTTTTGGACTTAGTCATTTTTCCATCATTTTTCAGACTTTCGGAGAGGGGAAAATGTCAGTGAGCATAACGATTTCAGTTCCAGAGCGATTCGCCCGATGAGTCCTTGATATTAAGTAGTTTTCAGCCAATTTTCTGACTTTTTGAAAACTTCACTTTTTGGTGAAAATATCCATTAAATGAGGGAATAATATGTGTGAGGGTACCCCAGGAGAGTTCCAAATGTGTGTGGGTAGAATATATATCCCATGGGGGTAAAATTGAAAAAAGTTGAAAAAAAATTTTTTGGACTTAGTCATTTTTCCATCATTTTTCAGACTTTCGGAGAGGGGAAAAGGTCACTGAGCATTCTGATTTCAGTTCCAGAGTGATTCGCACGATGAGTCCTTGATATTAAGTCGTTTTCAGCTAATTTTCTGACTTTTTGAAAACTTCACTTTTTGGTGAAAATATCCATTAAATGAGGGAATAATATGTGTGAGGGTACCCCAGGAGAGTTCCAAATGTGGGTGGGTAGAATATATATCCCATGGGGGTAAAATTGAAAAAAGTTAAAAAAAAATTTTTTTGGACTTAGTCATTTTTCCAGCATTTTTCAGACTTTCGGAGAGGGAAAAATGTCAGTGAGCATTCCGATTTCAGTTCCAGAGCGATTAGCCCGATGGGTCCTTGATATTAAGTCGTTTATAGCCAATTTTGACTTTTTGAAAACTTCACTTTTTGGTGAAAATGACCATTAAATGAGGGAATAATATGTGTGAGGGTACCACAGGACAGTTCCAAATGTGTGTGGGTAGAATATATATCCCATGGGGGTAAAATTGAAAAAAGTTTAAAAAAAATTTTTTTGGTCTTAGTCATTTTTCCATCATTTTTCAGACTTTTGGAGAGGGAAAAATGTCACTGAGCATTCTGATTTCAGTTCCAGAGTGATTCGCACGATGAGTCCTTGATATTAAGTCGTTTTCAGCCAATTTTCTGACTTTTTGAAAACTTCACTTTTTGGTGAAAATATCCATTAATTGAGGGAATAATATGTGCGAGGGTACCCCAGGAGAGTTCCAAATGTGTGTGGGTAGAATATATATCCCACGGGGGTAAAATTGAAAAAAGTTGAAAAAAATGTTTTTTGGACTTAGTCATTTTTCCATCATTTTTCAGACTTTCGGAGAGGGGAAAATGTCAGTGAGCATTCCGATTTCAGTTCCAGAGCGATTCGACCTATGAGTCCTTGATATTTAGTCGTTTTCAGCCAATTTTCCGACTTTTTGAAAACTTCACTTTTTGGTGAAAATATCCATTAAATGAGGGAATAATATGTGTGAGGGTACCCCAGGAGAGTTCCAAATGTGTGTGGGTAGAATATATATCCCACAGGGGTAAAATTGAAAAAAGTTGAAAAAAATTTTTTTTGGACTTAGTCATTTTTCCATCATTTTTCAGACTTTCGGAGAGGGAAAAATGTCAGTGAGCATTACGATTTCAGTTACAGAGCGATTCGCCCGATGAGTCCATGATATTAGGTCATTTATAGCCAATTTTGACTTTTTGAAAACTTCACTTTTTGGTGAAAATATCCATTAAATGAGGGAATAATATGTGTGAGGGTACCCCAGGAGAGTTCCAAATGTGTGTGGGTAGAACATATATCCCATGGAGGTAAAATTGAAAAAAGTTGAAAAAAAATTTTTTTGGACTTAGTCATTTTTCCATCATTTTTCAGACTTTCGGAGAGGGAAAAATGTCAGGGAGCATTCCGATTTCAGTTCCAGAGCGATTCGCTCGATGAGTCCTTGATATTAAGTCGTTTATAGCCAATTTTGACTTTTTGAAAACTTCACTTTTTGGTGAAAATGACCATTAAATGAGGGAATAATATGTGTGAGGGTACCCCAGGAGAGTTCCAAATGTGGGTGGGTAGAATATATATCCCATGGGGGTAAAATCAAAAAAAGTTTTAAAAAAATTTTTTTGGACTTAGTCATTTTTCCATCATTTTTCAGACTTTCGGAGAGGGGAAAATGTCAGTGAGTATTCCGATTTCAGTTCCAGAGTGATTTACCCAATGAGTCCTTGATATTAAGTCGTTTTCAGCCAATTTTCTGACTTTTTGAAAACTTCACTTTTTGGTGAAAATATCCATTAAATGAGGGAATAATATGTGTGAGGGTACCCCAGGAGAGTTCCAAATGTGTGTGGGTAGAATATATATCCCATGGGGGTAAAATTGAAAAAAGTTTAAAAAAAATTTTTTTGGACTTAGTCATTTTTCCATCATTTTTCAGACTTTCGGAGAGGGGAAAATGTCAGTGAGCATAACGATTTCAGTTCCAGAGCGATTCGCCCGATGAGTCCTTGATATTAAGTCGTTTTCAGCCAATTTTCTGACTTTTTGAAAACTTCACTTTTTGGTGAAAATATCCATTAAATGAGGGAATAATATGTGTGAGGGTACCCCAGGAGAGTTCCAAATGTGTGTGGGTAGAATATATATCCCATGGGGGTAAAATTGAAAAAAGTTTAAAAAAATTTTTTTGGACTTAGTCATTTTTCCATCATTTTTCAGACTTTCGGAGAGGGGAAAATGTCAGTGAGCATTCCGATTTCAGTTCCAGAGCGATTCGCCCGATGAGTCCTTGATATTTAGTCGTTTTCAGCCAATTTTCTGACTTTTTGAAAACTTCACTTTTTGGTGAAAATATCCATTAAATGAGGGAATAATATGTGTGAGGGTACCCCAGGAGAGTTCCAAATGTGTGTGGGTAGAATATATATCCCATGGGGGTAAAATTGAAAAAAGTTTTAAAAAAATTTTTTTGGACTTAGTCATTTTTCCATCATTTTTCAGACTTTCGGAGAGGGGAAAATGTCAGTGAGCATAACGATTTCAGTTCCAGAGCGATTCGCCCGATGAGTCCTTGATATTAAGTCGTTTTCAGCCAATTTTCTGACTTTTTGAAAACTTCACTTTTTGGTGAAAATATCCATTAAATGAGGGAATAATATGTGTGAGGGTACCCCAGGAGAGTTCCAAATGTGTGTGGGTAGAATATATATCCCATGGGGGTAAAATTGAAAAAAGTTTAAAAAAATTTTTTTGGACTTAGTCATTTTTCCATCATTTTTCAGACTTTCGGAGAGGGGAAAATGTCAGTGAGCATAACGATTTCAGTTCCAGAGCGATTCGCCCGATGAGTCCTTGATATTAAGTCGTTTATAGCCAATTTTGACTTTTTGAAAACTTCACTTTTTGGTGAAAATGACCATTAAATGAGGGAATAATATGTGTGAGGGTACCATAGGACAGTTCCAAATGTGTGTGGGTAGAATATATATCCCATGGGGGTAAAATTGAAAAAAGTTTAAAAAAAATTTTTTTGGTCTTAGTCATTTTTCCATCATTTTTCAGACTTTTGCAGAGGGAAAAATGTCACTGAGCATTCTGATTTCAGTTCCAGAGTGATTCGCACGATGAGTCCTTGATATTAAGTCGTTTTCAGCCAATTTTCTGACTTTTTGAAAACTTCACTTTTTGGTGAAAATATCCATTAAATGAGGGAATAATATGTGTGAGGGTACCCCAGGAGAGTTCCATATGTGTGTGGGTAGAATATATATCCCACAGGGGTAAAATTGAAAAAAGTTGAAAAAAATTTTTTTTGGACTTAGTCATTTTTCCATCATTTTTCAGACTTTCGGAGAGGGAAAAATGTCAGTGAGCATTCCGATTTCAGTTACAGAGCGATTCGCCCGATGAGTCCTTGATATTAGGTCATTTATAGCCAATTTTGACTTTTTGAAAACTTCACTTTTTGGTGAAAATATCCATTAAATGAGGGAATAATATGTGTGACGGTACCCCAGGAGAGATCCAAATGTGTGTGGGTAGAACATATATCCCATGGAGGTAAAATTGAAAAAAGTTGAAAAAAAATTTTTTTGGACTTAGTCATTTTTCCATCATTTTTCAGACTTTCGGAGAGGGAAAAATGTCAGGGAGCATTCCGATTTCAGTTCCAGAGCGATTCGCTCGATGAGTCCTTGATATTAAGTCGTTTATAGCCAATTTTGACTTTTTGAAAACTTCACTTTTTGGTGAAAATGACCATTAAATGAGGGAATAATATGTGTGAGGGTACCCCAGGAGAGTTCCAAATGTGGGTGGGTAGAATATATATCCCATGGGGGTAAAATCAAAAAAAGTTTTAAAAAAATTTTTTTGGACTTAGTCATTTTTCCATCATTTTTCAGACTTTCGGAGAGGGGAAAATGTCAGTGAGTATTCCGATTTCAGTTCCAGAGTGATTTACCCAATGAGTCCTTGATATTAAGTCGTTTTCAGCCAATTTTCTGACTTTTTGAAAACTTCACTTTTTGGTGAAAATATCCATTAAATGAGGGAATAATATGTGTGAGGGTACCCCAGGAGAGTTCCAAATGTGTGTGGGTAGAATATATATCCCATGGGGGTAAAATTGAAAAAAGTTTAAAAAAAATTTTTTTGGACTTAGTCATTTTTCCATCATTTTTCAGACTTTCGGAGAGGGGAAAATGTCAGTGAGCATAACGATTTCAGTTCCAGAGCGATTCGCCCGATGAGTCCTTGATATTAAGTCGTTTTCAGCCAATTTTCTGACTTTTTGAAAACTTCACTTTTTGGTGAAAATATCCATTAAATGAGGGAATAATATGTGTGAGGGTACCCCAGGAGAGTTCCAAATGTGTGTGGGTAGAATATATATCCCATGGGGGTAAAATTGAAAAAAGTTTAAAAAAATTTTTTTGGACTTAGTCATTTTTCCATCATTTTTCAGACTTTCGGAGAGGGGAAAATGTCAGTGAGCATTCCGATTTCAGTTCCAGAGCGATTCGCCCGATGAGTCCTTGATATTTAGTCGTTTTCAGCCAATTTTCTGACTTTTTGAAAACTTCACTTTTTGGTGAAAATATCCATTAAATGAGGGAATAATATGTGTGAGGGTACCCCAGGAGAGTTCCAAATGTGTGTGGGTAGAATATATATCCCATGGGGGTAAAATTGAAAAAAGTTTTAAAAAAATTTTTTTGGACTTAGTCATTTTTCCATCATTTTTCAGACTTTCGGAGAGGGGAAAATGTCAGTGAGCATAACGATTTCAGTTCCAGAGCGATTCGCCCGATGAGTCCTTGATATTAAGTCGTTTTCAGCCAATTTTCTGACTTTTTGAAAACTTCACTTTTTGGTGAAAATATCCATTAAATGAGGGAATAATATGTGTGAGGGTACCCCAGGAGAGTTCCAAATGTGTGTGGGTAGAATATATATCCCATGGGGGTAAAATTGAAAAAAGTTTAAAAAAATTTTTTTGGACTTAGTCATTTTTCCATCATTTTTCAGACTTTCGGAGAGGGGAAAATGTCAGTGAGCATAACGATTTCAGTTCCAGAGCGATTCGCCCGATGAGTCCTTGATATTAAGTCGTTTATAGCCAATTTTGACTTTTTGAAAACTTCACTTTTTGGTGAAAATGACCATTAAATGAGGGAATAATATGTGTGAGGGTACCATAGGACAGTTCCAAATGTGTGTGGGTAGAATATATATCCCATGGGGGTAAAATTGAAAAAAGTTTAAAAAAAATTTTTTTGGTCTTAGTCATTTTTCCATCATTTTTCAGACTTTTGCAGAGGGAAAAATGTCACTGAGCATTCTGATTTCAGTTCCAGAGTGATTCGCACGATGAGTCCTTGATATTAAGTCGTTTTCAGCCAATTTTCTGACTTTTTGAAAACTTCACTTTTTGGTGAAAATATCCATTAATTGAGGGAATAATATGTGCGAGGGTACCCCAGGAGAGTTCCAAATGTGTGTGGGTAGAATATATATCCCATGGGGGTAAAATTGAAAAAAGTTAAAAAAAAATTTTTTTGGACTTAGTCATTTTTCCAGCATTTTTCAGACTTTCGGAGAGGGAAAAATGTCAGTGAGCATTCCGATTTCAGTTCCAGAGCGATTAGCCCGATGGGTCCTTGATATTAAGTCGTTTATAGCCAATTTTGACTTTTTGAAAACTTCACTTTTTGGTGAAAATGACCATTAAATGAGGGAATAATATGTGTGAGGGTACCACAGGACAGTTCCAAATGTGTGTGGGTAGAATATATATCCCATGGGGGTAAAATTGAAAAAAGTTTAAAAAAAATTTTTTTGGTCTTAGTCATTTTTCCATCATTTTTCAGACTTTTGGAGAGGGAAAAATGTCACTGAGCATTCTGATTTCAGTTCCAGAGTGATTCGCACGATGAGTCCTTGATATTAAGTCGTTTTCAGCCAATTTTCTGACTTTTTGAAAACTTCACTTTTTGGTGAAAATATCCATTAATTGAGGGAATAATATGTGCGAGGGTACCCCAGGAGAGTTCCAAATGTGTGTGGGTAGAATATATATCCCACGGGGGTAAAATTGAAAAAAGTTGAAAAAAATGTTTTTTGGACTTAGTCATTTTTCCATCATTTTTCAGACTTTCGGAGAGGGGAAAATGTCAGTGAGCATTCCGATTTCAGTTCCAGAGCGATTCGACCTATGAGTCCTTGATATTTAGTCGTTTTCAGCCAATTTTCCGACTTTTTGAAAACTTCACTTTTTGGTGAAAATATCCATTAAATGAGGGAATAATATGTGTGAGGGTACCCCAGGAGAGTTCCAAATGTGTGTGGGTAGAATATATATCCCACAGGGGTAAAATTGAAAAAAGTTGAAAAAAATTTTTTTTGGACTTAGTCATTTTTCCATCATTTTTCAGACTTTCGGAGAGGGAAAAATGTCAGTGAGCATTACGATTTCAGTTACAGAGCGATTCGCCCGATGAGTCCATGATATTAGGTCATTTATAGCCAATTTTGACTTTTTGAAAACTTCACTTTTTGGTGAAAATATCCATTAAATGAGGGAATAATATGTGTGAGGGTACCCCAGGAGAGTTCCAAATGTGTGTGGGTAGAATATATATCCCATGGGGGTAAAATTGAAAAAAGTTTAAAAAAAATTTTTTGGGACTTAGTCATTTTTCCATCATTTTTCAGACTTTCGGAGAGGGGAAAATGTCAGTGAGCATAACGATTTCAGTTCCAGAGCGATTCGCCCGATGAGTCCTTGATATTAAGTCGTTTTCAGCCAATTTTCTGACTTTTTGAAAACTTCACTTTTTGGTGAAAATATCCATTAAATGAGGGAATAATATGTGTGAGGGTACCCCAGGAGAGTTCCAAATGTGGGTGGGTAGAATATATATCCCATGGGGGTAAAATTGAAAAAAGTTAAAAAAAAATTTTTTTGGACTTAGTCATTTTTCCAGCATTTTTCAGACTTTCGGAGAGGGAAAAATGTCAGTGAGCATTCCGATTTCAGTTCCAGAGCGATTAGCCCGATGGGTCCTTGATATTAAGTCGTTTATAGCCAATTTTGACTTTTTGAAAACTTCACTTTTTGGTGAAAATGACCATTAAATGAGGGAATAATATGTGTGAGGGTACCACAGGAGAGTTCCAAATGTGTGTGGGTAGAATATATATCCCATGGGGGTAAAATTGAAAAAAGTTTAAAAAAAATTTTTTTGGTCTTAGTCATTTTTCCATCATTTTTCAGACTTTTGGAGAGGGAAAAATGTCACTGAGCATTCTGATTTCAGTTCCAGAGTGATTCGCACGATGAGTCCTTGATATTAAGTCGTTTTCAGCCAATTTTCTGACTTTTTGAAAACTTCACTTTTTGGTGAAAATATCCATTAATTGAGGGAATAATATGTGCGGGGGTACCCCAGGAGAGTTCCAATTGTGTGTGGGTAGAATATATATCCCACGGGGGTAAAATTGAAAAAAGTTGAAAAAAATGTTTTTTGGACTTAGTCATTTTTCCATCATTTTTCAGACTTTCGGAGAGGGGAAAATGTCAGTGAGCATTCCGATTTCAGTTCCAGAGCGATTCGCCCGATGAGTCCTTGATATTTAGTCGTTTTCAGCCAATTTTCCGACTTTTTGAAAACTTCACTTTTTGGTGAAAATATCCATTAAATGAGGGAATAATATGTGTGAGGGTACCCCAGGAGAGTTCCATATGTGTGTGGGTAGAATATATATCCCACAGGGGTAAAATTGAAAAAAGTTGAAAAAAATTTTTTTTGGACTTAGTCATTTTTCCATCATTTTTCAGACTTTCGGAGAGGGAAAAATGTCAGTGAGCATTCCGATTTCAGTTACAGAGCGATTCGCCCGATGAGTCCTTGATATTAGGTCATTTATAGCCAATTTTGACTTTTTGAAAACTTCACTTTTTGGTGAAAATATCCATTAAATGAGGGAATAATATGTGTGACGGTACCCCAGGAGAGATCCAAATGTGTGTGGGTAGAACATATATCCCATGGAGGTAAAATTGAAAAAAGTTGAAAAAAAATTTTTTTGGACTTAGTCATTTTTCCATCATTTTTCAGACTTTCGGAGAGGGAAAAATGTCAGGGAGCATTCCGATTTCAGTTCCAGAGCGATTCGCTCGATGAGTCCTTGATATTAAGTCGTTTATAGCCAATTTTGACTTTTTGAAAACTTCACTTTTTGGTGAAAATGACCATTAAATGAGGGAATAATATGTGTGAGGGTACCCCAGGAGAGTTCCAAATGTGGGTGGGTAGAATATATATCCCATGGGGGTAAAATCAAAAAAAGTTTTAAAAAAATTTTTTTGGACTTAGTCATTTTTCCATCATTTTTCAGACTTTCGGAGAGGGGAAAATGTCAGTGAGTATTCCGATTTCAGTTCCAGAGTGATTTACCCAATGAGTCCTTGATATTAAGTCGTTTTCAGCCAATTTTCTGACTTTTTGAAAACTTCACTTTTTGGTGAAAATATCCATTAAATGAGGGAATAATATGTGTGAGGGTACCCCAGGAGAGTTCCAAATGTGTGTGGGTAGAATATATATCCCATGGGGGTAAAATTGAAAAAAGTTTAAAAAAAATTTTTTTGGACTTAGTCATTTTTCCATCATTTTTCAGACTTTCGGAGAGGGGAAAATGTCAGTGAGCATAACGATTTCAGTTCCAGAGCGATTCGCCCGATGAGTCCTTGATATTAAGTCGTTTTCAGCCAATTTTCTGACTTTTTGAAAACTTCACTTTTTGGTGAAAATATCCATTAAATGAGGGAATAATATGTGTGAGGGTACCCCAGGAGAGTTCCAAATGTGTGTGGGTAGAATATATATCCCATGGGGGTAAAATTGAAAAAAGTTTAAAAAAATTTTTTTGGACTTAGTCATTTTTCCATCATTTTTCAGACTTTCGGAGAGGGGAAAATGTCAGTGAGCATTCCGATTTCAGTTCCAGAGCGATTCGCCCGATGAGTCCTTGATATTTAGTCGTTTTCAGCCAATTTTCTGACTTTTTGAAAACTTCACTTTTTGGTGAAAATATCCATTAAATGAGGGAATAATATGTGTGAGGGTACCCCAGGAGAGTTCCAAATGTGTGTGGGTAGAATATATATCCCATGGGGGTAAAATTGAAAAAAGTTTTAAAAAAATTTTTTTGGACTTAGTCATTTTTCCATCATTTTTCAGACTTTCGGAGAGGGGAAAATGTCAGTGAGCATAACGATTTCAGTTCCAGAGCGATTCGCCCGATGAGTCCTTGATATTAAGTCGTTTTCAGCCAATTTTCTGACTTTTTGAAAACTTCACTTTTTGGTGAAAATATCCATTAAATGAGGGAATAATATGTGTGAGGGTACCCCAGGAGAGTTCCAAATGTGTGTGGGTAGAATATATATCCCATGGGGGTAAAATTGAAAAAAGTTTAAAAAAATTTTTTTGGACTTAGTCATTTTTCCATCATTTTTCAGACTTTCGGAGAGGGGAAAATGTCAGTGAGCATAACGATTTCAGTTCCAGAGCGATTCGCCCGATGAGTCCTTGATATTAAGTCGTTTATAGCCAATTTTGACTTTTTGAAAACTTCACTTTTTGGTGAAAATGACCATTAAATGAGGGAATAATATGTGTGAGGGTACCATAGGACAGTTCCAAATGTGTGTGGGTAGAATATATATCCCATGGGGGTAAAATTGAAAAAAGTTTAAAAAAAATTTTTTTGGTCTTAGTCATTTTTCCATCATTTTTCAGACTTTTGCAGAGGGAAAAATGTCACTGAGCATTCTGATTTCAGTTCCAGAGTGATTCGCACGATGAGTCCTTGATATTAAGTCGTTTTCAGCCAATTTTCTGACTTTTTGAAAACTTCACTTTTTGGTGAAAATATCCATTAATTGAGGGAATAATATGTGCGAGGGTACCCCAGGAGAGTTCCAAATGTGTGTGGGTAGAATATATATCCCACAGGGGTAAAATTGAAAAAAGTTGAAAAAAATTTTTTTTGGACTTAGTCATTTTTCCATCATTTTTCAGACTTTCGGAGAGGGGAAAATGTCAGTGAGCATTCCGATTTCAGTTACAGAGCGATTCGCCCGATGAGTCCTTGATATTAGGTCATTTATAGCCAATTTTGACTTTTTGAAAACTTCACTTTTTGGTGAAAATATCCATTAAATGAGGGAATAATATGTGTGACGGTACCCCAGGAGAGATTCAAATGTGTGTGGGTAGAACATATATCCCATGGAGGTAAAATTGAAAAAAGTTGAAAAAAAATTTTTTTGAACTTAGTCATTTTTCCATCATTTTTCAGACTTTCTGAGAGGGAAAAATGTCAAGGAGGATTCCGATTTCAGTTCCAGAGCGATTCGCTCGATGAGTCCTTGATATTAAGTCGTTTATAGCCAATTTTGACTTTTTGAAAACTTCACTTTTTGGTGAAAATGACCATTAAATGAGGGAATAATATGTGTGAGGGTACCCCAGGAGAGTTCCAAATGTGGGTGGGTAGAATATATATCCCATGGGGGTAAAATTGAAAAAAGTTAAAAAAAAATTTTTTTGGACTTAGTCATTTTTCCATCATTTTTCAGACTTTCGGAGAGGGGAAAATGTCAGTGAGTATTCCGATTTCAGTTCCAGAGTGATTTACCCGATGAGTCCTTGATATTAAGTCGTTTTCAGCCAATTTTCTGACTTTTTGAAAACTTCACTTTTTGGTGAAAATATCCATTAAATGAGCCAATAATATGTGTGAGGGTACCCCAGGAGAGTTCCAAATGTGTGTGGGTAGAATATATATCCCATGGGGGTAAAATTGAAAAAAGTTGAAAAAAATTTTTTTGGACTTAGTCATTTTTCCATCATTTTTCAGACTTTCGGAGAGGGGAAAATGTCACTGAGCATTCTGATTTCAGTTCCAGAGTGATTCGCACGATGAGTCCTTGATATTAAGTCGTTTTCAGCCAATTTTCTGACTTTTTGAAAACTTCACTTTTTGGTGAAAATATCCATTAAATGAGGGAATAATATGTGTGAGTTTACCCCAGGAGAATTCCAAATGTGTGTTGGTAGAATATATATCCCACAGGGGTAAAATTGAAAAAAGTTTAAAAAAATTTTTTTTGGACTTAGTCATTTTTCCATCATTTTTCAGACTTTCGGAGAGGGAAAAATGTCAGTGAGCATTCCGATTTCAGTTACAGAGCGATTCGCCCGATGAGTCCTTGATATTAGGTCATTTATAGCCAATTTTGACTTTTTGAAAACTTCACTTTTTGGTGAAAATATCCATTAAATGAGGGAATAATATGTGTGACGGTACCCCAGGAGAGATCCAAATGTGTGTGGGTAGAACATATATCCCATGGAGGTAAAATTGAAAAAAGTTGAAAAAAAATTTTTTGGGACTTAGTCATTTTTCCATCATTTTTCAGACTTTCGGAGAGGGAAAAATGTCAGTGAGCATTCCGATTTCAGTTACAGAGCGATTCGCCCGATGAGTCCTTGATATTAGGTCATTTATAGCCAATTTTGACTTTTTGAAAACTTCACTTTTTGGTGAAAATATCCATTAAATGAGGGAATAATATGTGTGACGGTACCCCAGGAGAGATCCAAATGTGTGTGGGTAGAACATATATCCCATGGAGGTAAAATTGAAAAAAGTTGAAAAAAAATTTTTTTGGACTTAGTCATTTTTCCATCATTTTTCAGACTTTCAGAGAGGGAAAAATGTCAGGGAGCATTCCGATTTCAGTTCCAGAGCGATTCGCTCGATGAGTCCTTGATATTAAGTCGTTTATAGCCAATTTTGACTTTTTGAAAACTTCACTTTTTGGTGAAAATATCCATTAAATGAGGGAATAATATGTGTGAGGGTACCCCAGGAGAGTTCCAAATGTGTGTGGGTAGAATATATATCCCATGGGGGTAAAATTGAAAAAAGTTTAAAAAAAATTTTTTTTGACTTAGTCATTTTTCCATCATTTTTCAGACTTTCGGAGAGGGGAAAATGTCAGTGAGCATAACGATTTCAGTTCCAGAGCGATTCGCCCGATGAGTCCTTGATATTAAGTCGTTTTCAGCCAATTTTCTGACTTTTTGAAAACTTCACTTTTTGGTGAAAATATCCATTAAATGAGGGAATAATATGTGTGAGGGTACCCCAGGAGAGTTCCAAATGTGTGTGGGTAGAATATATATCCCATGGGGGTAAAATTGAAAAAAGTTGAAAAAATTTTTTTTGGACTTAGTCATTTTTCCATCATTTTTCAGACTTTCGGAGAGGGGAAAATGTCACTGAGCATTCTGATTTCAGTTCCAGAGTGATTCGCGCGATGAGTCCTTGATATTAAGTCGTTTTCAGCCAATTTTCTGACTTTTTGAAAACTTCACTTTTTGGTGAAAATATCCATTAAATGAGGGAATAATATGTGTGAGGGTACCCCAGGAGAGTTCCAAATGTGGGTGGGTAGAATATATATCCCATGGGGGTAAAATTGAAAAAAGTTAAAAAAAAATTTTTTTGGACTTAGTCATTTTTCCAGCATTTTTCAGACTTTCGGAGAGGGAAAAATGTCAGTGAGCATTCCGATTTCAGTTCCAGAGCGATTAGCCCGATGGGTCCTTGATATTAAGTCGTTTATAGCCAATTTTGACTTTTTGAAAACTTCACTTTTTGGTGAAAATGACCATTAAATGAGGGAATAATATGTGTGAGGGTACCACAGGAGAGTTCCAAATGTGTGTGGGTAGAATATATATCCCATGGGGGTAAAATTGAAAAAAGTTTAAAAAAAATTTTTTTGGTCTTAGTCATTTTTCCATCATTTTTCAGACTTTTGGAGAGGGAAAAATGTCACTGAGCATTCTGATTTCAGTTCCAGAGTGATTCGCACGATGAGTCCTTGATATTAAGTCGTTTTCAGCCAATTTTCTGACTTTTTGAAAACTTCACTTTTTGGTGAAAATATCCATTAATTGAGGGAATAATATGTGCGAGGGTACCCCAGGAGAGTTCCAAATGTGTGTGGGTAGAATATATATCCCACGGGGTAAAATTGAAAAAAGTTGAAAAAAATTTTTTTTGGACTTAGTCATTTTTCCATCATTTTTCAGACTTTCGGAGAGGGAAAAATGTCAGTGAGCATTCCGATTTCAGTTACAGAGCGATTCGCCCGATGAGTCCTTGATATTAGGTCATTTATAGCCAATTTTGACTTTTTGAAAACTTCACTTTTTGGTGAAAATATCCATTAAATGAGGGAATAATATGTGTGACGGTACCCCAGGAGAGATCCAAATGTGTGTGGGTAGAACATATATCCCATGGAGGTAAAATTGAAAAAAGTTGAAAAAAAATTTTTTTGGACTTAGTCATTTTTCCATCATTTTTCAGACTTTCGGAGAGGGAAAAATGTCAGGGAGCATTCCGATTTCAGTTCCAGAGCGATTCGCTCGATGAGTCCTTGATATTAAGTCGTTTATAGCCAATTTTGACTTTTTGAAAACTTCACTTTTTGGTGAAAATGACCATTAAATGAGGGAATAATATGTGTGAGGGTACCCCAGGAGAGTTCCAAATGTGGGTGGGTAGAATATATATCCCATGGGGGTAAAATCAAAAAAATTTTAAAAAAATTTTTTTGGACTTAGTCATTTTTCCATCATTTTTCAGACTTTCGGAGAGGGGAAAATGTCAGTGAGCATAACGATTTCAGTTCCAGAGCGATTCGCCCGATGAGTCCTTGATATTAAGTCGTTTTCAGCCAATTTTCTGACTTTTTGAAAACTTCACTTTTTGGTGAAAATATCCATTAAATGAGGGAATAATATGTGTGAGGGTACCCCAGGAGAGTTCCAAATGTGTGTGGGTAGAATATATATCCCATGGGGGTAAAATTGAAAAAAGTTTAAAAAAATTTTTTTGGACTTAGTCATTTTTCCATCATTTTTCAGACTTTCGGAGAGGGGAAAATGTCAGTGAGCATAACGATTTCAGTTCCAGAGCGATTCGCCCGATGAGTCCTTGATATTAAGTCGTTTATAGCCAATTTTGACTTTTTGAAAACTTCACTTTTTGGTGAAAATGACCATTAAATGAGGGAATAATATGTGTGAGGGTACCATAGGACAGTTCCAAATGTGTGTGGGTAGAATATATATCCCATGGGGGTAAAATTGAAAAAAGTTTAAAAAAAATTTTTTTGGTCTTAGTCATTTTTCCATCATTTTTCAGACTTTTGCAGAGGGAAAAATGTCACTGAGCATTCTGATTTCAGTTCCAGAGTGATTCGCACGATGAGTCCTTGATATTAAGTCGTTTTCAGCCAATTTTCTGACTTTTTGAAAACTTCACTTTTTGGTGAAAATATCCATTAATTGAGGGAATAATATGTGCGAGGGTACCCCAGGAGAGTTCCAAATGTGTGTGGGTAGAATATATATCCCACAGGGGTAAAATTGAAAAAAGTTGAAAAAAATTTTTTTTGGACTTAGTCATTTTTCCATCATTTTTCAGACTTTCGGAGAGGGGAAAATGTCAGTGAGCATTCCGATTTCAGTTACAGAGCGATTCGCCCGATGAGTCCTTGATATTAGGTCATTTATAGCCAATTTTGACTTTTTGAAAACTTCACTTTTTGGTGAAAATATCCATTAAATGAGGGAATAATATGTGTGACGGTACCCCAGGAGAGATTCAAATGTGTGTGGGTAGAACATATATCCCATGGAGGTAAAATTGAAAAAAGTTGAAAAAAAATTTTTTTGAACTTAGTCATTTTTCCATCATTTTTCAGACTTTCTGAGAGGGAAAAATGTCAAGGAGGATTCCGATTTCAGTTCCAGAGCGATTCGCTCGATGAGTCCTTGATATTAAGTCGTTTATAGCCAATTTTGACTTTTTGAAAACTTCACTTTTTGGTGAAAATGACCATTAAATGAGGGAATAATATGTGTGAGGGTACCCCAGGAGAGTTCCAAATGTGGGTGGGTAGAATATATATCCCATGGGGGTAAAATTGAAAAAAGTTAAAAAAAAATTTTTTTGGACTTAGTCATTTTTCCATCATTTTTCAGACTTTCGGAGAGGGGAAAATGTCAGTGAGTATTCCGATTTCAGTTCCAGAGTGATTTACCCGATGAGTCCTTGATATTAAGTCGTTTTCAGCCAATTTTCTGACTTTTTGAAAACTTCACTTTTTGGTGAAAATATCCATTAAATGAGCCAATAATATGTGTGAGGGTACCCCAGGAGAGTTCCAAATGTGTGTGGGTAGAATATATATCCCATGGGGGTAAAATTGAAAAAAGTTGAAAAAAATTTTTTTGGACTTAGTCATTTTTCCATCATTTTTCAGACTTTCGGAGAGGGGAAAATGTCACTGAGCATTCTGATTTCAGTTCCAGAGTGATTCGCACGATGAGTCCTTGATATTAAGTCGTTTTCAGCCAATTTTCTGACTTTTTGAAAACTTCACTTTTTGGTGAAAATATCCATTAAATGAGGGAATAATATGTGTGAGTTTACCCCAGGAGAATTCCAAATGTGTGTTGGTAGAATATATATCCCACAGGGGTAAAATTGAAAAAAGTTTAAAAAAATTTTTTTTGGACTTAGTCATTTTTCCATCATTTTTCAGACTTTCGGAGAGGGAAAAATGTCAGTGAGCATTCCGATTTCAGTTACAGAGCGATTCGCCCGATGAGTCCTTGATATTAGGTCATTTATAGCCAATTTTGACTTTTTGAAAACTTCACTTTTTGGTGAAAATATCCATTAAATGAGGGAATAATATGTGTGACGGTACCCCAGGAGAGATCCAAATGTGTGTGGGTAGAACATATATCCCATGGAGGTAAAATTGAAAAAAGTTGAAAAAAAATTTTTTGGGACTTAGTCATTTTTCCATCATTTTTCAGACTTTCGGAGAGGGAAAAATGTCAGTGAGCATTCCGATTTCAGTTACAGAGCGATTCGCCCGATGAGTCCTTGATATTAGGTCATTTATAGCCAATTTTGACTTTTTGAAAACTTCACTTTTTGGTGAAAATATCCATTAAATGAGGGAATAATATGTGTGACGGTACCCCAGGAGAGATCCAAATGTGTGTGGGTAGAACATATATCCCATGGAGGTAATATTGAAAAAAGTTGAAAAAAAATTTTTTTGGACTTAGTCATTTTTCCATCATTTTTCAGACTTTCAGAGAGGGAAAAATGTCAGGGAGCATTCCGATTTCAGTTCCAGAGCGATTCGCTCGATGAGTCCTTGATATTAAGTCGTTTATAGCCAATTTTGACTTTTTGAAAACTTCACTTTTTGGTGAAAATATCCATTAAATGAGGGAATAATATGTGTGAGGGTACCCCAGGAGAGTTCCAAATGTGTGTGGGTAGAATATATATCCCATGGGGGTAAAATTGAAAAAAGTTTAAAAAAAATTTTTTTTGACTTAGTCATTTTTCCATCATTTTTCAGACTTTCGGAGAGGGGAAAATGTCAGTGAGCATAACGATTTCAGTTCCAGAGCGATTCGCCCGATGAGTCCTTGATATTAAGTCGTTTTCAGCCAATTTTCTGACTTTTTGAAAACTTCACTTTTTGGTGAAAATATCCATTAAATGAGGGAATAATATGTGTGAGGGTACCCCAGGAGAGTTCCAAATGTGGGTGGGTAGAATATATATCCCATGGGGGTAAAATTGAAAAAAGTTAAAAAAAAATTTTTTTGGACTTAGTCATTTTTCCAGCATTTTTCAGACTTTCGGAGAGGGAAAAATGTCAGTGAGCATTCCGATTTCAGTTCCAGAGCGATTAGCCCGATGGGTCCTTGATATTAAGTCGTTTATAGCCAATTTTGACTTTTTGAAAACTTCACTTTTTGGTGAAAATGACCATTAAATGAGGGAATAATATGTGTGAGGGTACCACAGGAGAGTTCCAAATGTGTGTGGGTAGAATATATATCCCATGGGGGTAAAATTGAAAAAAGTTTAAAAAAAATTTTTTTGGTCTTAGTCATTTTTCCATCATTTTTCAGACTTTTGGAGAGGGAAAAATGTCACTGAGCATTCTGATTTCAGTTCCAGAGTGATTCGCACGATGAGTCCTTGATATTAAGTCGTTTTCAGCCAATTTTCTGACTTTTTGAAAACTTCACTTTTTGGTGAAAATATCCATTAATTGAGGGAATAATATGTGCGAGGGTACCCCAGGAGAGTTCCAAATGTGTGTGGGTAGAATATATATCCCACGGGGTAAAATTGAAAAAAGTTGAAAAAAATTTTTTTTGGACTTAGTCATTTTTCCATCATTTTTCAGACTTTCGGAGAGGGAAAAATGTCAGTGAGCATTCCGATTTCAGTTCCAGAGCGATTCGCTCGATGAGTCCTTGATATTAGGTCATTTATAGCCAATTTTGACTTTTTGAAAACTTCACTTTTTGGTGAAAATATCCATTAAATGAGGGAATAATATGTGTGACGGTACCCCAGGAGAGATCCAAATGTGTGTGGGTAGAACATATATCCCATGGGGGTAAAATCAAAAAAAGTTTTAAAAAAATTTTTTTGGACTTAGTCATTTTTCCATCATTTTTCAGACTTTCGGAGAGGGGAAAATGTCAGTGAGTATTCCGATTTCAGTTCCAGAGTGATTTACCCAATGAGTCCTTGATATTAAGTCGTTTTCAGCCAATTTTCTGACTTTTTGAAAACTTCACTTTTTGGTGAAAATATCCATTAAATGAGGGAATAATATGTGTGAGGGTACCCCAGGAGAGTTCCAAATGTGTGTGGGTAGAATATATATCCCATGGGGGTAAAATTGAAAAAAGTTTAAAAAAAATTTTTTTTGACTTAGTCATTTTTCCATCATTTTTCAGACTTTCGGAGAGGGGAAAATGTCAGTGAGCATAACGATTTCAGTTCCAGAGCGATTCGCCCGATGAGTCCTTGATATTAAGTCGTTTTCAGCCAATTTTCTGACTTTTTGAAAACTTCACTTTTTGGTGAAAATATCCATTAAATGAGGGAATAATATGTGTGAGGGTACCCCAGGAGAGTTCCAAATGTGTGTGGGTAGAATATATATCCCATGGGGGTAAAATTGAAAAAAGTTGAAAAAATTTTTTTTGGACTTAGTCATTTTTCCATCATTTTTCAGACTTTCGGAGAGGGGAAAATGTCACTGAGCATTCTGATTTCAGTTCCAGAGTGATTCGCGCGATGAGTCCTTGATATTAAGTCGTTTTCAGCCAATTTTCTGACTTTTTGAAAACTTCACTTTTTGGTGAAAATATCCATTAAATGAGGGAATAATATGTGTGAGGGTACCCCAGGAGAGTTCCAAATGTGGGTGGGTAGAATATATATCCCATGGGGGTAAAATTGAAAAAAGTTAAAAAAAAAATTTTTTGGACTTAGTCATTTTTCCAGCATTTTTCAGACTTTCGGAGAGGGAAAAATGTCAGTGAGCATTCCGATTTCAGTTCCAGAGCGATTAGCCCGATGGGTCCTTGATATTAAGTCGTTTATAGCCAATTTTGACTTTTTGAAAACTTCACTTTTTGGTGAAAATGACCATTAAATGAGGGAATAATATGTGTGAGGGTACCACAGGACAGTTCCAAATGTGTGTGGGTAGAATATATATCCCATGGGGGTAAAATTGAAAAAAGTTTAAAAAAAATTTTTTTGGTCTTAGTCATTTTTCCATCATTTTTCAGACTTTTGGAGAGGGAAAAATGTCACTGAGCATTCTGATTTCAGTTCCAGAGTGATTCGCACGATGAGTCCTTGATATTAAGTCGTTTTCAGCCAATTTTCTGACTTTTTGAAAACTTCACTTTTTGGTGAAAATATCCATTAATTGAGGGAATAATATGTGCGAGGGTACCCCAGGAGAGTTCCAAATGTGTGTGGGTAGAATATATATCCCACGGGGTAAAATTGAAAAAAGTTGAAAAAAATTTTTTTTGGACTTAGTCATTTTTCCATCATTTTTCAGACTTTCGGAGAGGGAAAAATGTCAGTGAGCATTCCGATTTCAGTTACAGAGCGATTCGCCCGATGAGTCCTTGATATTAGGTCATTTATAGCCAATTTTGACTTTTTGAAAACTTCACTTTTTGGTGAAAATATCCATTAAATGAGGGAATAATATGTGTGACGGTACCCCAGGAGAGATCCAAATGTGTGTGGGTAGAACATATATCCCATGGAGGTAAAATTGAAAAAAGTTGAAAAAAAATTTTTTTGGACTTAGTCATTTTTCCATCATTTTTCAGACTTTCGGAGAGGGAAAAATGTCAGGGAGCATTCCGATTTCAGTTCCAGAGCGATTCGCTCGATGAGTCCTTGATATTAAGTCGTTTATAGCCAATTTTGACTTTTTGAAAACTTCACTTTTTGGTGAAAATGACCATTAAATGAGGGAATAATATGTGTGAGGGTACCCCAGGAGAGTTCCAAATGTGGGTGGGTAGAATATATATCCCATGGGGGTAAAATCAAAAAAAGTTTTAAAAAAAATTTTTTGGACTTAGTCATTTTTCCATCATTTTTCAGACTTTCGGAGAGGGGAAAATGTCAGTGAGTATTCCGATTTCAGTTCCAGAGTGATTTACCCAATGAGTCCTTGATATTAAGTCGTTTTCAGCCAATTTTCTGACTTTTTGAAAACTTCACTTTTTGGTGAAAATATCCATTAAATGAGAGAATAATATGTGTGAGGGTACATCAGGAGAGTTCCAAATGTGTGTGGGTAGAATATATATCCCATGGGGGTAAAATTGAAAAAAGTTTAAAAAAAATTTTTTTGGACTTAGTCATTTTTCCATCATTTTTCAGACTTTCGGAGAGGGGAAAATGTCAGTGAGCATAACGATTTCAGTTCCAGAGCGATTCGCCCGATGAGTCCTTGATATTAAGTCGTTTTCAGCCAATTTTCTGACTTTTTGAAAACTTCACTTTTTGGTGAAAATATCCATTAAATGAGGGAATAATATGTGTGAGGGTACCCCAGGAGAGTTCCAAATGTGTGTGGGTAGAATATATATCCCATGGGGGTAAAATTGAAAAAAGTTTAAAAAAATTTTTTTGGACTTAGTCATTTTTCCATCATTTTTCAGACTTTCGGAGAGGGGAAAATGTCAGTGAGCATTCCGATTTCAGTTCCAGAGCGATTCGCCCGATGAGTCCTTGATATTTAGTCGTTTTCAGCCAATTTTCTGACTTTTTGAAAACTTCACTTTTTGGTGAAAATATCCATTAAATGAGGGAATAATATGTGTGAGGGTACCCCAGGAGAGTTCCAAATGTGTGTGGGTAGAATATATATCCCATGGGGGTAAAATTGAAAAAAGTTTTAAAAAAATTTTTTTGGACTTAGTCATTTTTCCATCATTTTTCAGACTTTCGGAGAGGGGAAAATGTCAGTGAGCATAACGATTTCAGTTCCAGAGCGATTCGCCCGATGAGTCCTTGATATTAAGTCGTTTATAGCCAATTTTGACTTTTTGAAAACTTCACTTTTTGGTGAAAATGACCATTAAATGAGGGAATAATATGTGTGAGGGTACCATAGGACAGTTCCAAATGTGTGTGGGTAGAATATATATCCCATGGGGGTAAAATTGAAAAAAGTTTAAAAAAAATTTTTTTGGTCTTAGTCATTTTTCCATCATTTTTCAGACTTTTGCAGAGGGAAAAATGTCACTGAGCATTCTGATTTCAGTTCCAGAGTGATTCGCACGATGAGTCCTTGATATTAAGTCGTTTTCAGCCAATTTTCTGACTTTTTGAAAACTTCACTTTTTGGTGAAAATATCCATTAATTGAGGGAATAATATGTGCGAGGGTACCCCAGGAGAGTTCCAAATGTGTGTGGGTAGAATATATATCCCACGGGGTAAAATTGAAAAAAGTTGAAAAAAATTTTTTTTGGACTTAGTCATTTTTCCATCATTTTTCAGACTTTCGGAGAGGGAAAAATGTCAGTGAGCATTCCGATTTCAGTTACAGAGCGATTCGCCCGATGAGTCCTTGATATTAGGTCATTTATAGCCAATTTTGACTTTTTGAAAACTTCACTTTTTGGTGAAAATATCCATTAAATGAGGGAATAATATGTGTGACGGTACCCCAGGAGAGATCCAAATGTGTGTGGGTAGAACATATATCCCATTTAGGTAAAATTGAAAAAAGTTGAAAAAAAATTTTTTTGGACTTAGTCATTTTTCCATCATTTTTCAGACTTTCGGAGAGGGAAAAATGTCAGGGAGCATTCCGATTTCAGTTCCAGAGCGATTCGCTCGATGAGTCCTTGATATTAAGTCGTTTATAGCCAATTTTGACTTTTTGAAAACTTCACTTTTTGGTGAAAATGACCATTAAATGAGGGAATAATATGTGTGAGGGTACCCCAGGAGAGTTCCAAATGTGGGTGGGTAGAATATATATCCCATGGGGGTAAAATCAAAAAAAGTTTTAAAAAAAATTTTTTGGACTTAGTCATTTTTCCATCATTTTTCAGACTTTCGGAGAGGGGAAAATGTCAGTGAGTATTCCGATTTCAGTTCCAGAGTGATTTACCCAATGAGTCCTTGATATTAAGTCGTTTTCAGCCAATTTTCTGACTTTTTGAAAACTTCACTTTTTGGTGAAAATATCCATTAAATGAGAGAATAATATGTGTGAGGGTACATCAGGAGAGTTCCAAATGTGTGTGGGTAGAATATATATCCCATGGGGGTAAAATTGAAAAAAGTTTAAAAAAAATTTTTTTGGACTTAGTCATTTTTCCATCATTTTTCAGACTTTCGGAGAGGGGAAAATGTCAGTGAGCATAACGATTTCAGTTCCAGAGCGATTCGCCCGATGAGTCCTTGATATTAAGTCGTTTTCAGCCAATTTTCTGACTTTTTGAAAACTTCACTTTTTGGTGAAAATATCCATTAAATGAGGGAATAATATGTGTGAGGGTACCCCAGGAGAGTTCCAAATGTGTGTGGGTAGAATATATATCCCATGGGGGTAAAATTGAAAAAAGTTTAAAAAAATTTTTTTGGACTTAGTCATTTTTCCATCATTTTTCAGACTTTCGGAGAGGGGAAAATGTCAGTGAGCATTCCGATTTCAGTTCCAGAGCGATTCGCCCGATGAGTCCTTGATATTTAGTCGTTTTCAGCCAATTTTCTGACTTTTTGAAAACTTCACTTTTTGGTGAAAATATCCATTAAATGAGGGAATAATATGTGTGAGGGTACCCCAGGAGAGTTCCAAATGTGTGTGGGTAGAATATATATCCCATGGGGGTAAAATTGAAAAAAGTTTTAAAAAAATTTTTTTGGACTTAGTCATTTTTCCATCATTTTTCAGACTTTCGGAGAGGGGCAGTGAGCATAACGATTTCAGTTCCAGAGCGATTCGCCCGATGAGTCCTTGATATTAAGTCGTTTATAGCCAATTTTGACTTTTTGAAAACTTCACTTTTTGGTGAAAATGACCATTAAATGAGGGAATAATATGTGTGAGGGTACCATAGGACAGTTCCAAATGTGTGTGGGTAGAATATATATCCCATGGGGGTAAAATTGAAAAAAGTTTAAAAAAAATTTTTTTGGTCTTAGTCATTTTTCCATCATTTTTCAGACTTTTGCAGAGGGAAAAATGTCACTGAGCATTCTGATTTCAGTTCCAGAGTGATTCGCACGATGAGTCCTTGATATTAAGTCGTTTTCAGCCAATTTTCTGACTTTTTGAAAACTTCACTTTTTGGTGAAAATATCCATTAATTGAGGGAATAATATGTGCGAGGGTACCCCAGGAGAGTTCCAAATGTGTGTGGGTAGAATATATATCCCACAGGGGTAAAATTGAAAAAAGTTGAAAAAAATTTTTTTTGGACTTAGTCATTTTTCCATCATTTTTCAGACTTTCGGAGAGGGGAAAATGTCAGTGAGCATTCCGATTTCAGTTACAGAGCGATTCGCCCGATGAGTCCTTGATATTAGGTCATTTATAGCCAATTTTGACTTTTTGAAAACTTCACTTTTTGGTGAAAATATCCATTAAATGAGGGAATAATATGTGTGACGGTACCCCAGGAGAGATCCAAATGTGTGTGGGTAGAACATATATCCCATGGAGGTAAAATTGAAAAAAGTTGAAAAAAAATTTTTTTGAACTTAGTCATTTTTCCATCATTTTTCAGACTTTCTGAGAGGGAAAAATGTCAAGGAGGATTCCGATTTCAGTTCCAGAGCGATTCGCTCGATGAGTCCTTGATATTAAGTCGTTTATAGCCAATTTTGACTTTTTGAAAACTTCACTTTTTGGTGAAAATGACCATTAAATGAGGGAATAATATGTGTGAGGGTACCCCAGGAGAGTTCCAAATGTGGGTGGGTAGAATATATATCCCATGGGGGTAAAATTGAAAAAAGTTAAAAAAAAATTTTTTTGGACTTAGTCATTTTTCCATCATTTTTCAGACTTTCGGAGAGGGGAAAATGTCAGTGAGTATTCCGATTTCAGTTCCAGAGTGATTTACCCGATGAGTCCTTGATATTAAGTCGTTTTCAGCCAATTTTCTGACTTTTTGAAAACTTCACTTTTTGGTTAAAATATCCATTAAATGAGCCAATAATATGTGTGAGGGTACCCCAGGAGAGTTCCAAATGTGTGTGGGTAGAATATATATCCCATGGGGGTAAAATTGAAAAAAGTTGAAAAAAATTTTTTTGGACTTAGTCATTTTTCCATCATTTTTCAGACTTTCGGAGAGGGGAAAATGTCACTGAGCATTCTGATTTCAGTTCCAGAGTGATTCGCACGATGAGTCCTTGATATTAAGTCGTTTTCAGCCAATTTTCTGACTTTTTGAAAACTTCACTTTTTGGTGAAAATATCCATTAAATGAGGGAATAATATGTGTGAGTTTACCCCAGGAGAATTCCAAATGTGTGTTGGTAGAATATATATCCCACAGGGGTAAAATTGAAAAAAGTTTAAAAAAATTTTTTTTGGACTTAGTCATTTTTCCATCATTTTTCAGACTTTCGGAGAGGGAAAAATGTCAGTGAGCATTCCGATTTCAGTTACAGAGCGATTCGCCCGATGAGTCCTTGATATTAGGTCATTTATAGCCAATTTTGACTTTTTGAAAACTTCACTTTTTGGTGAAAATATCCATTAAATGAGGGAATAATATGTGTGACGGTACCCCAGGAGAGATCCAAATGTGTGTGGGTAGAACATATATCCCATGGAGGTAAAATTGAAAAAAGTTGAAAAAAAATTTTTTGGGACTTAGTCATTTTTCCAGCATTTTTCAGACTTTCGGAGAGGGAAAAATGTCAGTGAGCATAACGATTTCAGTTCCAGAGCGATTCGCCCGATGAGTCCTTGATATTAAGTCGTTTTCAGCCAATTTTCTGACTTTTTGAAAACTTCACTTTTTGGTGAAAATATCCATTAAATGAGGGAATAATATGTGTGAGGGTACCCCAGGAGAGTTCCAAATGTGTGTGGGTAGAATATATATCCCATGGGGGTAAAATTGAAAAAACTTTAAAAAAAATTTTTTTGGACTTAGTCATTTTTCCATCATTTTTCAGACTTTCAGAGAGGGGAAAATGTCAGTGAGCATAACGATTTCAGTTCCAGAGCGATTCGCCCGATGAGTCCTTGATATTAAGTCGTTTTCAGCCAATTTTCTGACTTTTTGAAAACTTCACTTTTTGGTGAAAATATCCATTAAATGAGGGAATAATATGTGTGAGTTTACCCCAGGAGAGTTCCAAATGTGTGTGGGTAGAATATATATCCCATGGGGGTAAAATTGAAAAAAGTTTAAAAAAAAATTTTTTGGGACTTAGTCATTTTTCCATCATTTTTCAGACTTTTGGAGAGGGAAAAATGTCACTGAGCATTCTGATTTCAGTTCCAGAGTGATTCGCACGATGAGTCCTTGATATTAAGTCGTTTTCAGCCAATTTTCTGACTTTTTGAAAACTTCACTTTTTGGTGAAAATATCCATTAATTGAGGGAATAATATGTGCGAGGGTACCCCAGGAGAGTTCCAAATGTGTGTAGGTAGAATATATATCCCACAGGGGTAAAATTGAAAAAAGTTGAAAAAAATTTTTTTTGGACTTAGTCATTTTTCCATCATTTTTCAGACTTTCGGAGAGGGAAAAATGTCAGTGAGCATTCCGATTTCAGTTACAGAGCGATTCGCCCGATGAGTCCTTGATATTAGGTCATTTATAGCCAATTTTGACTTTTTGAAAACTTCACTTTTTGGTGAAAATATCCATTAAATGAGGGAATAATATGTGTGACGGTACCCCAGGAGAGATTCAAATGTGTGTGGGTAGAACATATATCCCATGGAGGTAAAATTGAAAAAAGTTGAAAAAAAATTTTTTTGGACTTAGTCATTCTTCCATCATTTTTCAGACTTTCGGAGAGGGGAAAATGTCACTGAGCATTCTGATTTCAGTTCCAGAGTGATTCGCACGATGAGTCCTTGATATTAAGTCGTTTTCAGCCAATTTTCTGACTTTTTGAAAACTTCACTTTTTGGTGAAAATATCCATTAATTGAGGGAATAATATGTGCGAGGGTACCCCAGGAGAGTTCCAAATGTGTGTGGGTAGAATATATATCCCACGGGGGTAAACTTGAAAAAAGTTGAAAAAAAAGTTTTTTGGACTTAGTCATTTTTCCATCATTTTTCAGACTTTCGGAGAGGGGAAAATGTCAGTGAGCATTCCGATTTCAGTTCCAAAGCGATTCGCCCGATGAGTCCTTGATATTAAGTCGTTTTCAGCCAATTTTCTGACTTTTTGAAAACTTCACTTTTTGGTGAAAATATCCATTAATTGAGGGAATAATATGTGCGAGGGTACCCCAGGAGAGTTCCAAATGTGTGTAGGTAGAATATATATCCCACAGGGGTAAAATTGAAAAAAGTTGAAAAAAATTTTTTTTGGACTTAGTCATTTTTCCATCATTTTTCAGACTTTCGGAGAGGGAAAAATGTCAGTGAGCATTCCGATTTCAGTTACAGAGCGATTCGCCCGATGAGTCCTTGATATTAGGTCATTTATAGCCAATTTTGACTTTTTGAAAACTTCACTTTTTGGTGAAAATATCCATTAAATGAGGGAATAATATGTGTGACGGTACCCCAGGAGAGATTCAAATGTGTGTGGGTAGAACATATATCCCATGGAGGTAAAATTGAAAAAAGTTGAAAAAAAATTTTTTTGGACTTAGTCATTCTTCCATCATTTTTCAGACTTTCGGAGAGGGGAAAATGTCACTGAGCATTCTGATTTCAGTTCCAGAGTGATTCGCACGATGAGTCCTTGATATTAAGTCGTTTTCAGCCAATTTTCTGACTTTTTGAAAACTTCACTTTTTGGTGAAAATATCCATTAATTGAGGGAATAATATGTGCGAGGGTACCCCAGGAGAGTTCCAAATGTGTGTGGGTAGAATATATATCCCACGGGGGTAAACTTGAAAAAAGTTGAAAAAAAAGTTTTTTGGACTTAGTCATTTTTCCATCATTTTTCAGACTTTCGGAGAGGGGAAAATGTCAGTGAGCATTCCGATTTCAGTTCCAAAGCGATTCGCCCGATGAGTCCTTGATATTTAGTCGTTTTCAGCCAATTTTCTGACTTTTTGAAAACTTCACTTTTTGGTGAAAATATCCATTAAATGAGGGAATAATATGTGTGAGGGTACCCCAGGAGAGTTCCAAATGTGTGTGGGTAGAATATATATCCCACAGGGGTAAAATTGAAAAAAGTTGAAAAAAATTTTTTTTGGACTTAGTCATTTTTCCATCATTTTTCAGACTTTCGGAGAGGGAAAAATGTCAGTGAGCATTCCGATTTCAGTTACAGAGCGATTCGCCCGATGAGTCCTTGATATTAGGTCATTTATAGCCAATTTTGACTTTTTGAAAACTTCACTTTTTGGTGAAAATATCCATTAAATGAGGGAATAATATGTGTGACGGTACCCCAGGAGAGATCCAAATGTGTGTGGGTAGAACATATATCCCATGGAGGTAAAATTGAAAAAAGTTGAAAAAAAAATTTTTGGGACTTAGTCATTTTTCCATCATTTTTCAGACTTTCGGAGAGGGAAAAATGTCAGGGAGCATTCCGATTTCAGTTCCAGAGCGATTCGCTCGAGGAGTCCTTGATATTAAGTCGTTTATAGCCAATTTTGACTTTTTGAAAACTTCACTTTTTGGTGAAAATGACCATTAAATGAGGGAATAATATGTGTGAGGGTACCCCAGGAGAGTTCCAAATGTGTGTGGGTAGAATATATATCCCATGGGGGTAAAATTGAAAAAAGTTTAAAAAAAATTTTTTTGGACTTAGTCATTTTTCCATCATTTTTCAGACTTTCAGAGAGGGGAAAATGTCAGTGAGCATAACGATTTCAGTTCCAGAGCGATTCGCCCGATGAGTCCTTGATATTAAGTCGTTTTCAGCCAATTTTCTGACTTTTTGAAAACTTCACTTTTTGGTGAAAATATCCATTAAATGAGGGAATAATATGTGTGAGGGTACCCCAGGAGAGTTCCAAATGTGTGTGGGTAGAATATATATCCCATGGGGGTAAAATTGAAAAAAGTTGAAAAAAATTTTTTTGGACTCAGTCATTTTTCCATCATTTTTCAGACTTTCGGAGAGGGAAAAATGTCAGGGAGCATTCCGATTTCAGTTCCAGAGCGATTCGCTCGATGAGTCCTTGATATTAAGTCGTTTATAGCCAATTTTGACTTTTTGAAAACTTCACTTTTTGGTGAAAATGACCATTAAATGAGGGAATAATATGTGTGAGGGTACCCCAGGAGAGTTCCAAATGTGGGTGGGTAGAATATATATCCCATGGGGGTAAAATCGAAAAAAGTTAAAAAAAAATTTTTTTGGACTTAGTCATTTTTCCATCATTTTTCAGACTTTCGGAGAGGGGAAAATGTCAGTGAGTATTCCGATTTCAGTTCCAGAGTGATTCACCCGATGAGTCCTTGATATTAAGTCGTTTTCAGCCAATTTTCTGACTTTTTGAAAACTTCACTTTTTGGTGAAAATATCCATTAAATGAGGGAATAATATGTGTGAGGGTACCCCAGGAGAGTTCCAAATGTGTGTGGGTAGAATATATATCCCATGGGGGTAAAATCGAAAAAAGTTTAAAAAAAATTTTTTTGGACTTAGTCATTTTTCCATCATTTTTCAGACTTTCGGAGAGGGGAAAATGTCAGTGAGTATTCCGATTTCAGTTCCAGAGTGATTCACCCGATGAGTCCTTGATATTAAGTCGTTTTCAGCCAATTTTCTGACTTTTTGAAAACTTCACTTTTTGGTGAAAATATCCATTAAATGAGGGAATAATATGTGTGAGGGTACCCCAGGAGAGTTCCAAATGTGTGTGGGTAGAATATATATCCCATGGGGGTAAAATCGAAAAAAGTTTAAAAAAAATTTTTTTGGACTTAGTCATTTCTCCATCATTTTTCAGACTTTCGGAGAGGGGAAAATGTCAGTGAGCATAACGATTTCAGTTCCAGAGCAATTCGCCCGATGAGTCCTTGATATTAAGTCGTTTTCAGCCAATTTTCTGACTTTTTGAAAACTTCACTTTTTGGTGAAAATATCCATTAAATGAGGGAATAATATGTGTGAGGGTACCCCAGGAGAGTTCCAAATGTGTGTGGGTAGAATATATATCCCATGGGGGTAAAATTGAAAAAAGTTGAAAAAAATTTTTTTGGACTTAGTCATTTTTCCATCATTTTTCAGACTTTCGGAGAGGAAAAAATGTCACTGAGCATTCCGATTTCAGTTCCAGAGTGATTCGCACGATGAGTCCTTGATATTAAGTCGTTTTCAGCCAATTTTCTGACTTTTTGAAAACTTCACTTTTTGGTGAAAATATCCATTAAATGAGGGAATAATATGTGTGAGGGTACCCCAGGAGAGTTCCAAATGTGTGTGGGTAGAATATATATCCCATGGGGGTAAAATTGAAAAAAGTTTAAAAAAAATTTTTTTGGACTTAGTCATTTTTCCATCATTTTTCAGACTTTCGGAGAGGGAAAAATGTCAGTGAGCATTCCGATTTCAGTTCCAGAGCGATTCGCCCGATGAGTCCTTGATATTAAATTGTTTTCAGCCAATTTTCTGACTTTTTGAAAACTTCACTTTTTGGTGAAAATATCCATTAAATGAGGGAATAATATGTGTGAGGGTACCCCAGGAGAGATCCAAATGTGTGTGGGTAGAATGTATGTCCCACGGGGGTAAAATTGAAAAAAGTTGAAAAAAATGTTTTTTGGACTTAGTCATTTTTCCATCATTTTTCAGACTTTCGGAGAGGGGAAAATGTCAGTGAGTATTCCGATTTCAGTTCCAGAGTGATTCACCCGATGAGTCCTTGATATTAAGTCGTTTTCAGCCAATTTTCTGACTTTTTGAAAACTTCACTTTTTGGTGAAAATATCCATTAAATGAGGGAATAATATGTGTGAGGGTACCCCAGGAGAGTTCCAAATGTGTGTGGGTAGAATATATATCCCATGGGGTAAAATTGAAAAAAGTTTAAAAAAAATTTTTTTGGACTTAGTCATTTTTCCAGCATTTTTCAGACTTTCGGAGAGGGAAAAATGTCAGTGAGCATTCCCATTTCAGTTCCAGAGCAATTCGCCCGATGGGTCCTTGATATTAAGTCGTTTATAGCCAATTTTGACTTTTTGAAAACTTCACTTTTTGGTGAAAATATCCATTAAATGAGGGAATAATATGTGTGACGGTACCCCAGGAGAGATCCAAATGTGTGTGGGTAGAACATATATCCCATGGAGGTAAAATTGAAAAAAGTTGAAAAAAAATTTTTTTGGACTTCGTCATTTTTCCATCATTTTTCAGACTTTCGGAGAGGGAAAAATGTCAGGGAGCATTCCGATTTCAGTTCCAGAGCGATTCGCTCGATGAGTCCTTGATATTAAGTCGTTTATAGCCAATTTTGACTTTTTGAAAACTTCACTTTTTGGTGAAAATGACCATTAAATGAGGGAATAATATGTGTGAGGGTACCCCAGGAGAGTTCCAAATGTGGGTGGGTAGAATATATATCCCATGGGGGTAAAATCGAAAAAAGTTAAAAAAAAATTTTTTTGGACTTAGTCATTTTTCCATCATTTTTCAGACTTTTGGAGAGGGAAAAATGTCAGTGAGCATTCCGATTTCAGTTCCATAGTGATTCGCATGATGAGTCCTTGATATTAAGTCGTTTTCAGCCAATTTTCTGACTTTTTGAAAACTTCACTTTTTGGTGAAAATATCCATTAAATGAGGAATAATATGTGCGAGGGTACCCCAGGAGAGTTCCAAATGTGTGTGGGTAGAATATATATCCCATGGGGGTAAAATTGAAAAAAGTAGAAAAAAATATTTTTTGGACTTAGTCATTTTTCCATCATTTTTCAGACTTTCGGAGAGGGGAAAATGTCAGTGAGTATTCTGATGTCAGTTCCAGAGTGATTCGCCCGATGAGTCCTTGATATTAAGTCGTTTTCAGCCAATTTTCTGACTTTTTGAAAACTTCACTTTTTGGTGAAAATATCCATTAAATGAGGGAATAATATGTGCGATGGTACCCCAGGAGAGTTCCAAATGTGTGTGGGTAGAATATATATCCCACGGGGGTAAAATTGAAAAAAGTTGAAAAAAATGTTTTTTGGACTTAGTCATTTTTCCATCATTTTTTAGACTTTCGGAGAGGGGAAAATATCAGTGAGTATTCCGATTTCAGTTCCAGAGTGATTCGCCCGATGAGTCCTTGATATTAAGTCGTTTTCAGCCAATTTTCTGACTTTTTGAAAACTTCACTTTTTGGTGAAAATATCCATTAAATGAGGGAATAATATGTGTGAGGGTACCCCAGGAGAGTTCCAAATGTGTGTGGGTAGAATATATATCCCATGGAGGTAAAATTGAAAAAAGTTGAAAAAAATGTTTTTTGGACTTAGTCATTTTTCCATCATTTTTCAGACTTTCGGAGAGGGAAAAATGTCAGTGAGCATTCCGATTTCAGTTCCAGAGCGATTAGCCCGATGGGTCCTTGATATTAAGTCGTTTATAGCCAATTTTGACTTTTTGAAAACTTCACTTTTTGGTGAAAATGACCATTAAATGAGGGAATAATATGTGTGAGGGTACCACAGGAGAGTTCCAAATGTGTGTGGGTAGAATATATGTCCCATGGGGGTAAAATTGAAAAAAGTTTAAAAAAATTTTTTTTGGACTTAGTCATTTTTCCATCATTTTTCAGACTTTTGGAGAGGGAAAAATGTCACTGAGCATTCTGATTTCAGTTCCAGAGTGATTCGCACGATGAGTCTTTGATATTAAGTCGTTTTCAGCCAATTTTCTGACTTTTTGAAAACTTCACTTTTTGGTGAAAATATCCATTAATTGAGGGAATAATATGTGTGAGGGTAACCCAGGAGAGTTCCAAATGTGTGTGGGTAGAATATATATCCCATGGGGGTAAAATCGAAAAAAGTTAAAAAAAAATTTTTTTGGACTTAGTCATTTTTCCATCATTTTTCAGACTTTCGGAGAGGGGAAAATGTCAGTGAGTATTCCGATTTCAGTTCCAGAGTGATTCAACCGATGAGTCCTTGATATTAAGTCGTTTTCAGCCAATTTTCTGACTTTTTGAAAACTTCACTTTTTGGTGAAAATATCCATTAAATGAGGGAATAATATGTGCGAGGGTACCCCAGGAGAGTTCCAAATGTGTGTGGGTAGAATATATATCCCATGGGGGTAAAATTGAAAAAAGTAGAAAAAAATGTTTTTTGGACTTAGTCATTTTTCCATCATTTTTCAGACTTTCGGAGAGGGAAAATTGTCAGTGAGCATTCCGATTTCAGTTACAGAGCGATTCGCCCGATGAGTCCTTGATATTAGGTCATTTATAGCCAATTTTGACTTTTTGAAAACTTCACTTTTTGGTGAAAATATCCATTAAATGAGGGAATAATATGTGTGACGGTACCCCAGGAGAGATCCAAATGTGTGTGCGTAGAATGTATATCCCACAGGGGTAAAACTGAAATAAGTTAAATAAAAATTTTTTTGGACTTAGTCATTTTTCCATCATTTTTCAGACTTTCGGAGAGGGGAAAATGTCAGTGAGCATTCCGATTTCAGTTCCAGAGCGATTCACCCGATGAGTCCTTGATATTAAGTCGTTTTCAGCCAATTTTCTGACTTTTTGAAAACTTCACTTTTTGGTGAAAATATCCATTAAATGAGGGAATAATATGTGTGAGGGTACCCCAGGAGAGTTCCAAATGTGTGTGGGTAGAATATATATCCCATGGGGGTAAAATTGAAAAAAGTTGAAAAAAATTTTTTTGGACTTAGTCATTTTTCCATCATTTTTCAGACTTTCGGAGAGGAAAAAATGTCACTGAGCATTCCGATTTCAGTTCCAGAGTGATTCGCACGATGAGTCCTTGATATTAAGTCGTTTTCAGCCAATTTTCTGACTTTTTGAAAACTTCACTTTTTGGTGAAAATATCCATTAAATGAGGGAATAATATGTGTGAGGGTACCCCAGGAGAGTTCCAAATGTGTGTGGGTAGAATATATATCCCATGGGGGTAAAATTGAAAAAAGTTTAAAAAAAATTTTTTTGGACTTAGTCATTTTTCCATCATTTTTCAGACTTTCGGAGAGGGAAAAATGTCAGTGAGCATTCCGATTTCAGTTCCAGAGCGATTCGCCCGATGAGTCCTTGATATTAAATTGTTTTCAGCCAATTTTCTGACTTTTTGAAAACTTCACTTTTTGGTGAAAATATCCATTAAATGAGGGAATAATATGTGTGAGGGTACCCCAGGAGAGATCCAAATGTGTGTGGGTAGAATGTATGTCCCACGGGGGTAAAATTGAAAAAAGTTGAAAAAAATGTTTTTTGGACTTAGTCATTTTTCCATCATTTTTCAGACTTTCGGAGAGGGGAAAATGTCAGTGAGTATTCCGATTTCAGTTCCAGAGTGATTCACCCGATGAGTCCTTGATATTAAGTCGTTTTCAGCCAATTTTCTGACTTTTTGAAAACTTCACTTTTTGGTGAAAATATCCATTAAATGAGGGAATAATATGTGTGAGGGTACCCCAGGAGAGTTCCAAATGTGTGTGGGTAGAATATATATCCCATGGGGTAAAATTGAAAAAAGTTTAAAAAAAATTTTTTTGGACTTAGTCATTTTTCCAGCATTTTTCAGACTTTCGGAGAGGGAAAAATGTCAGTGAGCATTCCCATTTCAGTTCCAGAGCAATTCGCCCGATGGGTCCTTGATATTAAGTCGTTTATAGCCAATTTTGACTTTTTGAAAACTTCACTTTTTGGTGAAAATATCCATTAAATGAGGGAATAATATGTGTGACGGTACCCCAGGAGAGATCCAAATGTGTGTGGGTAGAACATATATCCCATGGAGGTAAAATTGAAAAAAGTTGAAAAAAAATTTTTTTGGACTTCGTCATTTTTCCATCATTTTTCAGACTTTCGGAGAGGGAAAAATGTCAGGGAGCATTCCGATTTCAGTTCCAGAGCGATTCGCTCGATGAGTCCTTGATATTAAGTCGTTTATAGCCAATTTTGACTTTTTGAAAACTTCACTTTTTGGTGAAAATGACCATTAAATGAGGGAATAATATGTGTGAGGGTACCCCAGGAGAGTTCCAAATGTGGGTGGGTAGAATATATATCCCATGGGGGTAAAATCGAAAAAAGTTAAAAAAAAATTTTTTTGGACTTAGTCATTTTTCCATCATTTTTCAGACTTTTGGAGAGGGAAAAATGTCAGTGAGCATTCCGATTTCAGTTCCAGAGTGATTCGCATGATGAGTCCTTGATATTAAGTCGTTTTCAGCCAATTTTCTGACTTTTTGAAAACTTCACTTTTTGGTGAAAATATCCATTAAATGAGGAATAATATGTGCGAGGGTACCCCAGGAGAGTTCCAAATGTGTGTGGGTAGAATATATATCCCATGGGGGTAAAATTGAAAAAAGTAGAAAAAAATATTTTTTGGACTTAGTCATTTTTCCATCATTTTTCAGACTTTCGGAGAGGGGAAAATGTCAGTGAGTATTCTGATGTCAGTTCCAGAGTGATTCGCCCGATGAGTCCTTGATATTAAGTCGTTTTCAGCCAATTTTCTGACTTTTTGAAAACTTCACTTTTTGGTGAAAATATCCATTAAATGAGGGAATAATATGTGCGATGGTACCCCAGGAGAGTTCCAAATGTGTGTGGGTAGAATATATATCCCACGGGGGTAAAATTGAAAAAAGTTGAAAAAAATGTTTTTTGGACTTAGTCATTTTTCCATCATTTTTCAGACTTTCGGAGAGGGAAAAATGTCAGTGAGCATTCCGATTTCAGTTCCAGAGCGATTAGCCCGATGGGTCCTTGATATTAAGTCGTTTATAGCCAATTTTGACTTTTTGAAAACTTCACTTTTTGGTGAAAATGACCATTAAATGAGGGAATAATATGTGTGAGGGTACCACAGGAGAGTTCCAAATGTGTGTGGGTAGAATATATGTCCCATGGGGGTAAAATTGAAAAAAGTTTAAAAAAATTTTTTTTGGACTTAGTCATTTTTCCATCATTTTTCAGACTTTTGGAGAGGGAAAAATGTCACTGAGCATTCTGATTTCAGTTCCAGAGTGATTCGCACGATGAGTCTTTGATATTAAGTCGTTTTCAGCCAATTTTCTGACTTTTTGAAAACTTCACTTTTTGGTGAAAATATCCATTAATTGAGGGAATAATATGTGTGAGGGTAACCCAGGAGAGTTCCAAATGTGTGTGGGTAGAATATATATCCCATGGGGGTAAAATCGAAAAAAGTTAAAAAAAAATTTTTTTGGACTTAGTCATTTTTCCATCATTTTTCAGACTTTCGGAGAGGGGAAAATGTCAGTGAGTATTCCGATTTCAGTTCCAGAGTGATTCAACCGATGAGTCCTTGATATTAAGTCGTTTTCAGCCAATTTTCTGACTTTTTGAAAACTTCACTTTTTGGTGAAAATATCCATTAAATGAGGGAATAATATGTGCGAGGGTACCCCAGGAGAGTTCCAAATGTGTGTGGGTAGAATATATATCCCATGGGGGTAAAATTGAAAAAAGTAGAAAAAAATGTTTTTTGGACTTAGTCATTTTTCCATCATTTTTCAGACTTTCGGAGAGGGAAAATTGTCAGTGAGCATTCCGATTTCAGTTACAGAGCGATTCGCCCGATGAGTCCTTGATATTAGGTCATTTATAGCCAATTTTGACTTTTTGAAAACTTCACTTTTTGGTGAAAATATCCATTAAATGAGGGAATAATATGTGTGACGGTACCCCAGGAGAGATCCAAATGTGTGTGCGTAGAATGTATATCCCACAGGGGTAAAACTGAAATAAGTTAAATAAAAATTTTTTTGGACTTAGTCATTTTTCCATCATTTTTCAGACTTTCGGAGAGGGGAAAATGTCAGTGAGCATTCCGATTTCAGTTCCAGAGCGATTCACCCGATGAGTCCTTGATATTAAGTCGTTTTCAGCCAATTTTCTGACTTTTTGAAAACTTCACTTTTTGGTGAAAATATCCATTAAATGAGGGAATAATATGTGTGAGGGTACCCCAGGAGAGTTCCAAATGTGTGTGGGTAGAATATATATCTCATGGGGGTAAAATTGAAAAAAGATTAAAAAAAAATTTTTTAGACTTAGTCATTTTTCCTGCATTTTTCAGACTTTTGGAGAGGGAAAAATGTCACTGAGCATTCTGATTTCAGTTCCAGAGTGATTCGCACGATGAGTCCTTGATATTAAGTCGTTTTCAGCCAATTTTCAGACTTTTTGAAAACTTCACTTTTTGGTGAAAATATCCATTAAATGAGGGAATAATATGTGCGAGGGTACCCCAGGAGAGTTCCAAATGTGTGTGGGTAGAATATATATCCCACGGGGGTAAAATTGAAAAAAGTTGAAGAAAATGTTTTTTGGACTTAGTCATTTTTCCATCATTTTTCAGACTTTCGGAGAGGGAAAAATGTCAGGGAGCATTCCGATTTCAGTTCCAGAGCGATTCGCCCGATGAGTCCTTGATATTAAGTCGTTTATAGCCAATTTTGACTTTTTGAAAACTTCACTTTTTGGTGAAAATGACCATTAAATGAGGGAATAATATGTGTGAGGGTACCCCAGGAGAGTTTCAAATGTGGGTGGGTAGAATATATATCCCATGGGGGTAAAATTGAAAAAAGTTAAAAAAAAATTTTTTTTGGACTTAGTCATTTTTCCTTCATTTTTCAGACTTTCAGAGAGGGGAAAATGTCAGTGAGTATTCTGATTTCAGTTCCAGAGTGATTCACCCGATGAGTGCTTGATATTAAGTCGTTTTCAGCCAATTTTCTGACTTTTTGAAAACTTCACTTTTTGGTGAAAATATCCATTAAATGAGGGAATAATATGTGTGAGGGTACCCCAGGAGAGTTCCAAATGTGTGTGGGTAGAATATATATCCCATGGGGGTAAAATTGAAAAAAGTTTAAAAAAAATTTTTTTGGACTTAGTCATTTTTCCATCATTTTTCAGACTTTCGGAGAGGGGAAAATGTCAGTGAGCATAACGATTTCAGATCCAGAGCGATTCGCCCGATGAGTCCTTGATATTAAGTCGTTTTCAGCCAATTTTCTGACTTTTTGAAAACTTCACTTTTTGGTGAAAATATCCATTAAATGAGGGAATAATATGTGTGAGGGTACCCCAGGAGAGTTCCAAATGTGTGTGGGTAGAATATATATCCCATGGGGGTAAAATTGAAAAAAGTTGAAAAAAATTTTTTTGGACTTAGTCATTTTTCCATCATTTTTCAGACTTTCGGAGAGGGGAAAATGTCAGTGAGCATTCCGATTTCAGTTCCAGAGCGATTCTCCCGATGAGTCCTTGATATTAAGTCGTTTTCATCCAATTTTCTGACTTTTTGAAAACTTCACTTTTTGGTGAAAATATCCATTAAATGAGGGAATAATATGTGTGAGGGTACCCCAGGAGAGTTCCAAATGTGTGTGGGTAGAATATATATCCCATGGGGGTAAAGTTGAAAAAAGTTTAAAAAAAATTTTTTTGGACTTAGTCATTTTTCCATCATTTTTCAGACTTTTGGAGAGGGAAAAATGTCAGTGAGCATTCCGATTTCAGTTCCAGAGTGATTCGCATGATGAGTCCTTGATATTAAGTAGTTTTCAGCCAATTTTCTGACTTTTTGAAAACTTCACTTTTTGGTGAAAATATCCATTAAATGAGGGAATAATATGTGCGAGGGTACCCCAGGAGAGTTCCAAATGTGTGTGGGTAGAATATATATCCCATGGGGGTAAAATTGAAAAAAGTAGAAAAAAATGTTTCTTGGACTTAGTCATTTTTCCATCATTTTTCAGACTTTCGGAGAGGGGAAAATGTCAGTGAGTATTCTGATGTCAGTTCCAGAGTGATTCGCCCGATGAGTCCTTGATATTAAGTCGTTTTCAGCCAATTTTCTGACTTTTTGAAAACTTCACTTTTTGGTGAAAATATCCATTAAATGAGGGAATAATATGTGCGATGGTACCCCAGGAGAGATCCAAATGTGTGTGGGTAGAATTTATATCCCACAGGGGTAAAACTGAAATAAGTTAAATAAAAATTTTTTTGGACTTAGTCATTTTTCCATCATTTTTCAGACTTTCGGAGAGGGGAAAATGTCAGTGAGCATTCCGATTTCAGTTCCAGAGCGATTCACCCGATGAGTCCTTGATATTAAGTCGTTTTCAGCCAATTTTCTGACTTTTTGAAAACTTCACTTTTTGGTGAAAATATCCATTAAATGAGGGAATAATATGTGTGAGGGTACCCCAGGAGAGTTCCAAATGTGTGTGGGTAGAATATATATCTCATGGGGGTAAAATTGAAAAAAGATTAAAAAAAAATTTTTTAGACTTAGTCATTTTTCCTGCATTTTTCAGACTTTTGGAGAGGGAAAAATGTCACTGAGCATTCTGATTTCAGTTCCAGAGTGATTCGCACGATGAGTCCTTGATATTAAGTCGTTTTCAGCCAATTTTCAGACTTTTTGAAAACTTCACTTTTTGGTGAAAATATCCATTAAATGAGGGAATAATATGTGCGAGGGTACCCCAGGAGAGTTCCAAATGTGTTTGGGTAGAATATATATCCCACGGGGGTAAAATTGAAAAAAGTTGAAGAAAATGTTTTTTGGACTTAGTCATTTTTCCAGCATTTTTCAGACTTTCGGAGAGAGAAAAATGTCAGGGAGCATTCCGATTTCAGTTCCAGAGCGATTCGCCCGATGAGTCCTTGATATTAAGTCGTTTATAGCCAATTTTGACTTTTTGAAAACTTCACTTTTTGGTGAAAATGACCATTAAATGAGGGAATAATATGTGTGAGGGTACCCCAGGAGAGTTTCAAATGTGGGTGGGTAGAATATATATCCCATGGGGGTAAAATTGAAAAAAGTTAAAAAAAAATTTTTTTTGGACTTAGTCATTTTTCCATCATTTTTCAGACTTTCAGAGAGGGGAAAATGTCAGTGAGTATTCCGATTTCAGTTCCAGAGTGATTCACCCGATGAGTCCTTGATATTAAGTCGTTTTCAGCCAATTTTGTGACTTTTTGAAAACTTCACTTTTTGGTGAAAATATCCATTAAATGAGGGAATAATATGTGCGAGGGTACCCCAGGAGAGTTCCAAATGTGTGTGGGTAGAATATATATCCCATGGGGGTAAAATTGAAAAAAGTTTAAAAAAAATTTTTTTGGACTTAGTCATTTTTCCTGCATTTTTCAGACTTTTGGAGAGGGGAAAATGTCACTGAGCATTCTGATTTCAGTTCCAGAGTGATTCACACGATGAGTCCTTGATATTAAGTCGTTATCAGCCAATTTTCTGACTTTTTGAAAACTTCACTTTTTGGTGAAAATATCCATTAAATGAGGGAATAATATGTGCGAGAGTACCCCAGGAGAGTTCCAAATGTGTGTGGGTAGAATATATATCCCACGGGGGTAAAATTGAAAAAAGTTGAAGAAAATGTTTTTTGGACTTAGTCATTTTTCCATCATTTTTCAGACTTACGGAGAGGGGAAAATGTCAGTGAGCATTCCAATTTCAGTTCCAGAGCGATTTGCCCGATGAGTCCTTGATATTAAGTCGTTTATAGCCAATTTTGACTTTTTGAAAACTTCACTTTTTGGTGAAAATGACCATTAAATGAGGGAATAATATGTGTGAGGGTACCCCAGGAGAGTTCCAAATGTGGGTGGGTAGAATATATATCCCATGGGGGTAAAATTGAAAAAAGTTAAAAAAAAATTTTTTTGGACTTAGTCATTTTTCCATCATTTTTCAGACTTTCAGAGAGGGGAAAATGTCAGTGAGTATTCCGATTTCAGTTCCAGAGTGATTCACCCGATGAGTCCTTGATATTAAGTCGTTTTCAGCCAATTTTCTGACTTTTTGAAAACTTCACTTTTTGGTGAAAATATCCATTAAATGAGGGAATAATATGTGTGAGGGTACCCCAGGAGAGTTCCAAATGTGTGTGGGTAGAATATATATCCCATGGGGGTAAAATTGAAAAAAGTTTTAAAAAAATTTTTTTGGACTTAGTCATTTTTCCTGCATTTTTCAGACTTTTGGAGAGGGGAAAATGTCACTGAGCATTCTGATTTCAGTTCCAGAGTGATTCGCACGATGAGTCCTTGATATTAAGTCGTTATCAGCCAATTTTCTGACTTTTTGAAAACTTCACTTTTTGGTGAAAATATCCATTAAATGAGGGAATAATATGTGCGAGGGTACCCCAGGAGAGTTCCAAATGTGTGTGGGTAGAATATATATCCCACGGGGGTAAAATTGAAAAAAGTTGAAGAAAATGTTTTTTGGACTTAGTCATTTTTCCATCATTTTTCAGACTTACGGAGAGGGGAAAATGTCAGTGAGCATTCCAATTTCAGTTCCAGAGCGATTCGCCCGATGAGTCCTTGATATTAAGTAGTTTTCAGCCAATTTTCTGACTTTTTGAAAACTTCACTTTTTGGTGAAAATATCCATTAAATGAGGGAATAATATGTGTGAGGGTACCCCAGGAGAGTTCCAAATGTGTGTGGGTAGAATATATATCCCATGGAGGTAAAATTGAAAAAAGTTGAAAAAAAATTTTTTGGACTTAGTCATTTTTCCATCATTTTTCAGACTTTCGGAGAGGGAAAAATGTCAGTGAGCATTCCGATTTCAGTTCCAGAGCGATTCGCCCGATGAGTCCTTGATATTAAGTCGTTTTCAGCCAATTTTCTGACTTTTTGAAAACTTCACTTTTTGGTGAAAATATCCATTAAATGAGGGAATAATATGTGTGAGGGTACCCCAGGAGAGTTCCAAATGTGTGTGGGTAGAATATATATCCCATGGGGGTAAAATTGAAAAAACTTTAAAAAAAATTTTTTTGGACTTAGTCATTTTTCCATCATTTTTCAGACTTTCAGAGAGGGGAAAATGTCAGTGAGCATAACGATTTCAGTTCCAGAGTGATTCGCCCGATGAGTCCTTGATATTAAGTCGTTTTCAGCCAATTTTCTGACTTTTTGAAAACTTCACTTTTTGGTGAAAATATCCATTAAATGAGGGAATAATATGTGTGAGGGTACCCCAGGAGAGTTCCAAATGTGTGTGGGTAGAATATATATCCCATGGGGGTAAAATCGAAAAAAGTTTAAAAAAAATTTTTTTGGACTTAGTCATTTCTCCATCATTTTTCAGACTTTCGGAGAGGGGAAAATGTCAGTGAGCATAACGATTTCAGTTCCAGAGCAATTCGCCCGATGAGTCCTTGATATTAAGTCGTTTTCAGCCAATTTTCTGACTTTTTGAAAACTTCACTTTTTGGTGAAAATATCCATTAAATGAGGGAATAATATGTGTGAGGGTACCCCAGGAGAGTTCCAAATGTGTGTGGGTAGAATATATATCCCATGGGGGTAAAATTGAAAAAAGTTGAAAAAAATTTTTTTGGACTTAGTCATTTTTCCATCATTTTTCAGACTTTCGGAGAGGGAAAAATGTCACTGAGCATTCCGATTTCAGTTCCAGAGTGATTCGCACGATGAGTCCTTGATATTAAGTCGTTTTCAGCCAATTTTCTGACTTTTTGAAAACTTCACTTTTTGGTGAAAATATCCATTAAATGAGGGAATAATATGTGTGAGGGTACCCCAGGAGAGTTCCAAATGTGTGTGGGTAGAATATATATCCCATGGGGGTAAAATTGAAAAAAGTTTAAAAAAAATTTTTTTGGACTTAGTCATTTTTCCATCATTTTTCAGACTTTCGGAGAGGGAAAAATGTCAGTGAGCATTCCGATTTCAGTTCCAGAGCGATTCGCCCGATGAGTCCTTGATATTAAATTGTTTTCAGCCAATTTTCTGACTTTTTGAAAACTTCACTTTTTGGTGAAAATATCCATTAAATGAGGGAATAATATGTGTGAGGGTACCCCAGGAGAGATCCAAATGTGTGTGGGTAGAATGTATATCCCACAGGGGTAAAATTGAAAAAAGTAAAAAAAAAAATTTTTTGGACTTAGTCATTCTTCCATCATTTTTCAGACTTTCGGAGAGGGGAAAATGTCAGTGAGCATTCCGATTTCAGTTCCAGAGCGATTCGCCCGATGAGTTCTTGATATTAAGTCGTTTTCAGCCAATTTTCTGACTTTTTGAAAACTTCACTTTTTGGTGAAAATATCCATTAAATGAGGGAATAATATGTGTGAGCGTACCCCAGGAGAGTTCCAAATGTGTGTGGGTAGAATATATATCCCACGGGGGTAAAATTGAAAAAAGTTGAAAAAAATGTTTTTTGGACTTAGTCATTTTTCCATCATTTTTCAGACTTTCGGAGAGGGGAAAATGTCAGTGAGTATTCCGATTTCAGTTCCAGAGTGATTCGCCCGATGAGTCCTTGATATTAAGTCGTTTTCAGCCAATTTTCTGACTTTTTGAAAACTTCACTTTTTGGTGAAAATATCCATTAAATGAGGGAATAATATGTGTGAGGGTACCCCAGGAGAGTTCCAAATGTGTGTGGGTAGAATATATATCCCATGGGGTAAAATTGAAAAAAGTTTAAAAAAAATTTTTTTGGACTTAGTCATTTTTCCAGCATTTTTCAGACTTTCGGAGAGGGAAAAATGTCAGTGAGCATTCCGATTTCAGTTCCAGAGCGATTCGCACGATGAGTCCTTGATATTAAGTCGTTTTCAGCCAATTTTCTGACTTTTTGAAAACTTCACTTTTTGGTGAAAATATCCATTAAATGAGGGAATAATATGTGTGAGGGTACCCCAGGAGAGTTCCAAATGTGTGTGGGTAGAATATATATCCCATGGAGGTAAAATTGAAAAAAGTTGAAAAAAATGTTTTTTGGACTTAGTCATTTTTCCATCATTTTTCAGACTTTCGGAGAGGGAAAAATGTCAGTGAGCATTCCGATTTCAGTTCCAGAGCGATTAGCCCGATGGGTCCTTGATATTAAGTCGTTTATAGCCAATTTTGACTTTTTGAAAACTTCACTTTTTGGTGAAAATGACCATTAAATGAGGGAATAATATGTGTGAGGGTACCACAGGAGAGTTCCAAATGTGTGTGGGTAGAATATATGTCCCAAGGGGGTAAAATTGAAAAAAGTTTAAAAAAATTTTTTTTGGACTTAGTCATTTTTCCATCATTTTTCAGACTTTTGGAGAGGGAAAAATGTCACTGAGCATTCTGATTTCAGTTCCAGAGCGATTCGCCCGATGAGTCTTTGATATTAAGTCGTTTTCAGCCAATTTTCTGACTTTTTGAAAACTTCACTTTTTGGTGAAAATATCCATTAAATGAGGGAATAATATGTGTGACGGTACCCCAGGAGAGATCCAAATGTGTGTGGGTAGAATCTATATCCCACAGGGGTAAAACTGAAATAAGTTAAATAAAAATTTTTTTGGACTTAGTCATTTTTCCATCATTTTTCAGACTTTCGGAGAGGGGAAAATGTCAGTGAGCATTCCGATTTCAGTTCCAGAGCGATTCACCCGATGAGTCCTTGATATTAAGTCGTTTTTAGCCAATTTTCTGACTTTTTGAAAACTTCACTTTTTGGTGAAAATATCCATTAAATGAGGGAATAATATGTGTGAGGGTACCCCAGGAGAGTTCCAAATGTGTGTGGGTAGAATATATATCTCATGGGGGTAAAATTGAAAAAAGATTAAAAAAAAATTTTTTAGACTTAGTCATTTTTCCTGCATTTTTCAGACTTTTGGAGAGGGAAAAATGTCACTGAGCATTCTGATTTCAGTTCCAGAGTGATTCGCACGATGAGTCCTTGATATTAAGTCGTTATCAGCCAATTTTCTGACTTTTTGAAAACTTCACTTTTTGGTGAAAATATCCATTAAATGAGGGAATAATATGTGCGAGAGTACCCCAGGAGAGTTCCAAATGTGTGTGGGTAGAATATATATCCCACGGGGGTAAAATTGAAAAAAGTTGAAGAAAATGTTTTTTGGACTTAGTCATTTTTCCATCATTTTTCAGACTTACGGAGAGGGGAAAATGTCAGTGAGCATTCCAATTTCAGTTCCAGAGCGATTCGCCCGATGAGTCCTTGATATTAAGTAGTTTTCAGCCAATTTTCTGACTTTTTGAAAACTTCACTTTTTGGTGAAAATATCCATTAAATGAGGGAATAATATGTGTGAGGGTACCCCAGGAGAGTTCCAAATGTGTGTGGGTAGAATATATATCCCATGGAGGTAAAATTGAAAAAAGTTGAAAAAAAATTTTTTGGACTTAGTCATTTTTCCATCATTTTTCAGACTTTCGGAGAGGGAAAAATGTCAGTGAGCATTCCGATTTCAGTTCCAGAGCGATTCGCCCGATGAGTCCTTGATATTAAGTCGTTTTCAGCCAATTTTCTGACTTTTTGAAAACTTCACTTTTTGGTGAAAATATCCATTAAATGAGGGAATAATATGTGTGAGGGTACCCCAGGAGAGTTCCAAATGTGTGTGGGTAGAATATATATCCCATGGGGGTAAAATTGAAAAAACTTTAAAAAAAATTTTTTTGGACTTAGTCATTTTTCCATCATTTTTCAGACTTTCAGAGAGGGGAAAATGTCAGTGAGCATAACGATTTCAGTTCCAGAGCGATTCGCCCGATGAGTCCTTGATATTAAGTCGTTTTCAGCCAATTTTCTGACTTTTTGAAAACTTCACTTTTTGGTGAAAATATCCATTAAATGAGGGAATAATATGTGTGAGGGTACCCCAGGAGAGTTCCAAATGTGTGTGGGTAGAATATATATCCCATGGGGGTAAAATCGAAAAAAGTTTAAAAAAAATTTTTTTGGACTTAGTCATTTCTCCATCATTTTTCAGACTTTCGGAGAGGGGAAAATGTCAGTGAGCATAACGATTTCAGTTCCAGAGCAATTCGCCCGATGAGTCCTTGATATTAAGTCGTTTTCAGCCAATTTTCTGACTTTTTGAAAACTTCACTTTTTGGTGAAAATATCCATTAAATGAGGGAATAATATGTGTGAGGGTACCCCAGGAGAGTTCCAAATGTGTGTGGGTAGAATATATATCCCATGGGGGTAAAATTGAAAAAAGTTGAAAAAAATTTTTTTGGACTTAGTCATTTTTCCATCATTTTTCAGACTTTCGGAGAGGGAAAAATGTCACTGAGCATTCCGATTTCAGTTCCAGAGTGATTCGCACGATGAGTCCTTGATATTAAGTCGTTTTCAGCCAATTTTCTGACTTTTTGAAAACTTCACTTTTTGGTGAAAATATCCATTAAATGAGGGAATAATATGTGTGAGGGTACCCCAGGAGAGTTCCAAATGTGTGTGGGTAGAATATATATCCCATGGGGGTAAAATTGAAAAAAGTTTAAAAAAAATTTTTTTGGACTTAGTCATTTTTCCATCATTTTTCAGACTTTCGGAGAGGGAAAAATGTCAGTGAGCATTCCGATTTCAGTTCCAGAGCGATTCGCCCGATGAGTCCTTGATATTAAATTGTTTTCAGCCAATTTTCTGACTTTTTGAAAACTTCACTTTTTGGTGAAAATATCCATTAAATGAGGGAATAATATGTGTGAGGGTACCCCAGGAGAGATCCAAATGTGTGTGGGTAGAATGTATATCCCACAGGGGTAAAATTGAAAAAAGTAAAAAAAAAAATTTTTTGGACTTAGTCATTCTTCCATCATTTTTCAGACTTTCGGAGAGGGGAAAATGTCAGTGAGCATTCCGATTTCAGTTCCAGAGCGATTCGCCCGATGAGTTCTTGATATTAAGTCGTTTTCAGCCAATTTTCTGACTTTTTGAAAACTTCACTTTTTGGTGAAAATATCCATTAAATGAGGGAATAATATGTGTGAGCGTACCCCAGGAGAGTTCCAAATGTGTGTGGGTAGAATATATATCCCACGGGGGTAAAATTGAAAAAAGTTGAAAAAAATGTTTTTTGGACTTAGTCATTTTTCCATCATTTTTCAGACTTTCGGAGAGGGGAAAATGTCAGTGAGTATTCCGATTTCAGTTCCAGAGTGATTCGCCCGATGAGTCCTTGATATTAAGTCGTTTTCAGCCAATTTTCTGACTTTTTGAAAACTTCACTTTTTGGTGAAAATATCCATTAAATGAGGGAATAATATGTGTGAGGGTACCCCAGGAGAGTTCCAAATGTGTGTGGGTAGAATATATATCCCATGGGGTAAAATTGAAAAAAGTTTAAAAAAAATTTTTTTGGACTTAGTCATTTTTCCAGCATTTTTCAGACTTTCGGAGAGGGAAAAATGTCAGTGAGCATTCCGATTTCAGTTCCAGAGCGATTCGCACGATGAGTCCTTGATATTAAGTCGTTTTCAGCCAATTTTCTGACTTTTTGAAAACTTCACTTTTTGGTGAAAATATCCATTAAATGAGGGAATAATATGTGTGAGGGTACCCCAGGAGAGTTCCAAATGTGTGTGGGTAGAATATATATCCCATGGAGGTAAAATTGAAAAAAGTTGAAAAAAATGTTTTTTGGACTTAATCATTTTTCCATCATTTTTCAGACTTTCGGAGAGGGAAAAATGTCAGTGAGCATTCCGATTTCAGTTCCAGAGCGATTAGCCCGATGGGTCCTTGATATTAAGTCGTTTATAGCCAATTTTGACTTTTTGAAAACTTCACTTTTTGGTGAAAATGACCATTAAATGAGGGAATAATATGTGTGAGGGTACCACAGGAGAGTTCCAAATGTGTGTGGGTAGAATATATGTCCCAAGGGGGTAAAATTGAAAAAAGTTTAAAAAAATTTTTTTTGGACTTAGTCATTTTTCCATCATTTTTCAGACTTTTGGAGAGGGAAAAATGTCACTGAGCATTCTGATTTCAGTTCCAGAGCGATTCGCCCGATGAGTCTTTGATATTAAGTCGTTTTCAGCCAATTTTCTGACTTTTTGAAAACTTCACTTTTTGGTGAAAATATCCATTAAATGAGGGAATAATATGTGTGACGGTACCCCAGGAGAGATCCAAATGTGTGTGGGTAGAATCTATATCCCACAGGGGTAAAACTGAAATAAGTTAAATAAAAATTTTTTTGGACTTAGTCATTTTTCCATCATTTTTCAGACTTTCGGAGAGGGGAAAATGTCAGTGAGCATTCCGATTTCAGTTCCAGAGCGATTCACCCGATGAGTCCTTGATATTAAGTCGTTTTTAGCCAATTTTCTGACTTTTTGAAAACTTCACTTTTTGGTGAAAATATCCATTAAATGAGGGAATAATATGTGTGAGGGTACCCCAGGAGAGTTCCAAATGTGTGTGGGTAGAATATATATCTCATGGGGGTAAAATTGAAAAAAGATTAAAAAAAAATTTTTTAGACTTAGTCATTTTTCCTGCATTTTTCAGACTTTTGGAGAGGGAAAAATGTCACTGAGCATTCTGATTTCAGTTCCAGAGTGATTCGCATGATGAGTCCTTGATATTAAGTCGTTTTCAGCCAATTTTCAGACTTTTTGAAAACTTCACTTTTTGGTGAAAATATCCATTAAATGAGGGAATAATATGTGCGAGGGTACCCCAGGAGAGTTCCAAATGTGTGTGGGTAGAATATATATCCCACGGGGGTAAAATTGAAAAAAGTTGAAGAAAATGTTTTTTGGACTTAGTCATTTTTCCAGCATTTTTCAGACTTTCGGAGAGGGAAAAATGTCAGGGAGCATTCCGATTTCAGTTCCAGAGCGATTCGCCCGATGAGTCCTTGATATTAAGTCGTTTATAGCCAATTTTGACTTTTTGAAAACTTCACTTTTTGGTGAAAATGACCATTAAATGAGGGAATAATATGTGTGAGGGTACCCCAGGAGAGTTCCAAATGTGGGTGGGTAGAATATATATCCCATGGGGGTAAAATTGAAAAAAGTTTAAAAAAAATTTTTTTGGACTTAGTCATTTTTCCATCATTTTTCAGACTTTCGGAGAGGGGAAAATGTCAGTGAGCATAACGATTTCAGATCCAGAGCGATTCGCCCGATGAGTCCTTGATATTAAGTCGTTTTCAGCCAATTTTCTGACTTTTTGAAAACTTCACTTTTTGGTGAAAATATCCATTAAATGAGGGAATAATATGTGTGAGGGTACCCCAGGAGAGTTCCAAATGTGTGTGGGTAGAATATATATCCCATGGGGGTAAAATTGAAAAAAGTAGAAAAAAATGTTTTTTGGACTTAGTCATTTTTCCATCATTTTTCAGACTTTCGGAGAGGGGAAAATGTCAGTGAGTATTCTGATGTCAGTTCCAGAGTGATTCGCCCGATGAGTCCTTGATATTAAGTCGTTTTCAGCCAATTTTCTGACTTTTTGAAAACTTCACTTTTTGGTGAAAATATCCATTAAATGAGGGAATAATATGTGCGATGGTACCCCAGGAGAGTTCCAAATGTGTGTGGGTAGAATATATATCCCACGGGGGTAAAATTGAAAAAAGTAGAAAAAAATGTTTTTTGGACTTAGTCATTTTTCCATCATTTTTCAGACTTTCGGAGAGGGGAAAATGTCAGTGAGCATACCGATTTCAGTTCCAGAGCGATTCGCCCGATGAGTTCTTGATATTAAGACGTTTTCAGCCAAATTTCTGACTTTTTGAAAACTTCACTTTTTGGTGAAAATATCCATTAAATGAGGGAATAATATGTGTGAGGGTACCCCAGGAGAGTTCCAAATGTGTGTGGGTAGAATATATATCCCATGGGGGTAAAATTGAAAAAAGTTGAAAAAAATTTTTTTGGACTTAGTCATTTTTCCATCATTTTTCAGACTTTCGGAGAGGGGAAAATGTCAGTGAGCATTCCGATTTCAGTGCCAGAGCAATTCGCCAGATGAGTCCTTGATATTAAGACGTTTTCAGCCATTTTTCTGACTTTTTGAAAACTTCACTTTTTGGTGAAAATATCCATTAAATGAGGGAATAATATGTGCGTGGGTACCACAGGAGAGTTCCAAATGTGTGTGGGTAGAACATATATCCCACGGGGGTAAAATTGAAAAAAGTTGAAAAAAATTTTTTCTGGACTTAGTCATTTTTCCATCATTTTTCAAACTTTCGGAGAGGGAAAAATGTCAGTGAGCATTCCGATTTCAGTTACAGAGCGATTCGCCCGATGAGTCCTTGATATTAGGTCGTTTATAGCCAATTTTGACTTTTTGAAAACTTCATTTTTTGGTGAAAATATCCATTAAATGAGGGAATAATATGTGTGAGGGTACCCCAGGAGAGTTCCAAATGTGTGTGGGTAGAATATATATCCCACGGGGGTAAAATTGAAAAAAGTTGAAGAAAATGTTTTTTGGACTTAGTCATTTTTCCATCATTTTTCAGACTTACGGAGAGGGGAAAATGTCAGTGAGCATTCCAATTTCAGTTCCAGAGCGATTCGCCCGATGAGTCCTTGATATTAAGTCGTTTTCAGCCAATTTTCTGACTTTTTGAAAACTTCACTTTTTGGTGAAAATATCCATTAAATGAGGGAATAATATGTGTGAGGGTACCCCAGGAGAGTTCCAAATGTGTGTGGGTAAAATATATATCCCATGGAGGTAAAATTGAAAAAAGTTGAAAAAAATTTTTTTTGGACTTAGTCATTTTTCCATCATTTTTCAGACTTTCGGAGAGGGAAAAATGTCAGTGAGCATTCCGATTTCAGTTCCAGAGCGATTCGCCCGATGAGTCCTTGATATTAAGTCGTTTATAGCCAATTTTGACTTTTTGAAAACTTCACTTTTTGGTGAAAATGACCATTAAATGAGGGAATAATATGTGTGAGGGTACCCCAGGAGAGTTCCAAATGTGGGTGGGTAGAATATATATCCCATGGGGGTAAAATTGAAAAAAGTTAAAAAAAAATTTTTTTGGACTTAGTCATTTTTCCATCATTTTTCAGACTTTCAGAGAGGGGAAAATGTCAGTGAGTATTCCGATTTCAGTTCCAGAGTGATTCGCCCGATGAGTCCTTGATATTAAGTCGTTTTCAGCCAATTTTCTGACTTTTTGAAAACTTCACTTTTTGGTGAAAATATCCATTAAATGAGGGAATAATATGTGTGAGGGTACCCCAGGAGAGTTCCAAATGTGTGTGGGTAGAATATATATCCCATGGAGGTAAAATTGAAAAAAGTTGAAAAAAAATTTTTTTGGACTTAGTAATTTTTCCATCATTTTTCAGACTTTCGGAGAGGGGAAAATGTCAGGGAGCATTTCGATTTCAGTTCCAGAGTGATTCGCCCGATGAGTCCTTGATATTAAGTCGTTGATAGCCAATTTTGACTTTTTGAAAACTTCACTTTTTGGTGAAAATGACCATTAAATGAGGGAATAATATGTGTGAGGGTACCCCAGGAGAGTTCCAAATGTGGGTGGTAGAATATATATCCCATGGGGGTAAAATTGAAAAGAGTTAAAAAAAATTTTTTTTGGACTTAGTCATTTTTCCATCGTTTTTCAGACTTTTGGAGAGGGAAAAATGTCACTGAGCATTCTGATTTCAGTTCCAGAGTGATTCGCCCGATGAATCCTTGATATTAAGTCGTTTTTAGCCAATTTTCTGACTTTTTGAAAACTTCACTTTTTGGTGAAAATATCCATTAAATGAGGGAATAATATGTGTGAGGGTACCCCAGGAGAGATCCAAATGTGTGTGGGTAGAATGTATATCCCACAGGGGTAAAATTGAAAAAAGTAAAAAAAAAATTTTTTTGGACTTATTCATTTTTCCATCATTTTTCAGACTTTCGGAGAGGGAAAAATGTCAGTGAGCATTCCGATTTCAGTTCCAGAGCGATTCGCCCGATGAGTCCTTGATATTAAGTCGTTTTCAGCCAATTTTCTGACTTTTTGAAAACTTCACTTTTTGGTGAAAATATCCATTAAATGAGGGAATAATATGTGTGAGGGTACCCCAGGAGAGTTCCAAATGTGTGTGGGTAGAATATATATCCCATGGAGGTAAAATTGAAAAAAGTTGAAAAAAAAATTTTTTGGACTTAGTCATTTTTCCATCATTTTTCAGACTTTTGTAGAGGGAAAAATGTCACTGAGCATTCTGATTTGAGTTCCAGAGTGATTCGCCCGATGAGTCCTTGATATTAAGTCATTTTCAGCCAATTTTCTGACTTTTTGAAAACTTCACTTTTTGGTGAAAATATCCATTAAATGAGGGAATAATATGTGTGAGGGTACCCCAGGAGAGATCCAAATGTGTGTGGGTAGAATGTATATCCCACAGGGGTAAAATTGAAAAAAGTTAAAAAAAAATTTTTTTGGAATTAGTCATTTTTCCATCATTTTTCAGACTTTCGGAGAGGGGAAAATGTCAGTGAGCATTCCGATTTCAGTTCCAGAGCGATTCGCCCGATGAGTTCTTGATATTAAGTAGTTTTCAGGCAATTTTCTGACTTTTTGAAAACTTCACTTTTTGGTGAAAATATCCATTAAATGAGGGAATAATATGTGTGAGGGTACCCCAGGAGAGTTCCAAATGTGTGTGGGTAGAATATATATCCCATGGAGGTAAAATTGAAAAAAGTTGAAAAAAAAATTTTTTGGACTTAGTCATTTTTCCATCATTTTTCAGACTTTCGGAGAGGGGAAAATGTCAGGGAGCATTCCGATTTCAGTTCCAGAGCGATTCGCCCGATGAGTCCTTGATATTAAGTCGTTTTTAGCCAATTTTGACTTTTTGAAAACTTCACTTTTTGGTGAAAATATCCATTAAATGAGGGAATAATATGTGTGAGGGTACCCCAGGAGAGTTCCAAATGTGTGTGGGTAGAATATATATCCCATGGGGGTAAAATTGAAAAAAGTTTAAAAAAAATTTTTTTGGACTTAGTCATTTTTCCATCATTTTTCAGACTTTTGTAGAGGGAAAAATGTCACTGAGCTTTCTGATTTGAGTTCCAGAGTGATTCGCCCGATGAGTCCTTGATATTAAGTCGTTTTCAGCCAATTTTCTGACTTTTTGAAAACTTCACTTTTTGGTGAAAATATCCATTAAATGAGGGAATAATATGTGTGAGGGTACCCCAGGAGAGATCCAAATGTGTGTGGGTAGAATGTATATCCCACAGGGGTAAAATTGAAAAAAGTAAAAAAAAAACATTTTTTTGGACTTATTCATTTTTCCATCATTTTTCAGACTTTCGGAGAGGGAAAAATGTCAGTGAGCATTCCGATTTCAGTTCCAGAGCGATTCGCCCGATGAGTCCTTGATATTAAGTCGTTTTCAGCCAATTTTCTGACTTTTTGAAAACTTCACTTTTTGGTGAAAATATCCATTAAATGAGGGAATAATATGTGTGAGCGTACCCCAGGAGAGTTCCAAATGTGTGTGGGTAGAATATATATCCCATGGGGGTAAAATTGAAAAAAGTTGAAAAAAATGTTTTTTGGACTTAGTCATTTTTCCATCATTTTTCAGACTTTCGGAGAGGGGAAAATGTCAGTGAGTATTCCGATGTCAGTTCCAGAGTGATTCGCCCGATGAGTCCTTGATATTAAGTCGTTTTCAGCCAATTTTCTGACTTTTTGAAAACTTCACTTTTTGGTGAAAATATCCATTAAATGAGGGAATAATATGTGTGAGGGTACCCCAGGAGAGTTCCAAATGTGTGTGGGTAGAATATATATCCCATGGGGGTAAAATTGAAAAAAGTTAAAAAAAATTTTTTTGGACTTAGTCATTTTTCCATCATTTTTCAGACTTTCAGAGAGGGGAAAATGTCAGTGAGTATTCCGATTTCAGTTCCAGAGTGATTCACCCGATGAGTCCTTGATATTAAGTCGTTTTCAGACAATTTTCTGACTTTTTGAAAACTTCACTTTTTGGTGAAAATATCCATTAAATGAGGGAATAATATGTGTGAGGGTACCCCAGGAGAGTTCCAAATGTGTGTGGGTAGAATATATATCCCACAGGGGTAAAATTGAAAAAAGTTGAAGAAAATGTTTTTTGGACTTAGTCATTTTTCCATCATTTTTCAGACTTTCGGAGAGGGGAAAATGTCAGTGAGCATTCCGATTTCAGTTCCAGAGCGATTCGCCCGATGAGTCCTTGATATTAAGTCGTTGATAGCCAATTTTGACTTTTTGAAAACTTCACTTTTTGGTGAAAATGACCATTAAATGAGGGAATAATATGTGTGAGGGTACCCCAGGAGAGTTCCAAATGTGGGTGGGTAGAATATATATCCCATGGGGGTAAAATTGAAAAAAGTTTAAAAAAAATTTTTTTGGACTTAGTCATTTTTCCATCATTTTTCAGACTTTCGGAGAGGGGAAAATGTCAGTGAGCATAACGATTTCAGTTCCAGAGCGATTCGCCCGATGAGTCCTTGATATTAAGTCGTTTTCCGACAATTTTCTGACTTTTTGAAAACTTCACTTTTTGGTGAAAATATCCATTAAATGAGGGAATAATATGTGCGAGGGTTCCCCAGGAGAGTTCCAAATGTGTGTGGGTAGAATATATATCCCACGGGGGTAAAATTGAAAAAAGTTGAAAAAAATGTTTTTTGGACTTAGTCATTTTTCCATCATTTTTCAGACTTTCGGAGAGGGGAAAATGTCAGTGAGCATTCCGATTTCAGTTCCAGAGCGATTCGCCCGATGAGTCCTTGATATTAAGTCGTTTATAGACAATTTTGACTTTTTGAAAACTTCACTTTTTGGTGAAAATATCCATTAAATGAGGGAATAATATGTGTGAGGGTACCCCAGGAGAGTTCCAAATGTGTGTGGGTAGAATATATATCCCATGGGGGTAAAATTGAAAAAAGTTTAAAAAAAATTTTTTTGGACTTAGTCATTTTTCCATCGTTTTTCAGACTTTTGGAGAGGGAAAAATGTCACTGAGCATTCTGATTTCAGTTCCAGAGTGATTCGCCCGATGAATCCTTGATATTAAGTCGTTTTTAGCCAATTTTCTGACTTTTTGAAAACTTCACTTTTTGGTGAAAATATCCATTAAATGAGCGAATAATATGTGTGAGGGTACCCCAGGAGAGATCCAAATGTGTGTGGGTAGAATGTATATCCCACAGGGGTAAAATTGAAAAAAGTAAAAAAAAAATTTTTTTGGACTTATTCATTTTTCCATCATTTTTCAGACTTTCGGAGAGGGAAAAATGTCAGTGAGCATTCCGATTTCAGTTCCAGAGCGATTCGCCCGATGAGTCCTTGATATTAAGTCGTTTTCAGCCAATTTTCTGACTTTTTGAAAACTTCACTTTTTGGTGAAAATATCCATTAAATGAGGGAATAATATGTGTGAGGGTACCCCAGGAGAGATCCAAATGTGTGTGGGTAGAATGTATATCCCACAGGGGTAAAATTGAAAAAAGTTAAAAAAAAATTTTTTTGGAATTAGTCATTTTTCCATCATTTTTCAGACTTTCGGAGAGGGGAAAATGTCAGTGAGCATTCCGATTTCAGTTCCAGAGCGATTCGCCCGATGAGTTCTTGATATTAAGTAGTTTTCAGGCAATTTTCTGACTTTTTGAAAACTTCACTTTTTGGTGAAAATATCCATTAAATGAGGGAATAATATGTGTGAGGGTACCCCAGGAGAGTTCCAAATGTGTGTGGGTAGAATATATAACCCATGGAGGTAAAATTGAAAAAAGTTGAAAAAAAAATTTTTTGGACTTAGTCATTTTTCCATCATTTTTCAGACTTTCGGAGAGGGGAAAATGTCAGGGAGCATTCCGATTTCAGTTCCAGAGCGATTCGCCCGATGAGTCCTTGATATTAAGTCGTTTATAGCCAATTTTGACTTTTTGAAAACTTCACTTTTTGGTGAAAATATCCATTAAATGAGGGAATAATATGTGTGAGGGTACCCCAGGAGAGTTCCAAATGTGTGTGGGTAGAATATATATCCCATGGGGGTAAAATTGAAAAAAGTTTAAAAAAATTTTTTTGGACTTAGTCATTTTTCCATCATTTTTCAGACTTTTGTAGAGGGAAAAATGTCACTGAGCTTTCTGATTTGAGTTCCAGAGTGATTCGCCCGATGAGTCCTTGATATTAAGTCGTTTTCAGCCAATTTTCTGACTTTTTGAAAACTTCACTTTTTGGTGAAAATATCCATTAAATGAGGGAATAATATGTGTGAGGGTACCCCAGGACAGATCCAAATGTGTGTGGGTAGAATTTATATCCCACAGGGGTAAAATTGAAAAAAGTAAAAAAAAAACATTTTTTTGGACTTATTCATTTTTCCATCATTTTTCAGACTTTCGGAGAGGGAAAAATGTCAGTGAGCATTCCGATTTCAGTTCCAGAGCGATTCGCCCGATGAGTCCTTGATATTAAGTCGTTTTCAGCCAATTTTCTGACTTTTTGAAAACTTCACTTTTTGGTGAAAATATCCATTAAATGAGGGAATAATATGTGTGAGCGTACCCCAGGAGAGTTCCAAATGTGTGTGGGTAGAATATATATCCCATGGGGGTAAAATTGAAAAAAGTTGAAAAAAATGTTTTTTGGACTTAGTCATTTTTCCATCATTTTTCAGACTTTCGGAGAGGGGAAAATGTCAGTGAGTATTCCGATGTCAGTTCCAGAGTGATTCGCCCGATGAGTCCTTGATATTAAGTCGTTTTCAGCCAATTTTCTGACTTTTTGAAAACTTCACTTTTTGGTGAAAATATCCATTAAATGAGGGAATAATCTGTGTGAGGGTACCCCAGGAGAGTTCCAAATGTGTGTGGGTAGAATATATATCCCATGGGGGTAAAATTGAAAAAAGTTAAAAAAAAATTTTTTGGACTTAGTCATTTTTCCATCATTTTTCAGACTTTCGGAGAGGGGAAAATGTCAGGGAGCATTCCGATTTCAGTTCCAGAGCGATTCGCCCGATGAGTCCTTGATATTAAGTCGTTTATAGCCAATTTTGACTTTTTGAAAGCTTCACTTTTTGGTGAAAATATCCATTAAATGAGGGAATAATATGTGTGAGGGTACCCCAGGAGAGTTCCAAATGTGTGTGGGTAGAATATATATCCCATGGGGGTAAAATAGAAAATAGTTTAAAAAAATTTTTTTTGGACTTAGTCATTTTTCCATCATTTTTCAGACTTTTGTAGAGGGAAAAATGTCACTGAGCATTCTGATTTGAGTTCCAGAGTGATTCGCCCGATGAGTCCTTGATATTAAGTCGTTTTCAGCCAATTTTCTGACTTTTTGAAAACTTCACTTTTTGGTGAAAATATCCATTAAATGAGGGAATAATATGTGTGAGGGTACCCCAGGAGAGATCCAAATGTGTGTGGGTAGAATGTATATCCCACAGGGGTAAAATTGAAAAAAGTTAAAAAAAAATTTTTTTGGAATTAGTCATTTTTCCATCATTTTTCAGACTTTCGGAGAGGGGAAAATGTCAGTGAGCATTCCGATTTCAGTTCCAGAGCGATTCGCCCGATGAGTTCTTGATATTAAGTAGTTTTCAGGCAATTTTCTGACTTTTTGAAAACTTCACTTTTTGGTGAAAATATCCATTAAATGAGGGAATAATATGTGTGAGGGTACCCCAGGAGAGTTCCAAATGTGTGTGGGTAGAATATATATCCCATGGAGGTAAAATTGAAAAAAGTTGAAAAAAAAATTTTTTGGACTTAGTCATTTTTCCATCATTTTTCAGACTTTCGGAGAGGGGAAAATGTCAGGGAGCATTCCGATTTCAGTTCCAGAGCGATTCGCCCGATGAGTCCTTGATATTAAGTCGTTTATAGCCAATTTTGACTTTTTGAAAACTTCACTTTTTGGTGAAAATATCCATTAAATGAGGGAATAATATGTGTGAGGGTACCCCAGGAGAGTTCCAAATGTGTGTGGGTAGAATATATATCCCATGGGGGTAAAATTGAAAAAAGTTTAAAAAAATTTTTTTGGACTTAGTCATTTTTCCATCATTTTTCAGACTTTTGTAGAGGGAAAAATGTCACTGAGCTTTCTGATTTGAGTTCCAGAGTGATTCGCCCGATGAGTCCTTGATATTAAGTCGTTTTCAGCCAATTTTCTGACTTTTTGAAAACTTCACTTTTTGGTGAAAATATCCATTAAATGAGGGAATAATATGTGTGAGGGTACCCCAGGAGAGATCCAAATGTGTGTGGGTAGAATGTATATCCCACAGGGGTAAAATTGAAAAAAGTAAAAAAAAAACATTTTTTTGGACTTATTCATTTTTCCATCATTTTTCAGACTTTCGGAGAGGGAAAAATGTCAGTGAGCATTCCGATTTCAGTTCCAGAGCGATTCGCCCGATGAGTCCTTGATATTAAGTCGTTTTCAGCCAATTTTCTGACTTTTTGAAAACTTCACTTTTTGGTGAAAATATCCATTAAATGAGGGAATAATATGTGTGAGCGTACCCCAGGAGAGTTCCAAATGTGTGTGGGTAGAATATATATCCCATGGGGGTAAAATTGAAAAAAGTTGAAAAAAATGTTTTTTGGACTTAGTCATTTTTCCATCATTTTTCAGACTTTCGGAGAGGGGAAAATGTCAGTGAGTATTCCGATGTCAGTTCCAGAGTGATTCGCCCGATGAGTCCTTGATATTAAGTCATTTTCAGCCAATTTTCTGACTTTTTGAAAACTTCACTTTTTGGTGAAAATATCCATTAAATGAGGGAATAATCTGTGTGAGGGTACCCCAGGAGAGTTCCAAATGTGTGTGGGTAGAATATATATCCCATGGGGGTAAAATTGAAAAAAGTTAAAAAAAATTTTTTTGGACTTAGTCATTTTTCCATCATTTTTCAGACTTTCGGAGAGGGGAAAATGTCAGGGAGCATTCCGATTTCAGTTCCAGAGCGATTCGCCCGATGAGTCCTTGATATTAAGTCGTTTATAGCCAATTTTCTGACTTTTTGAAAACTTCACTTTTTGGTGAAAATATCCATTAAATGAGGAAATAATATGTGTGAGGGTACCCCAGGAGAGATCCAAATGTGTGTGGGTAGAATGTATATCCCACAGGGGTAAAATTGAAAAAAGTTAAAAAAAAATTTTTTTGGACTTAGTCATTTTTCCATCATTTTTCAGACTTTCGGAGAGGGCAAAATGTCAGTGAGCATTCTGATTTCAGATCCAGAGCGATTCGCCCGATGAGTTCTTGATATTAAGTAGTTTTCAGGCAATTTTCTGACTTTTTGAAAACTTCACTTTTTGGTGAAAATATCCATTAAATGAGGGAATAATATGTGTGAGGGTACCCCAGGAGAGATCCAAATGTGTGTGGGTAGAATGTATATCCCACAGGGGTAAAATTGAAAAAAGTTAAAAAAAAATTTTTTTGGAATTAGTCATTTTTCCATCATTTTTCAGACTTTCGGAGAGGGGAAAATGTCAGTGAGCATTCCGATTTCAGTTTCAGAGCGATTCGCCCGATGAGTTCTTGATATTAAGTAGTTTTCAGGCAATTTTCTGACTTTTTGAAAACTTCACTTTTTGGTGAAAATATCCATTAAATGAGGGAATAATATGTGTGAGGGTACCCCAGGAGAGTTCCAAATGTGTGTGGGTAGAATATATATCCCATGGAGGTAAAATTGAAAAAAGTTGAAAAAAAAATTTTTTGGACTTAGTCATTTTTCCATCATTTTTCAGACTTTCGGAGAGGGGAAAATGTCAGGGAGCATTCCGATTTCAGTTCCAGAGCGATTCGCCCGATGAGTCCTTGATATTAAGTCGTTTATAGCCAATTTTGACTTTTTGAAAACTTCACTTTTTGGTGAAAATATCCATTAAATGAGGGAATAATATGTGTGAGGGTACCCCAGGAGAGTTCCAAATGTGTGTGGGTAGAATATATATCCCATGGGGGTAAAATTGAAAAAAGTTTAAAAAAATTTTTTTGGACTTAGTCATTTTTCCATCATTTTTCAGACTTTTGTAGAGGGAAAAATGTCACTGAGCTTTCTGATTTGAGTTCCAGAGTGATTCGCCCGATGAGTCCTTGATATTAAGTCGTTTTCAGCCAATTTTCTGACTTTTTGAAAACTTCACTTTTTGGTGAAAATATCCATTAAATGAGGGAATAATATGTGTGAGGGTACCCCAGGAGAGATCCAAATGTGTGTGGGTAGAATGTATATCCCACAGGGGTAAAATTGAAAAAAGTAAAAAAAAAACATTTTTTTGGACTTATTCATTTTTCCATCATTTTTCAGACTTTCGGAGAGGGAAAAATGTCAGTGAGCATTCCGATTTCAGTTCCAGAGCGATTCGCCCGATGAGTCCTTGATATTAAGTCGTTTTCAGCCAATTTTCTGACTTTTTGAAAACTTCACTTTTTGGTGAAAATATCCATTAAATGAGGGAATAATATGTGTGAGCGTACCCCAGGAGAGTTCCAAATGTGTGTGGGTAGAATATATATCCCATGGGGGTAAAATTGAAAAAAGTTGAAAAAAATGTTTTTTGGACTTAGTCATTTTTCCATCATTTTTCAGACTTTCGGAGAGGGGAAAATGTCAGTGAGTATTCCGATGTCAGTTCCAGAGTGATTCGCCCGATGAGTCCTTGATATTAAGTCATTTTCAGCCAATTTTCTGACTTTTTGAAAACTTCACTTTTTGGTGAAAATATCCATTAAATGAGGAAATAATATGTGTGAGGGTACCCCAGGAGAGATCCAAATGTGTGTGGGTAGAATGTATATCCCACAGGGGTAAAATTGAAAAAAGTTAAAAAAAAATTTTTTTGGACTTAGTCATTTTTCCATCATTTTTCAGACTTTCGGAGAGGGCAAAATGTCAGTGAGCATTCCGATTTCAGATCCAGAGCGATTCGCCCGATGAGTTCTTGATATTAAGTAGTTTTCAGGCAATTTTCTGACTTTTTGAAAACTTCACTTTTTGGTGAAAATATCCATTAAATGAGGGAATAATATGTGTGAGGGTACCCCAGGAGAGTTCCAAATGTGTGTGGGTAGAATATATATCCCATGGGGGTAAAATTGAAAAAAGTTGAAAAAAATGTTTTTTGGACTTAGTCATTTTTCCATCATTTTTCAGACTTTCGGAGAGGGGAAAATGTCAGTGAGTATTCCGATGTCAGTTCCAGAGTGATTCGCCCGATGAGTCCTTGATATTAAGTCGTTTTCAGCCAATTTTCTGACTTTTCGAAAACTTCACTTTTTGGTGAAAATATCCATTAAATGAGGGAATAATATGTGTGAGGGTACCCCAGGAGAGTTCCAAATGTGTGTGGGTAGAATATATATCCCATGGGGGTAAAATTGAAAAAAGTTTAAAAAAAATTTTTTTGGACTTAGTCATTTTTCCATCATTTTTCAGACTTTTGTAGAGGGAAAAATGTCACTGAGCATTCTGATTTGAGTTCCAGAGTGATTCGCCCGATGAGTCCTTGATATTAAGTCGTTTTCAGCCAATTTTCTGACTTTTTGAAAACTTCACTTTTTGGTGAAAATATCCATTAAATGAGGGAATAATATGTGTGAGGGTACCCCAGGAGAGATCCAAATGTGTGTGGGTAGAATGTATATCCCACAGGGGTAAAATTGAAAAAAGTTAAAAAAAATTTTTTTGGGAATTAGTCATTTTTCCATCATTTTTCAGACTTTCGGAGAGGGAAAAATGTCAGTGAGCATTCCGATTTCAGTTCCAGAGCGATTCGCCCGATGAGTCGTTGATATTAAGTCGTTTTCAGCCAATTTTCTGACTTTTTGAAAACTTCACTTTTTGGTGAAAATATCCATTAAATGAGGGAATAATATGTGCGAGGGTACCCCAGGAGAGATCCAAATGTGTGTGGGTAGAATATATAATCCACGGGGGTAAAATTGAAAAAAGTTGAAAAAAATGTTTTTTGGACTTAGTCATTTTTCCATCATTTTTAGAACCTTCGGAGAGGGGAAAATGTCAGTGAGTATTCCGATTTCAGTTCCAGAGTGATTCGCCCGATTAGTCCTTGATATTAAATCATTTTCAGCCAATTTTCTGACTTTTTGAAAACTTCACTTTTTGGTGAAAATATCCATTAAATGAGGGAATAATATGTGTGAGGGTACCCCAGGAGAGATCCAAATGTGTGTGGGTAGAATGTATATCCCACAGGGATAAAATTGAAAAAAGTTAAATAAAAAATTTTTTGGACTTAGTCATTTTTACATCATTTTTCAGACTTTCGGAGAGGGGAAAATGTCAGGGAGCATTCCGATTTCAGTTCCAGAGCGATTCGCCCGATGAGTCCTTGATATTAAGTCGTTTATAGCCAATTTTGACTTTTTGAAAACTTCACTTTTTGGTGAAAATATCCATTAAATGAGGGAATAATATGTGTGAGGGTACCCCAGGAGAGTTCCAAATGTGTGTGGGTAGAATATATATCCCATGGGGGTAAAATTGAAAAAAGTTTAAAAAAAATTTTTTTGGACTTAGTCATTTTTCCATCATTTTTCAGACTTTTGTAGAGGGAAAAATGTCACTGAGCATTCTGATTTGAGTTCCAGAGTGATTCGCCCGATGAGACCTTGATATTAAGTCGTTTTCAGCCAATTTTCTGACTTTTTGAAAACTTCACTTTTTGGTGAAAATATCCATTAAATGAGGGAATAATATGTGTGAGGGTACCCCAGGAGAGAACCAAATGTGTGTGGGTAGAATGTATATCCCACAGGGGTAAAATTGAAAAAAGTTAAAAAAAATTTTTTTGGGAATTAGTCATTTTTCCATCATTTTTCAGACTTTCGGAGAGGGGAAAATGTCAGTGTGTATTCCGATTTCAGTTCCAGAGTGATTCGCCCGATGAGTACTTGATATTAAGTCGTTTTCAGCCAATTTTCTGACTTTTTGAAAACTTCACTTTTTGGTGAAAATATCCATTAAATGAGGGCATAATATATGCGAGGGTACCCCAGGAGAGTTCCAAATATGTGTGGGTAGAATATATATCCCATGGGGGTAAAATTGAAAAAAGTTTAAAAAAAATTTTTTTGGACTTAGTCATTTTTCCATCATTTTTCAGACTTTTGTAGAGGGAAAAATGTCACTGAGCTTTCTGATTTGAGTTCCAGAGTGATTCGCCCGATGAGTCGTTGATATTAAGTCGTTTTCAGCCAATTTTCTGACTTTTTGAAAACTTCACCTTTTGGTGAAAATATCCATTAAATGAGGGAATAATATGTGTGAGGGTACCCCAGGAGAGATCCAAATGTGTGTGTGTAGAATGTATATCCCACAGGGGTAAAATTGAAAAAAGTAAAAAAAAACATTTTTTTGGACTTATTCATTTTTCCATCATTTTTCAGACTTTCGGAGAGGGAAAAATGTCAGTGAGCATTCCGATTTCAGTTCCAGAGCGATTCGCCCGATGAGTCCTTGATATTAAGTCGTTTTCAGCCAATTTTCTGACTTTTTGAAAACTTCACTTTTTGGTGAAAATATCCATTAAATGAGGGAATAATATGTGTGAGCGTACCCCAGGAGAGTTCCAAATGTGTGTGGGTAGAATATATATCCCATGGGGGTAAAATTGAAAAAAGTTGAAAAAAATGTTTTTTGGACTTAGTCATTTTTCCATCATTTTTCAGACTTTCGGAGAGGGGAAAATGTCAGTGAGTATTCCGATGTCAGTTCCAGAGTGATTCGCCCGATGAGTCCTTGATATTAAGTCATTTTCAGCCAATTTTCTGACTTTTTGAAAACTTCACTTTTTGGTGAAAATATCCATTAAATGAGGAAATAATATGTGTGAGGGTACCCCAGGAGAGATCCAAATGTGTGTGGGTAGAATGTATATCCCACAGGGGTAAAATTGAAAAAAGTTAAAAAAAAATTTTTTTGGACTTAGTCATTTTTCCATCATTTTTCAGACTTTCGGAGAGGGCAAAATGTCAGTGAGCATTCCGATTTCAGATCCAGAGCGATTCGCCCGATGAGTTCTTGATATTAAGTAGTTTTCAGGCAATTTTCTGACTTTTTGAAAACTTCACTTTTTGGTGAAAATATCCATTAAATGAGGGAATAATATGTGTGAGGGTACCCCAGGAGAGTTCCAAATGTGTGTGGGTAGAATATATATCCCATGGGGGTAAAATTGAAAAAAGTTGAAAAAAATGTTTTTTGGACTTAGTCATTTTTCCATCATTTTTCAGACTTTCGGAGAGGGGAAAATGTCAGTGAGTATTCCGATGTCAGTTCCAGAGTGATTCGCCCGATGAGTCCTTGATATTAAGTCGTTTTCAGCCAATTTTCTGACTTTTTGAAAACTTCACTTTTTGGTGAAAATATCCATTAAATGAGGGAATAATATGTGTGAGGGTACCCCAGGAGAGATCCAAATGTGTGTGGGTAGAATGTATATCCCACGGCGGTAAAATTGAAAAATGTTTAAAAAAATTTTTTTTTGGACTTAGTCATTTTTCCATCATTTTTCAGACTTTCGGAGAGGGAAAAATGTCAGTGAGCATTCCGATTTCAGTTCCAGAGCGATTCGCCCGATGAGTCCTTGATATTAAGTCGTTTTCAGCCAATTTTCTGACTTTTTGAAAACTTCACTTTTTGGTGAAAATATCCATTAAATGAGGGAATAATATGTGTGAGGGTACCCCAGTAGAGATCCAAATGTGTGTGGGTAGAATGTATATCCCACAGGGGTAAAATTGAAAAAAGTTAAATAAAAAATTTTTTGGACTTAGTCATTTTTCCATCATTTTTCAGACTTTCGGAGAGGGGAAAATGTCAGTGAGCATTCCGATTTCAGTTCCAGAGCGATTCGCCCGATGAGTCCTTGATATTAAGTCGTTTTCAGCCAATTTCCTGACTTTTTGAAAACTTCACTTTTTGGTGAAAATATCCATTAAATGAGGGCATAATATATGCGAGGGTACCCCAGGAGAGTTCCAAATATGTGTGGGTAGAATATATATCCCATGGGGGTAAAATTGAAAAAAGTTTAAAAAAAATTTTTTTGGACTTAGTCATTTTTCCATCATTTTTCAGACTTTCGGAGAGGGAAAAATGTCAGTGAGCATTCCGATTTCAGTTCCAGAGCGATTCGCCCGATGAGTCCTTGATATTAAGTCGTTTTCAGCCAATTTTCTGACTTTTTGAAAACTTCACTTTTTGGTGAAAATATCCATTAAATGAGGGAATAATATGTGTGAGCGTACCCCAGGAGAGTTCCAAATGTGTGTGGGTAGAATATATATCCCATGGGGGTAAAATTGAAAAAAGTTGAAAAAAATGTTTTTTGGACTTAGTCATTTTTCCATCATTTTTCAGACTTTCGGAGAGGGGAAAATGTCAGTGAGTATTCCGATGTCAGTTCCAGAGTGATTCGCCCGATGAGTCCTTGATATTAAGTCATTTTCAGCCAATTTTCTGACTTTTTGAAAACTTCACTTTTTGGTGAAAATATCCATTAAATGAGGAAATAATATGTGTGAGGGTACCCCAGGAGAGATCCAAATGTGTGTGGGTAGAATGTATATCCCATAGGGGTAAAATTGAAAAAAGTTAAAAAAAAATTTTTTTGGACTTAGTCATTTTTCCATCATTTTTCAGACTTTCGGAGAGGGCAAAATGTCAGTGAGCATTCCGATTTCAGATCCAGAGCGATTCGCCCGATGAGTTCTTGATATTAAGTAGTTTTCAGGCAATTTTCTGACTTTTTGAAAACTTCACTTTTTGGTGAAAATATCCATTAAATGAGGGAATAATATGTGTGAGGGTACCCCAGGAGAGTTCCAAATGTGTGTGGGTAGAATATATATCCCATGGGGGAAAAATTGAAAAAAGTTGAAAAAAATGTTTTTTGGACTTAGTCATTTTTCCATCATTTTTCAGACTTTCGGAGAGGGGAAAATGTCAGTGAGTATTCCGATGTCAGTTCCAGAGTGATTCGCCCGATGAGTCCTTGATATTAAGTCGTTTTCAGCCAATTTTCTGACTTTTTGAAAACTTCACTTTTTGGTGAAAATATCCATTAAATGAGGGAATAATATGTGTGAGGGTACCCCAGGAGAGTTCCAAATGTGTGTGGGTAGAATATATATCCCATGGGGGTAAAATTGAAAAAAGTTTAAAAAAAATTTTTTTGGACTTAGTCATTTTTCCATCATTTTTCAGACTTTTGTAGAGGGAAAAATGTCACTGAGCATTCTGATTTGAGTTCCAGAGTGATTCGCCCGATGAGTCCTTGATATTAAGTCGTTTTCAGCCAATTTTCTGACTTTTTGAAAACTTCACTTTTTGGTGAAAATATCCATTAAATGAGGGAATAATATGTGTGAGGGTACCCCAGGAGAGATCCAAATGTGTGTGGGTAGAATGTATATCCCACAGGGGTAAAATTGAAAAAAGTTAAAAAAAATTTTTTTGGGAATTAGTCATTTTTCCATCATTTTTCAGACTTTCGGAGAGGGGAAAATGTCAGTGAGCATTCCGATTTCAGTTCCAGAGCGATTCGCCCGATGAGTTCTTGATATTAAGTAGTTTTCAGGCAATTTTCTGACTTTTTGAAAACTTCACTTTTTGGTGAAAATATCCATTAAATGAGGGAATAATATGTGTGAGCGTACCCCAGGAGAGTTCCAAATGTGTGTGGGTAGAATATATATCCCATGGGGGTAAAATTGAAAAAAGTTAAAAAAAATTTTTTTGGACTTAGTCATTTTTCCATCATTTTTCAGACTTTCGGAGAGGGAAAAATGTCAGTGAGCATTCCGATTTCAGTTCCAGAGCGATTCGCCCGATGAGTCGTTGATATTAAGTCGTTTTCAGCCAATTTTCTGACTTTTTGAAAACTTCACTTTTTGGTGAAAATATCCATTAAATGAGGGAATAATATGTGCGAGGGTACCCCAGGAGAGATCCAAATGTGTGTGGGTAGAATATATAATCCACGGGGGTAAAATTGAAAAAAGTTGAAAAAAATGTTTTTTGGACTTAGTCATTTTTCCATCATTTTTAGAACCTTCGGAGAGGGGAAAATGTCAGTGAGTATTCCGATTTCAGTTCCAGAGTGATTCGCCCGATTAGTCCTTGATATTAAATCATTTTCAGCCAATTTTCTGACTTTTTGAAAACTTCACTTTTTGGTGAAAATATCCATTAAATGAGGGAATAATATGTGTGAGGGTACCCCAGGAGAGATCCAAATGTGTGTGGGTAGAATGTATATCCCACAGGGATAAAATTGAAAAAAGTTAAATAAAAAATTTTTTGGACTTAGTCATTTTTACATCATTTTTCAGACTTTCGGAGAGGGGAAAATGTCAGGGAGCATTCCGATTTCAGTTCCAGAGCGATTCGCCCGATGAGACCTTGATATTAAGTCGTTTATAGCCAATTTTGACTTTTTGAAAACTTCACTTTTTGGTGAAAATATCCATTAAATGAGGGAATAATATGTGTGAGGGTACCCCAGGAGAGTTCCAAATGTGTGTGGGTAGAATATATATCCCATGGGGGTAAAATTGAAAAAAGTTTAAAAAAAATTTTTTTGGACTTAGTCATTTTTCCATCATTTTTCAGACTTTTGTAGAGGGAAAAATGTCACTGAGCATTCTGATTTGAGTTCCAGAGTGATTCGCCCGATGAGACCTTGATATTAAGTCGTTTTCAGCCAATTTTCTGACTTTTTGAAAACTTCACTTTTTGGTGAAAATATCCATTTAATGAGGGAATAATATGTGTGAGGGTACCCCAGGAGAGATCCAAATGTGTGTGGGTAGAATGTATATCCCACAGGGGTAAAATTGAAAAAAGTAAAAAAAACATTTTTTTGGACTTATTCATTTTTCCATCATTTTTCAGACTTTCGGAGAGGGAAAAATGTCAGTGAGCATTCCGATTTCAGTTCCAGAGCGATTCGCCCGATGAGTCCTTGATATTAAGTCGTTTCCAGCCAATTTTCTGACTTTTTGAAAACTTCACTTTTTGGTGAAAATATCCATTAAATGAGGGAATAATATGTGTGAGCGTACCCCAGGAGAGTTCCAAATGTGTGTGGGTAGAATATATATCCCATGGGGGTAAAATTGAAAAAAGTTGAAAAAAATGTTTTTTGGACTTAGTCATTTTTCCATCATTTTTCAGACTTTCGGAGAGGGGAAAATGTCAGTGAGTATTCCGATGTCAGTTCCAGAGTGATTCGCCCGATGAGTCCTTGATATTAAGTCGTTTTCAGCCAATTTTCTGACTTTTTGAAAACTTCACTTTTTGGTGAAAATATCCATTAAATGAGGGAATAATATGTGTGAGGGTACCCCAGGAGAGATCCAAATGTGTGTGGGTAGAATGTATATCCCACAGGGGTAAAATTGAAAAAAGTTAAAAAAAATTTTTTGGGGAATTAGTCATTTTTCCATCATTTTTCAGACTTTCGGAGAGGGGAAAATGTCAGTGAGTATTCCGATTTCAGTTCCAGAGTGATTCGCCCGATGAGTACTTGATATTAAGTCGTTTTCAGCCAATTTTCTGACTTTTTGAAAACTTCACTTTTTGGTGAAAATATCCATTAAATGAGGGAATAATATGTGTGAGGGTACCCCAGGAGAGATCCAAATGTGTGTGGGTAGAATGTATATCCCACGGCGGTAAAATTGAAAAATGTTTAAAAAAATTTTTTTTTGGACTTAGTCATTTTTCCATCATTTTTCAGACTTTTGGAGAAGGGAAAATGTCAGTGAGCATTCCCATTTCAGTTCCAGAGCGATTCGCCCGATGAGTTCTTGATATTAAGTCGTTTTCAGCCAATTTTCAGACTTTTTGAAAACTTCACTTTTTGGTGAAAATATCCATTAAATGAGGGAATAATATGTGTGAGGGTACCCCAGGAGAGTTCCAAATGTGTGTGGGTAGAATATATATCCCATGGGGGTAAAATTGGAAATAGTTTAAAAAAAAATTTTTTGGACTTAGTCATTTTTCCATCATTTTTCAGACTTTCGGAGAGGGAAAAATGTCAGTGAGCATTCCGATTTCAGTTCCAGAGCGATTCGCCCGATGAGTCGTTGATATTAAGTCGCTTTCAGCCAATTTTCTGACTTTTTGAAAACTTCACTTTTTGGTGAAAATATCCATTAAATGAGGGAATAATATGTGCGAGGGTACCCCAGGAGAGATCCAAATGTGTGTGGGTAGAATATATAATCCACGGGGGTAAAATTGAAAAAAGTTGAAAAAAATGTTTTTTGGACTTAGTCATTTTTCCATCATTTTTAGAACCTTCGGAGAGGGGAAAATGTCAGTGAGTATTCCGATTTCAGTTCCAGAGTGATTCGCCCGATTAGTCCTTGATATTAAATGATTTTCAGCCAATTTTCTGACTTTTTGAAAACTTCACTTTTTGGTGAAAATATCCATTAAATGAGGGAATAATATGTGTGAGGGTACCCCAGGAGAGATCCAAATGTGTGTGGGTAGAATGTATATCCCACAGGGGTAAAATTGAAAAAAGTTAAATAAAAAATTTTTTGGACTTAGTCATTTTTACATCATTTTTCAGACTTTCGGAGAGGGGAAAATGTCAGGGAGCATTCCGATTTCAGTTCCAGAGCGATTCGCCCGATGAGTCCTTGATATTAAGTCGTTTATAGCCAATTTTGACTTTTTGAAAACTTCACTTTTTGGTGAAAATATCCATTAAATGAGGGAATAATATGTGTGAGGGTACCCCAGGAGAGTTCCAAATGTGTGTGGGTAGAATATATATCCCATGGGGGTAAAATTGAAAAAAGTTTAAAAAAAATTTTTTTGGACTTAGTCATTTTTCCATCATTTTTCAGACTTTTGTAGAGGGAAAAATGTCACTGAGCATTCTGATTTGAGTTCCAGAGTGATTCGCCCGATGAGACCTTGATATTAAGTCGTTTTCAGCCAATTTTCTGACTTTTTGAAAACTTCACTTTTTGGTGAAAATATCCATTAAATGAGGGAATAATATGTGTGAGGGTACCCCAGGAGAGATCCAAATGTGTGTGGGTAGAATGTATATCCCACAGGGGTAAAATTGAAAAAAGTAAAAAAAACATTTTTTTGGACTTATTCATTTTTCCATCATTTTTCAGACTTTCGGAGAGGGAAAAATGTCAGTGAGCATTCCGATTTCAGTTCCAGAGCGATTCGCCCGATGAGTCCTTGATATTAAGTCGTTTTCAGCCAATTTTCTGACTTTTTGAAAACTTCACTTTTTGGTGAAAATATCCATTAAATGAGGGAATAATATGTGTGAGCGTACCCCAGGAGAGTTCCAAATGTGTGTGGGTAGAATATATATCCCATGGGGGTAAAATTGAAAAAAGTTGAAAAAAATGTTTTTTGGACTTAGTCATTTTTCCATCATTTTTCAGACTTTCGGAGAGGGGAAAATGTCAGTGAGTATTCCGATGTCAGTTCCAGAGTGATTCGCCCGATGAGTCCTTGATATTAAGTCGTTTTCAGCCAATTTTCTGACTTTTTGAAAACTTCACTTTTTGGTGAAAATATCCATTAAATGAGGGAATAATATGTGTGAGGGTACCCCAGGAGAGTTCCAAATGTGTGTGGGTAGAATATATATCCCATGGGGGTAAAATTGAAAAAAGTTTAAAAAAAATTTTTTTGGACTTAGTCATTTTTCCATCATTTTTCAGACTTTTGTAGAGGGAAAAATGTCACTGAGCATTCTGATTTGAGTTCCAGAGTGATTCGCCCGATGAGTCCTTGATATTAAGTCGTTTTCAGCCAATTTTCTGACTTTTTGAAAACTTCACTTTTTGGTGAAAATATCCATTAAATGAGGGAATAATATGTGTGAGGGTACCCCAGGAGAGATCCAAATGTGTGTGGGTAGAATGTATATCCCACAGGGGTAAAATTGAAAAAAGTTAAAAAAAATTTTTTTGGGAATTAGTCATTTTTCCATCATTTTTCAGACTTTCGGAGAGGGGAAAATGTCAGTGAGCATTCCGATTTCAGTTCCAGAGCGATTCGCCCGATGAGTTCTTGATATTAAGTAGTTTTCAGGCAATTTTCTGACTTTTTGAAAACTTCACTTTTTGGTGAAAATATCCATTAAATGAGGGAATAATATGTGTGAGCGTACCCCAGGAGAGTTCCAAATGTGTTTGGGTAGAATATATATCCCACGGGGGTAAAATTGAAAAAAGTTGAAAAAAATTTTTTTTGGACTTAGTCATTTTTCCATCATTTTTCAGACTTTCGGAGAGGGGAAAATGTCAGTGAGTATTCCGATTTCAGTTCCAGAGTGATTCGCCCGATGAGTACTTGATATTAAGTCGTTTTCAGCCAATTTTCTGACTTTTTGAAAACTTCACTTTTTGGTGAAAATATCCATTAAATGAGGGAATAATATGTGTGAGGGTACCCCAGGAGAGATCCAAATGTGTGTGGGTAGAATGTATATCCCACAGGTGTAAAATTGAAAAAAGTAAAAAAAAATTTTTTTTGGACTTAGTCATTTTTCCATCATTTTTCAGACTTTCGGAGAGGGGAAAATGTCAGTGAGTATTCCGATTTCAGTTCCAGAGTGATTCGCCCGATTAGTCCTTGATATTAAGTCATTTTCAGCCAATTTTCTGACTTTTTGAAAACTTCACTTTTTGGTGAAAATATCCATTAAATGAGGAAATAATATGTGTGAGGGTACCCCAGGAGAGATCCAAATGTGTGTGGGTAGAATGTATATCCCGCAGGGGTAAAATTGAAAAAAGTTATAAAAAAATTTTTTTGGACTTAGTCATTTTTCCATCATTTTTCAGACTTTCGGAGAGGGGAAAATGTCAGTGAGTATTCCGATTTCAGTTCCAGAGTGATTCGCCCGATGAGTCCTTGATATTAAGTCATTTTCAGCCAATTTTCTGACTTTTTGAAAACTTCACTTTTTGGTGAAAATATCCATTAAATGAGGGAATAATATGTGTGAGGGTACCCCAGTAGAGATCCAAATGTGTGTGGGTAGAATGTATATCCCACAGGGGTAAAATTGAAAAAAGTTAAATAAAAAATTTTTTGGACTTAGTCATTTTTCCATCATTTTTCAGACTTTCGGAGAGGGGAAAATGTCAGTGAGCATTCCGATTTCAGTTCCAGAGCGATTCGCCCGATGAGTCCTTGATATTAAGTCGTTTTCAGCCAATTTCCTGACTTTTTGAAAACTTCACTTTTTGGTGAAAATATCCATTAAATGAGGGCATAATATATGCGAGGGTACCCCAGGAGAGTTCCAAATATGTGTGGGTTGAATATATATCCCATGGGGGTAAAATTGAAAAAAGTTTTAAAAAAATTTTTTTTGGATTTAGTCATTTTTCCATCATTTTTCAGACTTTTGGAGAAGGGAAAATGTCAGTGAGCATTCCGATTTCAGTTCCAGAGCGATTCGCCCGATGAGTTCTTGATATTAAGTCGTTTTCAGCCAATTTTCTGACTTTTTGAAAACTTCACTTTTTGGTGAAAATATCCATTAAATGAGGGAATAATATGTGTGAGGGTACCCCATGAGAGTTCCAAATGTGTGTGGGTAGAATATTTATCCCATGGGGGTAAAATTGAAAAAAGTTGAAAAAAAATGTTTTTTGGACTTAGTCATTTTTCCATCATTTTTCAGACTTTCGGAGAGGGGAAAATGTCAGTGAGTATTCCGATTTCAGTTCCAGAGTGATTCGCCCGATTAGTCCTTGATATTAAGTCATTTTCAGCCAATTTTCTGACTTTTTGAAAACTTCACTTTTTGGTGAAAATATCCATTAAATGAGGGAATAATATGTGTGAGGGTACCCCAGGAGAGATCCAAATGTGTGTGGGTAGAATGCATATCCCACAGGTGTAAAATTGAAAAAAGTTAAAAAAAAATGTTTTTTGGACTTAGTCATTTTTCCATCATTTTTCAGACTTTCGGAGAGGGGAAAATGTCAGTGAGCATACCGATTTCAGTTCCAGAGCGATTCGCCCGATGAGTTCTTGATATTAAGACTTTTTCAGCCAATTTTCTGACTTTTTGAAAACTTCACTTTCTGGTGAAAATATCCATTAAATGAGGGAATAATATGTGTGAGGGTACCCCAGGAGAGTTCCAAATGTGTGTGGGTAGAATATATATCCCATGGGGGTAAAATTGAAAAAAGTTGAAAAAAATTTTTTTGGACTTAGTCATTTTTCCATCATTTTTCAGACTTTCGGAGAGGGGAAAATGTCAGTGAGTATTCCGACTTCAGTTCCAGAGTGATTCGCCCGATGAGTCCTTGATATTAAGTCGTTTTCAGCCAATTTTCTGACTTTTTGAAAACTTCACTTTTTGGTGAAAATATCCATTAAATGAGGGAATAATATGTGTGAGGGTACCCCAGGAGAGTTCCAAATGTGTGTGGGTAGAATATATATCCCATGGGGGTAAAATTGAAAAAAGTTTAAAAAAATTTTTTTGGACTTAGTCATTTTTCCATCATTTTTCAGACTTTCGGAGAGGGAAAAATGTCAGTGAGCATTCCGATTTCAGTTCCAGAGCGATTCGCCCGATGAGTCCTTGATATTAAGTCGTTTTCAGCAAATTTTCTGACTTTTTGAAAACTTCATTTTTTGGTGAAAATATCCATTAAATGAGGGAATAATATGTGTGAGGGTACCCCATGAGAGTTCCAAATGTGTGTGGGTAGAATATTTATCCCATGGGGGTAAAATTGAAAAAAGTTGAAAAAAATGTTTTTTGGACATAGTCATTTTTCCATCATTTTTAGAACTTTCGGAGAGGGGAAAATGTCAGTGAGTATTCCGATTTCAGTTCCAGAGTGATTCACCCGATTAGTCCTTGATATTAAGTCATTTTCAGCCAATTTTCTGACTTTTTGAAAACTTCACTTTTTGGTGAAAATATCCATTAAATGAGGGAATAATATGTGTGAGGGTACCCCAGGAGAGATCCAAATGTGTGTGGGTAGAATGTATATCCCACAGGTGTAAAATTGAAAAAAGTTAGAAAAAAATGTTTTTTGGACTTAGTCATTTTTCCATCATTTTTCAGACTTTCGGAGAGGGGAAAATGTCAGTGAGCATACCGATTTCAGTTCCAGAGCGATTCGCCCGATGAGTTCTTGATATTAAGACTTTTTCAGCCAATTTTCTGACTTTTTGAAAACTTCACTTTCTGGTGAAAATATCCATTAAATGAGGGAATAATATGTGTGAGGGTACCCCAGGAGAGTTCCAAATGTGTGTGGGTAGAATATATATCCCATGGGGGTAAAATTGAAAAAAGTTTAAAAAAATTTTTTTGGACTTAGTCATTTTTCCATCATTTTTCAGACTTTCGGAGAGGGGAAAATGTCAGTGAGCATTCCGATTTCAGTTCCAGAGCGATTCGCCCGATGAGTCCTTGATATTAAGTCGTTTTCAGCCAATTTTCTGACTTTTTGAAAACTTCATTTTTTGGTGAAAATATCCATTAAATGAGGGAATAATATGTGTGAGGGTACCCCATGAGAGTTCCAAATGTGTGTGGGTAGAATATTTATCCCATGGGGGTAAAATTGAAAAAAGTTGAAAAAAATGTTTTTTGGACTTAGTCATTTTTCCATCATTTTTAGAACTTTCGGAGAGGGGAAAATGTCAGTGAGTATTCCGATTTCAGTTCCAGAGTGATTCGCCCGATTAGTCCTTGATATTAAGTCATTTTCAGCCAATTTTCTGACTTTTTGAAAACTTCACTTTTTGGTGAAAATATCCATTTAATGAGGGAATAATATGCGTGAGGGTACCCCAGGAGAGATCCAAATGTGTGTGGGTAGAATGTATATCCCACAGGTGTAAAATTGAAAAAAGTTAAAAAAAAATGTTTTTTGGACTTAGTCATTTTTCCATCATTTTTCAGACTTTCGGAGAGGGGAAAATGTCAGTGAGCATACCGATTTCAGTTCCAGAGCGATTCGCCCGATGAGTTCTTGATATTAAGACTTTTTCAGCCAATTTTCTGACTTTTTGAAAACTTCACTTTCTGGTGAAAATATCCATTAAATGAGGGAATAATATGTGTGAGGGTACCCCAGGAGAGTTCCAAATGTGTGCGGGTAGAATATATATCCCATGGGGGTAAAATTGAAAAAAGTTGAAAAAAAATTTTTTGGACTTAGTCATTTTTCCATCATTTTTCAGACTTTCGGAGAGGGGAAAATGTCAGTGAGTATTCCGATTTCAGTTCCAGAGTGATTCGCCCAATGAGTCCTTGATATTAAGTCGTTTTCAGCCAATTTTCTGACTTTTTGAAAACTTCACTTTTTGGTGAAAATATCCATTAAATGAGGGAATAATATGTGTGAGGGTACCCCAGGAGAGATCCAAATGTGTGTGGGTAGAATGTATATCCCACGGCGGTAAAATTGAAAAAAGTTTAAAAAAATTTTTTTTTGGACTTAGTCATTTTTCCATCATTTTTCAGACTTTCGGAGAGGGAAAAATGTCAGTGAGCATTCCGATTTCAGTTCCAGAGCGATTCGCCCGATGAGTCCTTGATATTAAGCCGTTTTCAGCCAATTTTCTGACTTTTTGAAAACTTCACATTTTGGTGAAAATATCCATTAAATGAGGGAATAATATGTGTGAGGGTACCCCAGTAGAGATCCAAATGTGTGTGGGTAGAATGTAATAAAATTGAATAAAGTTAAATAAAAAGTTTTTTGGACTTAGTCATTTTTCCATCATTTTTCAGACTTTCAGAGAGGGGAAAATGTCAGTGAGCATTCCGATTTCAGATCTAGAGAGATTCGCCCGATGAGTTCTTGATATTAAGTCGTTTTCAGCCAATTTTCTGACTTTTTGAAAACTTCACTTTTTGGTGAAAATATCCATTAAATGAGGGAATAATATGTGTGAGGGTACCCCAGGAGAGTTCCAAATGTGTGTGGGTAGAATATATATCCCATGGGGGTAAAATTGAAAAAAGTTTAAAAAAATTTTTTTGGACTTAGTCATTTTTCCATCATTTTTCAGACTTTCGGAGAGGGAAAAATGTCAGTGAGCATTCCGATTTCAGTTCCAGAGCGATTGGCCCGATGAGTCCTTGATATTAAGTCGTTTTCAGCCAATTTTCTGACTTTTTGAAAACTTCACTTTTTGGTGAAAATATCCATTAAATGAGGGAATAATATGTGTGAGGGTACCCCAGTAGAGATCCAAATGTGTGTGGGTAGAATGTATATCCCACAGGGGTAAAATTGAAAAAAGTTAGAAAAAAATGTTTTTTGGACTTAGTCATTTTTCCATCATTTTTCAGACTTTCGGAGAGGGGAAAATGTCAGTGAGCATACCGATTTCAGTTCCAGAGCGATTCGCCCGATGAGTTCTTGATATTAAGACTTTTTCAGCCAATTTTCTGACTTTTTGAAAACTTCACTTTCTGGTGAAAATATCCATTAAATGAGGGAATAATATGTGTGAGGGTACCCCAGGAGAGTTCCAAATGTGTGTGGGTAGAATATATATCCCATGGGGGTAAAATTGAAAAAAGTTTAAAAAAATTTTTTTGGACTTAGTCATTTTTCCATCATTTTTCAGACTTTCGGAGAGGGAAAAATGTCAGTGAGCATTCCGATTTCAGTTCCAGAGCGATTCGCCCGATGAGTCCTTGATATTAAGTCGTTTTCAGCCAATTTTCTGACTTTTTGAAAACTTCACATTTTGGTGAAAATATCCATTAAATGAGGGAATAATATGTGTGAGGGTACCCCAGTAGAGATCCAAATGTGTGTGGGTAGAATGTATATCCCACAGGGGTAAAATTGAAAAAAGTTAAATAAAAAATTTTTTGGACTTAGTCATTTTTCCATCATTTTTCAGACTTTCGGAGAGGGGAAAATGTCAGTGAGCATTCCGATTTCAGTTCCAGAGCGATTCGCCTGATGAGTCCTTGATATTAAGTCGTTTTCAGCCAATTTCCTGACTTTTTGAAAACTTCACTTTTTGGTGAAAATATCCATTAAATGAGGGCATAATATATGCGAGGGTACCCCAGGAGAGTTCCAAATATGTGTGGGTTGAATATATATCCCATGGGGGTAAAATTGAAAAAAGTTTTAAAAAAATTTTTTTTGGATTTAGTCATTTTTCCATCATTTTTCAGACTTTTGGAGAGGGGAAAATGTCAGTGAGAATTCCGATTTCAGTTCCAGAGCGATTCGCCCGATGAGTTCTTGATATTAAGTCGTTTTCAGCCAATTTTCTGACTTTTTGAAAACTTCACTTTTTGGTGAAAATATCCATTAAATGAGGGAATAAAATGTGTGAGGGTACCCCAGGAGAGTTCCAAATGTGTGTGGGTAGCATATATATCCCATGGGGGTTAAATTGAAAAAAGTTGAAAAAAATGTTTTTTTGACTTAGTCATTTTTCCATCATTTTTCAGACTTTCGGAGAGTGGAAAATGTCAGTGAGCATTCCGATTTCAGATCCAGAGCGATTCGCCCGATGAGTTCTTGATATTAAGTCGTTTTCAGCCAATTTTCTGACTTTTTGAAAACTTCACTTTTTGGTGAAAATATCCATTAAATGAGGGAATAATATGTGTGAGGGTACCCCAGGAGAGATCCAAATGTGTGTGGGTAGAATGTATGTCCCACAGGGGCAAAATTGAAAAAAGTTAAAAAAAAATGTTTTTTGGACTTAGTCATTTTTCCATCATTTTTCAGACTTTCGGAGAGGGGAAAATGTCAGTGAGTATTCCGATTTCAGTTCCAGAGTGATTCGCCCGATGAGTCCTTGATATTAAGTCGTTTTCAGCCAATTTTCTGACTTTTTGAAAACTTCACATTTTGGTGAAAATATCCATTAAATGAGGGAATAATATGTGTGAGGGTACCCCAGGAGAGATCCAAATGTGTGTGGGTAGAACATATATCCCACGGGGGTAAAATTGAAAAAAGTTTCAAAAATTTTTTTTATGGACTTAGTCATTTTTCCATCATTTTTCAGACTTTCGGAGAGGGAAAAATGTCAGTGAGCATTCCGATTTCAGTTCCAGAGCGATTCGCCCGATGAGTCCTTGATATTAAGTCGTTTTCAGCCAATTTTCTGACTTTTTGAAAACTTCACTTTTTGGTGAAAATATCCATTAAATGAGGGAATAATATGTGTGAGGGTACCCCAGGAGAGATCCAAATGTGTGTGGGTAGAATGTAATAAAATTGAATAAAGTTAAATAAAAAATTTTTTGGACTTAGTCATTTTTCCATCATTTTTCAGACTTTCGGAGAGGGGAAAATGTCAGTGAGCATTCCGATTTCAGTTCCAGAGCGATTCACCCGATGAGTCCTTGATATTAAGTCGTTTTCAGCCAATTTTCGGACTTTTTGAAAACTTCACTTTTTGGTGAAAATATCCATTAAATGAGGGAATAATATTTGTGAGGGTACCCCAGGAGAGATCCAAATGTGTGTGGGTAGAATATATATCCCACAGGGGTAAAATTGAAAAAAGTTAAAAAAAATTTTTTTTTGGACTTAGTCATTTTTCCATCATTTTTCAGACTTTCGGAGAGGGGAAAATGTCAGTGAGTATTGCGATTTCAGCTCCAGAGCGATTCGCCCGATGAGTCCTTGATATTAGGTCATTTATAGCCAATTTTGACATTTTGAAAACTTCACTTTTTGGTGAAAATATCCATTAAATGAGGGCATAATATATGCGAGGGTACCCCAGGAGAGTTCCAAATGTGTGTGGGTTGAATATATATCCCATGGGGGTAAAATTGAAAAAAGTTTTAAAAAAAATTTTTTGGACTTAGTCATTTTTCCATCATTTTTCAGACTTTTGGAGAGGGGAAAATGTCAGTGAGCATTCCGATTTCAGTTCCAGAGTGATTCGCGTGATGAGTCCTTGATATTAAGTCGTTTTCAGCCAATTTTCTGACTTTTTGAAAACTTCACTTTTTGGTGAAAATATCCATTAAATGAGGGAATCATATGTGTGAGGGTACCCCAGGAGAGTTCCAAATGAGTGTGGGTAGAATATATATCCCATGGTGGTAAAATTGAAAAAAGTTTAAAAAAATTTTTTTGGACTTAGTCATTTTTCCATCATTTTTCAGACTTTCGGAGAGGAAAAAATGTCAGTGAGCATTCCGATTTCAGTTCCAGAGCGATTCGCCCGATGAGTCCTTGATATTAAGTCGTTTTCAGCCAATTTTCTGACTTTTTGAAAACTTCACTTTTTGGTGAAAATATCCATTAAATGAGGGAATAATATGTGCGAGGGTACCCCAGGAGAGTTCCAAATGTGTGTGGGTAGAAAATATATCCCACGGGGGTAAAATTGAAAAAAGTTGAAAAAAATGTTTTTTGGACTTAGTCATTTTTCCATCATTTTTCAGACTTTCGGAGAGGGGAAAATGTCAGTGAGTATTCCGATTTCAGTTCCAGAGTGATTCGCCCGATGAGTCCTTGATATTAAGTTGTTTTCAGCCAATTTTCTGACTTTTTGAAAACTTCACTTTTTGGTGAAAATATCCATTAAATGAGGAAATAGTATGTGTGAGGGTACCCCAGGAGAGATCCAAATGTGTGTGGGTAGAATGTATATCCCACAGGGGTAAAATTGAAAAAAGTTGAAAAAAATTTTTTTTGGACTTAGTCATTTTTCCAGCATTTTTCAGACTTTCGGAGAGGTGAAAATGTCAGTGAGTATTCCGATTTCAGTTCCAGAGTGATGCGCCCGATGAGTCCTTGATATTAAGTCGTTTTCAGCCAATTTTCTGACTTTTTGAAAACTTCACTTTTTGGTGAAAATATCCATTAAATGAGGGAATAATATGTGTGAGGGTACCCCAGGAGAGATCCAAATGTGTGTGGGTAGAATGTATATCCCACAGGGGCAAAATTGAAAAAAGTTAAAAAAAAATTTTTTTGGACTTAGTCATTTTTCCATCATTTTTCAGACTTTCGGAGAGCGGAAAATGTCAGTGAGCATTCCGATTTCAGTTCCAGAGCGATTTGCCCCGATGAGTCCTTGATATTAAGTCGTTTTGAACTAATTTTCTGACTTTTTGAAAACTTCACTTTTTGGTGAAAATATCCATTAAATGAGGGAATAATATGTGCGAGGGTACGCCAGGAGATTTCCAAATGTGTGTGGGTAGAATATATATTCCACGGGGGTAAAATTGAAAAAAGTTGAAAAAAATGTTTTTTGGACTTAGTCATTTTTCCATCATTTTTCAGACTTTCGGAGAGGGAAAAATGTCAGTGAGCATTCCGATTTCAGTTCCAGAGCGATTCGCCCGATCAGTCCTTGATATTAAGTCGTTTTCAGCCAATTTTCTGACTTTTTGAAAACTTCACTTTTTGGTGAAAATATCCATTAAATGAGGGAATAATATGTGTGAGGGTACCCCAGGAGAGATCCAAATGTGTGTGGGTAGAATGTATATCCCACAGGGGTAAAATTGAAAAAAGTAAAAAAAAAATTTTTTTGGACTTAGTCATTTTTCCATCATTTTTCAGACTTTCTGAGAGGGGAAAATGTCAGTGAGCATTCCGATTTCAGTTCCAGAGCGATTCACCCGATGAGTCCTTGATATTAAGTCGTTTTCAGCCAATTTTCTGACTTTTTGAAACTTCACTTTTTGGTGAAAATATCCATTAAATGAGGGAATAATATGTGTGAGGGTACCCCAGGAGAGTTCCTAATGTGTGTGAGTAGAATATATATCCCATGGGGGTAAAATTGAAAAAAGTTTAAAAAAAATTTTTTTGGACTTAGTCATTTTTCCATCATTTTTCAGACTTTCGGAGAGGGAAAAATGTCAGTGAGCATTCTGATTTCAGTTCCAGAGTGATTCGTCCGATGAGTCCTTGATATTAAGTCGTTTTCAGCCAATTTTCTGACTTTTTGAAAACTTCACTTTTTGGTGAAAATATCCATTAAATGAGGGAATAATATGTGCGAGGGTACCCCAGGAGAGTTCCAAATGTGTGTGGGTAGAAAATATATCCCACGGGGGTAAAATTGAAAAAAGTTGAAAAAAATGTTTTTTGGACTTAGTCATTTTTCCATCATTTTTCAGACTTTCGGAGAGGGGAAAATGTCAGTGAGTATTCCGATTTCAGTTCCAGAGTGATTCGTCCGATGAGTCCTTGATATTAAGTCGTTTTCAGCCAATTTTCTGACTTTTTGAAAACTTCACTTTTTGGTGAAAATATCCATTAAATGAGGAAATAATATGTGTGAGGGTACCCCAGGAGAGATCCAAATGTGTGTGGGTAGAATGTATATCCCACAGGGGTAAAATTGAAAAAAGTTGAAAAAAATTTTTTTTGGACTTAGTCATTTTTCCAGCATTTTTCAGACTTTCGGAGAGGGGAAAATGTCAGTGAGTATTCCGATTTCAGTTCCAGAGTGATTCGCCCGATGAGTCCTTGATATTAAGTCGTTTTCAGCCAATTTTCTGACTTTTTGAAAACTTCACTTTTTGGTGAAAATATCCATTAAATGAGGGAATAATATGTGTGAGGGTACCCCAGGAGAGATCCAAATGTGTGTGGGTAGAGTGTATATCCCACAGGGGTAAAATTGAAAAAAGTTAAAAAAAAATTTTTTTGGACTTAGTCATTTTTCCATCATTTTTCAGACTTTCGGAGAGGGGAAAATGTCAGCGAGCATTCCGATTTCAGTTCCAGAGTGATTCGCCCGATGAGTCCTTGATATTAAGTCGTTTTCAGCCAATTTTCTGACTTTTTGAAAACTTCACTTTTTGGTGAAAATATCCATTAAATGAGGGCATAATATATGTGAGGGTACCCCAGGAGAGTTCCAAATGTGTGTGGGTAGAATATTTATCCCATGGGGGTAAAATTGAAAAAAGTTGAAAAAAATGTTTTTTGGACTTAGTCATTTTTCCATCATTTTTCAGACTTTCGGAGAGGGGAAAATGTCAGTGAGCATTCCGATTTCAGTTCCAGAGCGATTCACCCGATGAGTCCTTGATATCAAGTCATTTTCAGCCAATTTTCTGACTTTTTGAAACTTCACTTTTTGGTGAAAATATTCATTAAATGAGGGAATAATATGTGTGAGGGTACCCCAGGAGAGTGCCAAATGTGTGTGGGTAGAATATATATCCCATGGGGGTAAAATTGAAAAAAGTTTAAAAAAAATTTTTTTGGACTTAGTCATTTTTCCATCATTTTTCAGACTTTCGGAGAGCGGAAAATGTCAGTGAGCATTCCGATTTCAGTTCCAGAGCGATTTGCCCCGATGAGTCCTTGATATTAAGTCGTTTTGAACTAATTTTCTGACTTTTTGAAAACTTCACTTTTTGGTGAAAATATCCATTAAATGAGGGAATAATATGTGCGAGGGTACGCCAGGAGATTTCCAAATGTGTGTGGGTAGAATATATATTCCACGGGGGTAAAATTGAAAAAAGTTGAAAAAAATGTTTTTTGGACTTAGTCATTTTTCCATCATTTTTCAGACTTTCGGAGAGGGAAAAATGTCAGTGAGCATTCCGATTTCAGTTCCAGAGCGATTCGCCCGATCAGTCCTTGATATTAAGTCGTTTTCAGCCAATTTTCTGACTTTTTGAAAACTTCACTTTTTGGTGAAAATATCCATTAAATGAGGGAATAATATGTGTGAGGGTACCCCAGGAGAGATCCAAATGTGTGTGGGTAGAATGTATATCCCACAGGGGTAAAATTGAAAAAAGTAAAAAAAAAATTTTTTTGGACTTAGTCATTTTTCCATCATTTTTCAGACTTTCTGAGAGGGGAAAATGTCAGTGAGCATTCCGATTTCAGTTCCAGAGCGATTCACCCGATGAGTCCTTGATATTAAGTCGTTTTCAGCCAATTTTCTGACTTTTTGAAACTTCACTTTTTGGTGAAAATATCCATTAAATGAGGGAATAATATGTGTGAGGGTACCCCAGGAGAGTTCCTAATGTGTGTGAGTAGAATATATATCCCATGGGGGTAAAATTGAAAAAAGTTTAAAAAAAATTTTTTTGGACTTAGTCATTTTTCCATCATTTTTCAGACTTTCGGAGAGGGAAAAATGTCAGTGAGCATTCTGATTTCAGTTCCAGAGTGATTCGTCCGATGAGTCCTTGATATTAAGTCGTTTTCAGCCAATTTTCTGACTTTTTGAAAACTTCACTTTTTGGTGAAAATATCCATTAAATGAGGGAATAATATGTGCGAGGGTACCCCAGGAGAGTTCCAAATGTGTGTGGGTAGAAAATATATCCCACGGGGGTAAAATTGAAAAAAGTTGAAAAAAATGTTTTTTGGACTTAGTCATTTTTCCATCATTTTTCAGACTTTCGGAGAGGGGAAAATGTCAGTGAGTATTCCGATTTCAGTTCCAGAGTGATTCGTCCGATGAGTCCTTGATATTAAGTCGTTTTCAGCCAATTTTCTGACTTTTTGAAAACTTCACTTTTTGGTGAAAATATCCATTAAATGAGGAAATAATATGTGTGAGGGTACCCCAGGAGAGATCCAAATGTGTGTGGGTAGAATGTATATCCCACAGGGGTAAAATTGAAAAAAGTTGAAAAAAATTTTTTTTGGACTTAGTCATTTTTCCAGCATTTTTCAGACTTTCGGAGAGGGGAAAATGTCAGTGAGTATTCCGATTTCAGTTCCAGAGTGATTCGCCCGATGAGTCCTTGATATTAAGTCGTTTTCAGCCAATTTTCTGACTTTTTGAAAACTTCACTTTTTGGTGAAAATATCCATTAAATGAGGGAATAATATGTGTGAGGGTACCCCAGGAGAGATCCAAATGTGTGTGGGTAGAGTGTATATCCCACAGGGGTAAAATTGAAAAAAGTTAAAAAAAAATTTTTTTGGACTTAGTCATTTTTCCATCATTTTTCAGACTTTCGGAGAGGGGAAAATGTCAGCGAGCATTCCGATTTCAGTTCCAGAGTGATTCGCCCGATGAGTCCTTGATATTAAGTCGTTTTCAGCCAATTTTCTGACTTTTTGAAAACTTCACTTTTTGGTGAAAATATCCATTAAATGAGGGCATAATATATGTGAGGGTACCCCAGGAGAGTTCCAAATGTGTGTGGGTAGAATATTTATCCCATGGGGGTAAAATTGAAAAAAGTTGAAAAAAATGTTTTTTGGACTTAGTCATTTTTCCATCATTTTTCAGACTTTCGGAGAGGGGAAAATGTCAGTGAGCATTCCGATTTCAGTTCCAGAGCGATTCACCCGATGAGTCCTTGATATCAAGTCATTTTCAGCCAATTTTCTGACTTTTTGAAACTTCACTTTTTGGTGAAAATATTCATTAAATGAGGGAATAATATGTGTGAGGGTACCCCAGGAGAGTGCCAAATGTGTGTGGGTAGAATATATATCCCATGGGGGTAAAATTGAAAAAAGTTTAAAAAAAATTTTTTTGGACTTAGTCATTTTTCCATCATTTTTCAGACTTTCGGAGAGGGAAAAATGTCAGTGAGCATTCCGATTTCAGTTCCAGAGTGATTCGCCCGATGAGTCCTTGATATTAAGTCGTTTTCAGCCAATTTTCTGACTTTTTGAAAACTTCACTTTTTGGTGAAAATATCCATTAAATGAGGGAATAATATGTGCGAGGGTACCCCAGGAGAGTTCCAAATGTGTGTGGGTAGAATATATATCCCATGGGGGTAAAATTGAAAAAAGTTTAAAAAAAATTTTTTTGGACTTAGTCATTTTTCCATCATTTTTCAGACTTTCGGAGAGGGAAAAATGTCAGTGAGCATTCCGATTTCAGTTCCAGAGTGATTCGCCCGATGAGTCCTTGATATTAAGTCGTTTTCAGCCAATTTTCTGACTTTTTGAAAACTTCACTTTTTGGTGAAAATATCCATTAAATGAGGGAATAATATGTGCGAGGGTACCCCAGGAGAGTTCCAAATGTGTGTGGGTAGAAAATATATCCCACGGGGGTAAAATTGAAAAAAGTTGAAAAAAATGTTTTTTGGACTTAGTCATTTTTCCATCATTTTTCAGACTTTCGGAGAGGGGAAAATGTCAGTGAGTATTCCGATTTCAGTTCCAGAGTGATTCGCCCGATGAGTCCTTGATATTAAGTCGTTTTCAGCCAATTTTCTGACTTTTTGAAAACTTCACTTTTTGGTGAAAATATCCATTAAATGAGGAAATAGTATGTGTGAGGGTACCCCAGGAGAGATCCAAATGTGTGTGGGTAGAATGTATATCCCACAGGGGTAAAATTGAAAAAAGTTGAAAAAAATTTTTTTTGGACTTAGTCATTTTTCCAGCATTTTTCAGACTTTCGGAGAGGTGAAAATGTCAGTGAGTATTCCGATTTCAGTTCCAGAGTGATTCGCCCGATGAGTCCTTGATATTAAGTCGTTTTCAGCCAATTTTCTGACTTTTTGAAAACTTCACTTTTTGGTGAAAATATCCATTAAATGAGGGAATAATATGTGTGAGGGTACCCCAGGAGAGATCCAAATGTGTGTGGGTAGAATGTATATCCCACAGGGGCAAAATTGAAAAAAGTTAAAAAAAAATGTTTTTGGACTTAGTCATTTTTCCATCATTTTTCAGACTTTCGGAGAGCGGAAAATGTCAGTGAGCATTCCGATTTCAGTTCCAGAGCGATTTGCCCCGATGAGTCCTTGATATTAAGTCGTTTTGAACTAATTTTCTGACTTTTTGAAAACTTCACTTTTTGGTGAAAATATCCATTAAATGAGGGAATAATATGTGCGAGGGTACGCCAGGAGATTTCCAAATGTGTGTGGGTAGAATATATATTCCACGGGGGTAAAATTGAAAAAAGTTGAAAAAAATGTTTTTTGGACTTAGTCATTTTTCCATCATTTTTCAGACTTTCGGAGAGGGAAAAATGTCAGTGAGCATTCCGATTTCAGTTCCAGAGCGATTCGCCCGATCAGTCCTTGATATTAAGTCGTTTTCAGCCAATTTTCTGACTTTTTGAAAACTTCACTTTTTGGTGAAAATATCCATTAAATGAGGGAATAATATGTGTGAGGGTACCCCAGGAGAGATCCAAATGTGTGTGGGTAGAATGTATATCCCACAGGGGTAAAATTGAAAAAAGTAAAAAAAAAATTTTTTTGGACTTAGTCATTTTTCCATCATTTTTCAGACTTTCTGAGAGGGGAAAATGTCAGTGAGCATTCCGATTTCAGTTCCAGAGCGATTCACCCGATGAGTCCTTGATATTAAGTCGTTTTCAGCCAATTTTCTGACTTTTTGAAACTTCACTTTTTGGTGAAAATATCCATTAAATGAGGGAATAATATGTGTGAGGGTACCCCAGGAGAGTTCCTAATGTGTGTGAGTAGAATATATATCCCATGGGGGTAAAATTGAAAAAAGTTTAAAAAAAATTTTTTTGGACTTAGTCATTTTTCCATCATTTTTCAGACTTTCGGAGAGGGAAAAATGTCAGTGAGCATTCTGATTTCAGTTCCAGAGTGATTCGTCCGATGAGTCCTTGATATTAAGTCGTTTTCAGCCAATTTTCTGACTTTTTGAAAACTTCACTTTTTGGTGAAAATATCCATTAAATGAGGGAATAATATGTGCGAGGGTACCCCAGGAGAGTTCCAAATGTGTGTGGGTAGAAAATATATCCCACGGGGGTAAAATTGAAAAAAGTTGAAAAAAATGTTTTTTGGACTTAGTCATTTTTCCATCATTTTTCAGACTTTCGGAGAGGGGAAAATGTCAGTGAGTATTCCGATTTCAGTTCCAGAGTGATTCGTCCGATGAGTCCTTGATATTAAGTCGTTTTCAGCCAATTTTCTGACTTTTTGAAAACTTCACTTTTTGGTGAAAATATCCATTAAATGAGGAAATAATATGTGTGAGGGTACCCCAGGAGAGATCCAAATGTGTGTGGGTAGAATGTATATCCCACAGGGGTAAAATTGAAAAAAGTTGAAAAAAATTTTTTTTGGACTTAGTCATTTTTCCAGCATTTTTCAGACTTTCGGAGAGGGGAAAATGTCAGTGAGTATTCCGATTTCAGTTCCAGAGTGATTCGCCCGATGAGTCCTTGATATTAAGTCGTTTTCAGCCAATTTTCTGACTTTTTGAAAACTTCACTTTTTGGTGAAAATATCCATTAAATGAGGGAATAATATGTGTGAGGGTACCCCAGGAGAGATCCAAATGTGTGTGGGTAGAGTGTATATCCCACAGGGGTAAAATTGAAAAAAGTTAAAAAAAAATTTTTTTGGACTTAGTCATTTTTCCATCATTTTTCAGACTTTCGGAGAGGAGAAAATGTCAGCGAGCATTCCGATTTCAGTTCCAGAGTGATTCGCCCGATGAGTCCTTGATATTAAGTCGTTTTCAGCCAATTTTCTGACTTTTTGAAAACTTCACTTTTTGGTGAAAATATCCATTAAATGAGGGCATAATATATGTGAGGGTACCCCAGGAGAGTTCCAAATGTGTGTGGGTAGAATATTTATCCCATGGGGGTAAAATTGAAAAAAGTTGAAAAAAATGTTTTTTGGACTTAGTCATTTTTCCATCATTTTTCAGACTTTCGGAGAGGGGAAAATGTCAGTGAGCATTCCGATTTCAGTTCCAGAGCGATTCACCCGATGAGTCCTTGATATCAAGTCATTTTCAGCCAATTTTCTGACTTTTTGAAACTTCACTTTTTGGTGAAAATATTCATTAAATGAGGGAATAATATGTGTGAGGGTACCCCAGGAGAGTGCCAAATGTGTGTGGGTAGAATATATATCCCATGGGGGTAAAATTGAAAAAAGTTTAAAAAAAATTTTTTTGGACTTAGTCATTTTTCCATCATTTTTCAGACTTTCGGAGAGGGAAAAATGTCAGTGAGCATTCCGATTTCAGTTCCAGAGTGATTCGCCCGATGAGTCCTTGATATTAAGTCGTTTTCAGCCAATTTTCTGACTTTTTGAAAACTTCACTTTTTGGTGAAAATATCCATTAAATGAGGGAATAATATGTGCGAGGGTACCCCAGGAGAGTTCCAAATGTGTGTGGGTAGAAAATATATCCCACGGGGGTAAAATTGAAAAAAGTTGAAAAAAATGTTTTTTGGACTTAGTCATTTTTCCATCATTTTTCAGACTTTCGGAGAGGGGAAAATGTCAGTGAGTATTCCGATTTCAGTTCCAGAGTGATTCGCCCGATGAGTCCTTGATATTAAGTCGTTTTCAGCCAATTTTCTGACTTTTTGAAAACTTCACTTTTTGGTGAAAATATCCATTAAATGAGGAAATAGTATGTGTGAGGGTACCCCAGGAGAGATCCAAATGTGTGTGGGTAGAATGTATATCCCACAGGGGTAAAATTGAAAAAAGTTGAAAAAAATTTTTTTTGGACTTAGTCATTTTTCCAGCATTTTTCAGACTTTCGGAGAGGTGAAAATGTCAGTGAGTATTCCGATTTCAGTTCCAGAGTGATTCGCCCGATGAGTCCTTGATATTAAGTCGTTTTCAGCCAATTTTCTGACTTTTTGAAAACTTCACTGTTTGGTGAAAATATCCATTAAATGAGGGAATAATTTGTGTGAGGGTACCCCAGGAGAGATCCAAATGTGTGTGGGTAGAATGTATATCCCACAGGGGCAAAATTGAAAAAAGTTAAAAAAAAATTTTTTTGGACTTAGTCATTTTTCCATCATTTTTCAGACTTTCGGAGAGCGGAAAATGTCAGTGAGCATTCCGATTTCAGTTCCAGAGCGATTTGCCCCGATGAGTCCTTGATATTAAGTCGTTTTGAACTAATTTTCTGACTTTTTGAAAACTTCACTTTTTGGTGAAAATATCCATTAAATGAGGGAATAATATGTGCGAGGGTACGCCAGGAGATTTCCAAATGTGTGTGGGTAGAATATATAATCCACGGGGGTAAAATTGAAAAAAGTTGAAAAAAATGTTTTTTGGACTTAGTCATTTTTCCATCATTTTTCAGACTTTCTGAGAGGGGAAAATGTCAGTGAGCATTCCGATTTCAGTTCCAGAGCGATTCACCCGATGAGTCCTTGATATTAAGTCGTTTTCAGCCAATTTTCTGACTTTTTGAAACTTCACTTTTTGGTGAAAATATCCATTAAATGAGGGAATAATATGTGTGAGGGTACCCCAGGAGAGTTCCTAATGTGTGTGAGTAGAATATATATCCCATGGGGGTAAAATTGAAAAAAGTTTAAAAAAAATTTTTTTGGACTTAGTCATTTTTCCATCATTTTTCAGACTTTCGGAGAGGGAAAAATGTCAGTGAGCATTCTGATTTCAGTTCCAGAGTGATTCGCCCGATGAGTCCTTGATATTAAGTCGTTTTCAGCCAATTTTCTGACTTTTTGAAAACTTCACTTTTTGGTGAAAATATCCATTAAATGAGGGAATAATATGTGCGAGGGTACCCCAGGAGAGTTCCAAATGTGTGTGGGTAGAAAATATATCCCACGGGGGTAAAATTGAAAAAAGTTGAAAAAAATTTTTTTTGGACTTAGTCATTTTTCCAGCATTTTTCAGACTTTCGGAGAGGGGAAAATGTCAGTGAGTATTCCGATTTCAGTTCCAGAGTGATTCGCCCGATGAGTCCTTGATATTAAGTCGTTTTCAGCCAATTTTCTGACTTTTTGAAAACTTCACTTTTTGGTGAAAATATCCATTAAATGAGGGAATAATATGTGTGAGGGTACCCCAGGAGAGATCCAAATGTGTGTGGGTAGAATGTATATCCCACAGGGGCAAAATTGAAAAAAGTTAAAAAAAAATTTTTTTGGACTTAGTCATTTTTCCATCATTTTTCAGACTTTCGGAGAGGGGAAAATGTCAGTGAGCATTCCGATTTCAGTTCCAGAGTGATTCGCCCGATGAGTCCTTGATATTAAGACGTTTTCAGCCAATTTTCTGACTTTTTGAAAACTTCACTTTTTGGTGAAAATATCCATTAAATGAGGGAATAATATGTGCGAGGGTACGCCAGGAGATTTCCAAATGTGTGTGGGTAGAATATATAATCCAAGGGGGTAAAATTGAAAAAAGTTGAAAAAAATGTTTTTTGGACTTAGTCATTTTTCCATCATTTTTCAGACTTTCGGAGAGGGAAAATTGTCAGTGAACATTCCGATTTCAGTTCCAGAGCGATTCGCCCGATCAGTCCTTGATATTAAGTCGTTTTCAGCCAATTTTCTGACTTTTTGAAAACTTCACTTTTTGGTGAAAATATCCATTAAATGAGGGAATAATATATGCGAGGGTACCCCAGGAGAGTTCCAAATGTGTGTGGGTAGAATATATATCCCACAGGGGTAAAATTAAAAAAAATGTTTTTTGGACTTAGTCATTTTTCCATCATTTTTCAGACTTTCGGAGAGGGGAAAATATCAGTGAGTATTCCGATTTCAGTTCCAGAGTGTTTCGCCCGATGAGTCCTTGATATTAAGTCGTTTTCAGCCAATTTTCTGACTTTTTGAAAACTTCACTTTTTGGTGAAAATATCCATTAAATGAGGAAATAATATGTGTGAGGGTACCCCAGGAGAGATCCAAATGTGTGTGGGTAGAATATGTATCCCATGGGGGTAAAATTGAAAAAAGTAAAAAAAAAATTTTTTTTTGGACTTAGTCATTTTTCCATCATTTTTCAGACTTTTGGAGAGGGGAAAATGTCAGTGAGCATTCCGATTTCAGTTCCAGAGTGATTCGCGCGATGAGTCCTTGATATTAAGTCGTTTTCAGCCAATTTTCTGACTTTTTGAAAACTTCACTTTTTGGTGAAAATATCCATTAAATGAGGGAATAATATGTGTGAGGGTACCCCAGGAGAGATCCAAATGTGTGTGGGTAGAATGTATATCCCACAGGGGCAAAATTGAAAAAAGTTAAAAAAAAATTTTTTTGGACTTAGTCATTTTTCCATCATTTTTCAGACTTTCGGAGAGCGGAAAATGTCAGTGAGCATTGCGATTTCAGTTCCAGAGCGATTTGCCCCGATGAGTCCTTGATATTAAGTCGTTTTGAACTAATTTTCTGACTTTTTGAAAACTTCACTTTTTGGTGAAAATATCCATTAAATGAGGGAATAATATGTGCGAGGGTACGCCAGGAGATTTCCAAATGTGTGTGGGTAGAATATATAATCCACGGGGGTAAAATTGAAAAAAGTTGAAAAAAATGTTTTTTGGACTTAGTCATTTTTCCATCATTTTTCAGACTTTCGGAGAGGGAAAAATGTCAGTGAGCATTCTGATTTCAGTTCCAGAGTGATTCGCCCGATGAGTCCTTGATATTAAGTCGTTTTCAGCCAATTTTCTGACTTTTTGAAAACTTCACTTTTTGGTGAAAATATCCATTAAATGAGGGAATAATATGTGCGAGGGTACCCCAGGAGAGTTCCAAATGTGTGTGGGTAGAAAATATATCCCACGGGGGTAAAATTGAAAAAAGTTGAAAAAAATGTTTTTTGGACTTAGTCATTTTTCCATCATTTTTCAGACTTTCGGAGAGGGGAAAATGTCAGTGAGTATTCCGATTTCAGTTCCAGAGTGATTCGCCCGATGAGTCCTTGATATTAAGTCGTTTTCAGCCAATTTTCTGACTTTTTGAAAACTTCACTTTTTGGTGAAAATATCCATTAAATGAGGAAATAATATGTGTGAGGGTACCCCAGGAGAGATCCAAATGTGTGTGGGTAGAATGTATATCCCACAGGGGTAAAATTGAAAAAAGTTGAAAAAAATTTTTTTTGGACTTAGTCATTTTTCCAGCATTTTTCTGACTTTCGGAGAGGGGAAAATGTCAGTGAGTATTCCGATTTCAGTTCCAGAGTGATTCGCCCGATGAGTCCTTGATATTAAGTCGTTTTCAGCCAATTTTCTGACTTTTTGAAAACTTCACTTTTTGGTGAAAATATCCATTAAATGAGGGAATAATATGTGTGAGGGTACCCCAGGAGAGATCCAAATGTGTGTGGGTAGAATGTATATCCCACAGGGGCAAAATTGAAAAAAGTTAAAAAAAAATTTTTTTGGACTTAGTCATTTTTCCATCATTTTTCAGACTTTCGGAGAGGGGAAAATGTCAGTGAGCATTCCGATTTCAGTTCCAGAGCGATTTGCCCCGATGAGTCCTTGATATTAAGTCGTTTTCAGCCAATTTTCTGACTTTTTGAAAACTTCACTTTTTGGTGAAAATATCCATTAAATGAGGGAATAATATGTGCGAGGGTACCCCAGGAGAGTTCCAAATGTGTGTGGGTAGAATATATATCCCACGGGGGTAAAATTGAAAAAAGTTGAAAAAAATGTTTTTTGGACTTAGTCATTTTTCCATCATTTTTCAGACTTTCGGAGAGGGGAAAATGTCAATGAGTATTCCGATTTCAGTTCCAGAGTGATTCGCCCGATGAGTCCTTGATATTAAGACGTTTTCAGCCAATTTTCTGACTTTTTGAAAACTTCACTTTTTGGTGAAAATATCCATTAAATGAGGAAATAATATGTGCGAGGGTACGCCAGGAGATTTCCAAATGTGTGTGGGTAGAATATATAATCCAAGGGGGTAAAATTGAAAAAAGTTGAAAAAAATGTTTTTTGGACTTAGTCATTTTTCCATCATTTTTCAAACTTTCGGAGAGGGGAAAATATCAGTGAGTATTCCGATTTCAGTTCCAGAGTGTTTCGCCCGATGAGTCCTTGATATTAAGTCGTTTTCAGCCAATTTTCTGACTTTTTGAAAACTTCACTTTTTGGTGAAAATATCCATTAAATGAGAAAATAATATGTGTGAGGGTACCCCAGGAGAGATCCAAATGTGTGTGGGTAGAATATATATCCCATGGGGGTAAAATTGAAAAAAGTAAAAAAAAAATTTTTTTTGGACTTAGTCATTTTTCCATCATTTTTCAGACTTTCGGAGAGGGGAAAATGTCAGTGAGTATTCCGATTTCAGTTCCAGAGTGATTCGCCCGATGAGTCCTTGATATTAAGTCGTTTTCAGCCAATTTTCTGACTTTTTGAAAACTTCACTTTTTGGTGAAAATATCCATTAAATGAGGAAATAATATGTGTGAGGGTACCCCAGGAGAGATCCAAATGTGTGTGGGTAGAATGTATATCCCACAGGGGTAAAATTGAAAAAAGTTGAAAAAAATTTTTTTTGGACTTAGTCATTTTTCCAGCATTTTTCTGACTTTCGGAGAGGGGAAAATGTCAGTGAGTATTCCGATTTCAGTTCCAGAGTGATTCGCCCGATGAGTCCTTGATATTAAGTCGTTTTCAGCCAATTTTCTGACTTTTTGAAAACTTCACTTTTTGGTGAAAATATCCATTAAATGAGGGAATAATATGTGTGAGGGTACCCCAGGAGAGATCCAAATGTGTGTGGGTAGAATGTATATCCCACAGGGGCAAAATTGAAAAAAGTTAAAAAAAAATTTTTTTGGACTTAGTCATTTTTCCATCATTTTTCAGACTTTCGGAGAGGGGAAAATGTCAGTGAGCATTCCGATTTCAGTTCCAGAGCGATTTGCCCCGATGAGTCCTTGATATTAAGTCGTTTTCAGCCAATTTTCTGACTTTTTGAAAACTTCACTTTTTGGTGAAAATATCCATTAAATGAGGGAATAATATGTGCGAGGGTACCCCAGGAGAGTTCCAAATGTGTGTGGGTAGAATATATATCCCACGGGGGTAAAATTGAAAAAAGTTGAAAAAAATGTTTTTTGGACTTAGTCATTTTTCCATCATTTTTCAGACTTTCGGAGAGGGGAAAATGTCAATGAGTATTCCGATTTCAGTTCCAGAGTGATTCGCCCGATGAGTCCTTGATATTAAGACGTTTTCAGCCAATTTTCTGACTTTTTGAAAACTTCACTTTTTGGTGAAAATATCCATTAAATGAGGAAATAATATGTGCGAGGGTACGCCAGGAGATTTCCAAATGTGTGTGGGTAGAATATATAATCCAAGGGGGTAAAATTGAAAAAAGTTGAAAAAAATGTTTTTTGGACTTAGTCATTTTTCCATCATTTTTCAAACTTTCGGAGAGGGGAAAATATCAGTGAGTATTCCGATTTCAGTTCCAGAGTGTTTCGCCCGATGAGTCCTTGATATTAAGTCGTTTTCAGCCAATTTTCTGACTTTTTGAAAACTTCACTTTTTGGTGAAAATATCCATTAAATGAGAAAATAATATGTGTGAGGGTACCCCAGGAGAGATCCAAATGTGTGTGGGTAGAATATATATCCCATGGGGGTAAAATTGAAAAAAGTAAAAAAAAAATTTTTTTTGGACTTAGTCATTTTTCCATCATTTTTCAGACTTTTGGAGAGGGGAAAATGTCAGTGAGCATTCCGATTTCAGTTCCAGAGTGATTCGCGCGATGAGTCCTTGATATTAAGTCGTTTTCAGCCAATTTTCTGACTTTTTGAAAACTTCACTTTTTGGTGAAAATATCCATTAAATGAGGGAATAATATGTGCGAGGGTACCCCAGGAGAGTTCCAAATATGTGTAGGTAGAATATATAATCCACGGGGGTAAAATTGAAAAAAGTTGAAAAAAATGTTTTTTGGACTTAGTCATTTTTCCATCATTTTTCAGACTTTCGGAGAGGGGAAAATGTCAGTGAGCATTCCGATTTCAGTTCCAGAGCGATTTGCCCCGATGAGTCCTTGATATTAAGTCGTTTTCAACTAATTTTCTGACTTTTTGAAAACTTCACTTTTTGGTGAAAATATCCATTAAATGAGGGAATAATATGTGCGAGGGTACGCCAGGAGAGTTCCAAATGTGTGTGGGTAGAATATATATCCCACGGGGGTAAAATTGAAAAAAGTTGAAAAAAATGTTTTTTGGACTTAGTCATTTTTCCATCATTTTTCAGACTTTCGGAGAGGGGAAAATGTCAATGAGTATTCCGATTTCAGTTCCAGAGTGATTCGCCCGATGAGTCCTTGATATTAAGACGTTTTCAGCCAATTTTCTGACTTTTTGAAAACTTCACTTTTTGGTGAAAATATCCATTAAATGAGGAAATAATATGTGCGAGGGTACGCCAGGAGATTTCCAAATGTGTGTGGGTAGAATATATAATCCAAGGGGGTAAAATTGAAAAAAGTTGAAAAAAATGTTTTTTGGACTTAGTCATTTTTCCATCATTTTTCAAACTTTCGGAGAGGGGAAAATATCAGTGAGTATTCCGATTTCAGTTCCAGAGTGTTTCGCCCGATGAGTCCTTGATATTAAGTCGTTTTCAGCCAATTTTCTGACTTTTTGAAAACTTCACTTTTTGGTGAAAATATCCATTAAATGAGAAAATAATATGTGTGAGGGTACCCCAGGAGAGATCCAAATGTGTGTGGGTAGAATATATATCCCATGGGGGTAAAATTGAAAAAAGTAAAAAAAAAATTTTTTTTGGACTTAGTCATTTTTCCATCATTTTTCAGACTTTTGGAGAGGGGAAAATGTCAGTGAGCATTCCGATTTCAGTTCCAGAGTGATTCGCGCGATGAGTCCTTGATATTAAGTCGTTTTCAGCCAATTTTCTGACTTTTTGAAAACTTCACTTTTTGGTGAAAATATCCATTAAATGAGGGAATAATATGTGCGAGGGTACCCCAGGAGAGTTCCAAATATGTGTAGGTAGAATATATAATCCACGGGGGTAAAATTGAAAAAAGTTGAAAAAAATGTTTTTTGGACTTAGTCATTTTTCCATCATTTTTCAGACTTTCGGAGAGGGGAAAATGTCAGTGAGCATTCCGATTTCAGTTCCAGAGCGATTTGCCCCGATGAGTCCTTGATATTAAGTCGTTTTCAACTAATTTTCTGACTTTTTGAAAACTTCACTTTTTGGTGAAAATATCCATTAAATGAGGGAATAATATGTGCGAGGGTACGCCAGGAGATTTCCAAATGTGTGTGGGTAGAATATATATCCCACGGGGGTAAAATTGAAAAAAGTTGAAAAAAATGTTTTTTGGACTTAGTCATTTTTCCATCATTTTTCAGACTTTCGGAGAGGGAAAATGTCAGTGAGTATTCCGATTTCAGTTCCAGAGTGATTCGCCCGATGAGTCCTTGATATTAAGTCGTTTTCAGCCAATTTTCTGACTTTTTGAAAACTTCACTTTTTGGTGAAAATATCCATTAAATGAGGAAATAATATGTGTGAGGGTACCCCAGGAGAGATCCAAATGTGTGTGGGTAGAATGTATATCCCACAGGGGTAAAATTGAAAAAAGTTGAAAAAAATTTTTTTTGGACTTAGTCATTTTTCCAGCATTTTTCAGACTTTCGGAGAGGGGAAAATGTCAGTGAGTATTCCGATTTCAGTTCCAGAGTGATTCGCCCGATGAGTCCTTGATATTAAGTCGTTTTCAGCCAATTTTCTGACTTTTTGAAAACTTCACTTTTTGGTGAAAATATCCATTAAATGAGGGAATAATATGTGTGAGGGTACCCCAGGAGAGATCCAAATGTGTGTGGGTAGAATGTATATCCCACAGGGGCAAAATTGAAAAAAGTTAAAAAAAAATTTTTTTGGACTTAGTCATTTTTCCATCATTTTTCAGACTTTCGGAGAGGGGAAAATGTCAGTGAGCATTCCGATTTCAGTTCCAGAGCGATTTGCCCCGATGAGTCCTTGATATTAAGTCGTTTTCAGCCAATTTTCTGACTTTTTGAAAACTTCACTTTTTGGTGAAAATATCCATTAAATGAGGGAATAATATGTGCGAGGGTACCCCAGGAGAGTTCCAAATGTGTGTGGGTAGAATATATATCCCATGGGGGTAAAATTGAAAAAAGTTGAAATAAATGTTTTTTGGACTTAGTCATTTTTCCATCATTTTTCAGACTTTCGGAGAGGGGAAAATGTCAGTGAGCATTCCGATTTCAGTTCCAGAGCGATTTGCCCCGATGAGTCCTTGATATTAAGTCGTTTTCAACTAATTTTCTGACTTTTTGAAAACTTCACTTTTTGGTGAAAATATCCATTAAATGAGGGAATAATATGTGCGAGGGTACGCCAGGAGATTTCCAAATGTGTGTGGGTAGAATATATAATCCATGGGGGTAAAATTGAAAAAAGTTGAAAAAAATGTTTTTTGGACTTAGTCATTTTTCCATCATTTTTCAGACTTTCGGAGAGGGAAAAATGTCAGTGAGCATTCCGATTTCAGTTCCAGAGCGATTCGCCCGATCAGTCCTTGATATTAAGTCGTTTTCAGCCAATTTTCTGAGTTTTTGAAAACTTCACTTTTTGGTGAAAATATCCATTAAATGAGGGAATAATATGTGTGAGGGTACCCCAGGAGAGATCCAAATGTGTGTGGGTAGAATGTATATCCCACAGGGGTAAAATTGAAAAAAGTTAAAAAAAAAATTTTTTTGGACTTAGTCATTTTTCCATCATTTTTCAGACTTTCGGAGAGAGGAAAATGTCAGTGAGTATTCCGATTTCAGTTCCAGAGTGATTCTCCCGATGAGTCCTTGATGTTAAGTCGCTTTCAGCCAATTTTCTGACTTTTTGAAAACTTCACTTTTTGGTGAAAATATACAATAAATGAGGGAATAATATGTGTGAGGGTACCCCAGGAGAGTTCATAATGTGTGTGGGTAGAATGTATATCCCACGGGGGTAAAATTGAAAAAAGTTTTAAAAAAATTTTTTTTGGACTTACTCATTTTTCCATCATTTTTCAGACTTTCGAAGAGGGGAAAATGTCAGTGAGTATTCCGATTTCAGTTCCAGAGTGATTCGCCCGATGAGTCCTTGATATTAAGTCGTTTTCAGCCAATTTTCAGACTTTTTGAAAACTTCACTTTTTGGTGAAAATATCCATTAAATGAGGGAATAATATGTGTGAGGGTACCCCAGGAGAGTTCCAAATGTGTGTGGGTAGAATATATATCCCATGGGGGTAAAATTGAAAAAAGTTGAAAAAAATGTTTTTTGGACTTAGTCATTTTTCCATCATTTTTCAGACTTTCGGAGAGGGGAAAATGTCATTGAGTATTCTGATTTCAGTTCCAGAGTGATTCGCCCGATGAGTCCTTGATATTAAGTCGTTTTCAGCCAATTTTCTGACTTTTTGAAAACTTCACTTTTTGGTGAAAATATCCATTAAATGAGGGAATAATATGTGTGAGTGTACCCCAGGAGAGTTCATAATGTGTGTGGGTAGAATGTATATCTGACGGGGGTAAAATTGAAAAAAGTTTTAAAAAAAATTTTTTTATACTTAGTCATTTTTCCATCATTTTTCAGACTTTCGGAGAGGGAAAAATGTCAGTGAGCATTCCGATTTCAGTTCCAGAGCGATTCGCCCGATGAGTCCTTGATATTAGGTCGTTTATAGCCAATTTTGACTTTTTGAAAACTTCACTTTTTGGTGAAAATATCCATTAAATTAGGGCATAATATATGCGAGGGTACCCCAGGAGAGTTCCAAATGTGTGTGGGTAGAATATATATCCCATGGGGGTAAAATTGAAAAAAGTTTTAAAAAAATTTTTTTTGGACTTAGTCATTTTTCCATCATTTTTCAGACTTTTGGAGAGGGGAAAATGTCAGTGAGCATTCCGATTTCAGTTCCAGAGTGATTCGCCCGATGAGTCCTTGATATTAAGTCGTTTTCAGCCAATTTTCTGACTTTTTGAAAACTTCACTTTTTGGTGAAAATATCCATTAAATGAGGGAATAATATGTGTGAGTGTACCCCAGGAGAGTTCCAAATGTGTGTGGGTAGAATATATATCCCACGGGGGTAAAATTGAAAAAAGTTGAAAGAAATGTTTTTTGGACTTAGTCATTTTTCCATCATTTTTCAGACTTTCGGAGAGGGAAAAATGTCAGTGAGCATTCCGATTTCAGTTCAAGAGCGATTCGCCCGATGAGTCCTTGATATTAGGTCATTTATAGCCAATTTTGACTTTTTGAAAACTTCACTTTTTGGTGAAAATATCCATTAAATTAGGGCATAATATATGCGAGGGTACCCCAGGAGAGTTCCAAATGTGTGTGGGTAGAATATATATCCCACGGGGGTAAAATTGAAAAAAATGTTTTTTGGACTTAGTCATTTTTCCATCATTTTTCAGACTTTCGGAGAGGGGAAAATATCAGTGAGTATTCCGATTTCAGTTCCAGAGTGTTTCGCCCGATGAGTCCTTGATATTAAGTCGTTTTCAGCCAATTTTCTGACTTTTTGAAAACTTCACTTTTTGGTGAAAATATAAATTAAATGAGGAAATAATATGTGTGAGGGTACCCCAGGAGAGATCCAAATGTGTGTGGGTAGAATATATATCCCATGGGGGTAAAATTGAAAAAAGTAAAAAAAAAATTTTTTTTGGACTTAGTCATTTTTCCATCATTTTTCAGACTTTTGGAGAGGGGAAAATGTCAGTGAGCATTCCGATTTCAGTTCCAGAGTGATTCGCGCGATGAGTCCTTGATATTAAGTCGTTTTCAGCCAATTTTCTGACTTTTTGAAAACTTCACTTTTTGGTGAAAATATCCATTAAATGAGGGAATAATATGTGCGAGGGTACCCCAGGAGAGTTCCAAATATGTGTGGGTAGAATATATATCCCACGGGGGTAAAATTGAAAAAAGTTGAAAAAAATGTTTTTTGGACTTAGTCATTTTTCCATCATTTTTCAGACTTTCGGAGAGGGTAAAATGTCAGTGAATATTCCGATTTCAGTTCCAGAGTGTTTCGCCCGATGAGTCCTTGATATTAAGTCGTTTTCAGCCAATTTTCTGATTTTTTGGAAAACTTCACTTTTTGGTGAAAATATCCATTAAATGAGGAAATAATATGTGTGAGGTTACCCAAGGAGAGATCCAAATGTGTGTGGGTAGAATGTATATCCCACAGGGGTAAAATTGAAAAAAGTAAAAAAAAAATTTTTTTGGACTTACTCATTTTTCCATCATTTTTCAGACTTTCGAAGAGGGGAAAATGTCAGTGAGTATTCTGATTTCAGTTCCAGAGTGATTCGCTGGATGAGTCCTTGATATTAAGTCGTTTTCAGCCAATTTTCTGACTTTTTGAAAACTTCACTTTTTGGTGAAAATATCCATTAAATGAGGGAATAATATGTGCGAGGGTACCCCAGGAGAGTTCCAAATGTGTGTGGGTAGAATTTATATCCCACGGGGGTAAAATTGAAAAAAGTTGAAAAAAATTTTTTTTGGACTTACTCATTTTTCCATCATTTTTCAGACTTTCGAAGAGGGGAAAATGTCAGTGAGTATTCCGATTTCAGTTCCAGAGTGATTCGCCCGATGAGTCCTTGATATTAAGTCGTTTTCAGCCAATTTTCTGACTTTTTTAAAACTTCACTTTTTGGTGAAAATATCCATTAAATGAGGGAATAATATGTGTGAGGGTACCCCAGGAGAGTTCCAAATGTGTGTGGGTAGAATATATATCCCATGGGGGTAAAATTGAAAAAAGTTGAAAAAAATTTTTTTGGACTTAGTAATTTTTCCATCATTTTTCAGACTTTCGGAGAGGGGAAAATGTCAGTGAGCATTCCGATTTCAGTTCCAGAGTGATTCGCACGATGAGTCCTTGATATTAAGTCGTTTTCAGCCAATTTTCTGACTTTTTGAAAACTTCACTTTTTGGTGAAAATATCCATTAAATGAGGGAATAATATGTGAGAGGGTACCCCAGGAGAGATCCAAATGTGTGTGGGTAGAATGTATATCCCACAGGGGTAAAATTGAAAAAAGTTAAAAAAAAATTTTTTTGGACTTAGTCATTTTTCCATCATTTTTCAGACTTTCGGAGAGGGGAAAATGTCAGTGAGTATTCCGATTTCAGTTCCAGAGTGATTCGCCCGATGAGTCCTTGATATTAAGTCGTTTTCAGCCAATTTTCTGACTTTTTGAAAACTTCACTTTTTGGTGAAAATATCCATTAAATGAGGGAATAATATGTGTGAGGGTACCCCAGGAGAGATCCAAATGTGTGTGGGTAGAATGTATATCCCACAGGGGTAAAATTGAAAAAAGTAAAAAAAAAATTTTTTTGGACTTACTCATTTTTCCATCATTTTTCAGACTTTCGAAGAGGGGAAAATGTCAGTGAGTATTCTGATTTCAGTTCCAGAGTGATTCGCTGGATGAGTCCTTGATATTAAGTCGTTTTCAGCCAATTTTCTGACTTTTTGAAAACTTCACTTTTTGGTGAAAATATCCATTAAATGAGGGAATAATATGTGCGAGGGTACCCCAGGAGAGTTCCAAATGTGTGTGGGTAGAATATATATCCCACGGGGGTAAAATTGAAAAAAGTTGAAAAAAATTTTTTTTGGACTTACTCATTTTTCCATCATTTTTCAGACTTTCGGAGAGGGGAAAATGTCAGTGAGTATTCCGATTTCAGTTCCAGAGTGATTCGCCCGATGAGTCCTTGATATTAAGTCGTTTTCAGCCAATTTTCTGACTTTTTTAAAACTTCACTTTTTGGTGAAAATATCCATTAAATGAGGGAATAATATGTGTGAGGGTACCCCAGGAGAGTTCCAAATGTGTGTGGGTAGAATATATATCCCATGGGGGTAAAATTGAAAAAAGTTGAAAAAAATTTTTTTGGACTTAGTCATTTTTCCATCATTTTTCAGACTTTCGGAGAGGGGAAAATGTCAGTGAGCATTCCGATTTCAGTTCCAGAGTGATTCGCACGATGAGTCCTTGATATTAAGTCGTTTTCAGCCAATTTTCTGACTTTTTGAAAACTTCACTTTTTGGTGAAAATATCCATTAAATGAGGGAATAATATGTGAGAGGGTACCCCAGGAGAGATCCAAATGTGTGTGGGTAGAATGTATATCCCACAGGGGTAAAATTGAAAAAAGTTAAAAAAAAATTTTTTTGGACTTAGTCATTTTTCCATCATTTTTCAGACTTTCGGAGAGGGGAAAATGTCAGTGAGTATTCCGATTTCAGTTCCAGAGTGATTCGCCCGATGAGTCCTTGATATTAAGTCGTTTTCAGCCAATTTTCTGACTTTTTTAAAACTTCACTTTTTGGTGAAAATATCCATTAAATGAGGGAATAATATGTGTGAGGGTACCCCAGGAGAGTTCCAAATGTGTGTGGGTAGAATATATATCCCATGGGGGTAAAATTGAAAAAAGTTGAAAAAAATTTTTTTGGACTTAGTCATTTTTCCATCATTTTTCAGACTTTCGGAGAGGGGAAAATGTCAGTGAGCATTCCGATTTCAGTTCCAGAGTGATTCGCACGATGAGTCCTTGATATTAAGTCGTTTTCAGCCAATTTTCTGACTTTTTGAAAACTTCACTTTTTGGTGAAAATATCCATTAAATGAGGGAATAATATGTGAGAGGGTACCCCAGGAGAGATCCAAATGTGTGTGGGTAGAATGTATATCCCACAGGGGTAAAATTGAAAAAAGTTAAAAAAAAATTTTTTTGGACTTAGTCATTTTTCCATCATTTTTCAGACTTTCGGAGAGGGGAAAATGTCAGTGAGTATTCCGATTTCAGTTCCAGAGTGATTCGCCCGATGAGTCCTTGATATTAAGTCGTTTTCAGCCAATTTTCTGACTTTTTGAAAACTTCACTTTTTGGTGAAAATATCCATTAAATGAGGGAATAATATGTGTGAGGGTACCCCAGGAGAGATCCAAATGTGTGTGGGTAGAATGTATATCCCACAGGGGTAAAATTGAAAAAAGTAAAAAAAAAATTTTTTTGGACTTAGTCATTTTTCCAGCATTTTTCAGACTTTCAGAGAGGGGAAAATGTCAGTGAGCATTACGATTTCAGTTCCACAGCGATTTGATATTAAGTCGTTTTCAGTCAATTTTCTGACTTTTTGAAAACTTCACTTTTTGGTGAAAATATCCATTAAATGAGGGAATAATATGTGTGAGGGTACCCCAGGAGAGTTCCAAATGTGTGTGGGTAGAATTTATATCCCATGGGGGTAAAATTGAAAAAAGTTTAAAAAATATTTTTTTGGACTTAGTCATTTTTCCATCATTTTTCAGACTTTCGGAGAGGGGAAAATGTCAGTGAGCATTCCGATTTCAGTTCCAGAGTGATTCGCACGATGAGTCCTTGATATTAAGTCGTTTTCAGCCAATTTTCTGACTTTTTGAAAACTTCACTTTTTGGTGAAAATATCCATTAAATGAGGGAATAATATGTGCGAGGGTACCCCAGGAGAGTTCCAAATGTGTGTGGGTAGAATATATATCCCACGGGGGTAAAATTGAAAAAAGTTGAAAAAAATGTTTTTTGGACTTAGTCATTTTTCCATCATTTTTCAGACTTTCGGAGAGGGGAAAATGTCAGTGAGTATTCCGATTTCAGTTCCAGAGTGATTCTCCCGATGAGTCCTTGATATTAAGTCGCTTTCAGACAATTTTCTGATTTTTTGAAAACTTCACTTTTTGGTGAAAATATACATTAAATGAGGGAATAATATGTGTGAGGGTACCCCAGGAGAGTTCATAATGTGTGTGGGTAGAATGTATATCCCACGGGGGTAAAATTGAAAAAAATATTTTTTGGACTTAGTCATTTTTCCATCATTTTTCAGACTTTCGGAGAGGAGAAAATATCAGTGAGTATTCCGATTTCAGTTCCAGAGTGTTTCGCCCGATGAGTCCTTGATATTAAGTCGTTTTCAGCCAATTTTCTGACTTTTTGAAAACTTCACTTTTTGGTGAAAATATCCATTAAATGACGGAATAATATATGCGAGGGTACCCCAGGAGAGTTCCAAATGTCTGTGGGTAGAATATATATCCCATGGGGGTAAAATTGAAAAAAGTAAAAAAAAAATTTTTTTGGGACTTAGTCATTTTTCCATCATTTTTCAGACTTTTGGAGAGGGAAAAATGTCAGTGAGCATTCCGATTTCAGTTCCAGAGCGATTCGCCCGATGAGTCCTTGATATTAAATCGTTTTCAGCCAATTTTCTGACTTTTTGAAAACTTCACTCTTTGGTGAAAATATCCATTAAATGAGGGAATAATATGTGTGAGGGTACCCCAGGAGAGTTCCAAATGTGTGTGGGTAGAATATATATCCCATGGGGGAAAAATTGAAAAAAGTTTAAAAAAGATTTTTTTGGACTTAGTCATTTTTCCACCATTTTTCAGACTTTCGGAGAGGGGAAAATGTCAGTGAGCATTCCGATTTCAATTCCAGAGCGATTCGCCCGATGAGTCCTTGATATAAAGTCGTTTTCAGCCAATTTTCTGACTTTTTGAAAACTTCATTTTTTGGTGAAAATATCCATTAAATGAGGGAATAATATGTGTGAGGGTACCCCAGGAGAGTTCCAAATGTGTGTGGGTAGAATATATATCCCATGGGGTTAAAATTGAAAAAAGTTGAAAAAAATGTTTTTTGGTCTTAGTCATTTTTCCATCATTTTTCAGACTTTCGGAGAGGGGAAAATGTCAGTGAGTATTCCGATTTCAGTTCCAGAGCGATTCGCCCGATGAGTCCTTGATATTAAGTCATTTTCAGCCAATTTTCTGACTTTTTGAAAACTTCACTTTTTGGTGAAAATATCCATTAAATGAGGGAATAATATGTGTGAGGGTACCCCAGGAGAGATCCAAATGTGTGTGGGTAGAATGTATATCCCACAGGGGTAAAATTGAAAAAAGTTAAAAAAAAATTTTTTTGGTCTTAGTCATTTTTCCATCATTTTTCAGACTTTCGGAGAGGGGAAAATGTCAGTGAGCATTCCGATTTCAGTTCCAGAGCGATTCGCCCGATGAGTCCTTGATATTAAGTCGTTTTCAGCCAATTTTCTGACTTTTTGAAAACTGCACTTTTTGGTGAAAATATCCATTAAATGAGGGAATAATATGTGTGAGGGTACCCCAGGAGAGATCCAAATGTGTGTGGGTAGAATGTATATCCCACAGGGGTAAAATTGAAAAAGGTTTAAAAAAAATTTTTTTGGACTTAGTCATTTTTCCATCATTTTTCAGACTTTCGGAGAGGGGAAAATGTCAGTGAGTATTCCGATTTCAGTTCCAGAGTGATTCGCCCGATGAGTCCTTGATATTAAGTCGTTTTCAGCCAATTTTCTGACTTTTTGAAAACTTCACTTTTTGGTGAAAATATCCATTAAATGAGGGAATAATATGTGTGAGGGTACCCCAGGAGAGTTCCAAATGTGTGTGGGTAGAATATATATCCCATGGGGGTAAAATTGAAAAAAGTTTAAAAAAAATTTTTTTGAACTTAGTCATTTTTCCATCATTTTTCAGACTTTCGGAGAGGGGAAAATGTCAGTGAGCATTCCGATTTCAGTTCCAGAGCGATTCGCCCGATGAGTCCTTGATATAAAGTCATTTTCAGCCAATTTTCTGACTTTTTGAAAACTTTACTTTTTGGTGAAAATATCCATTAAATGAGGGAATAATATGTGTGAGGGTACCCCAGGAGAGTTCCAAATGTGTGTGGGTAGAATATATATCCCATGGGGGAAAAATTGAAAAAAGTTAAAAAAAAATTTTTTTGGACTTAGTCATTTTTCCATCATTTTTCAGACTTTCGGAGAGGGGAAAATGTCAGTGAGTATTCCGATTTCAGTTCCAGAGCGATTCGCCCGATGAGTCCTTGATATTAAGTCATTTTCAGCCAATTTTCTGACTTTTTGAAAACTTCACTTTTTGGTGAAAATATCCATTAAATGAGGGAATAATATGTGTGAGGGTACCCCAGGAGAGATCCAAATGTGTGTGGGTAGCATGTATATCCCACAGGGGTAAACTTGAAAAAAGTTAAAAAAAAATTTTTTTGGTCTTAGTCATTTTTCCATCATTTTTCAGACTTTCGGAGAGGGGAAAATGTCAGTGAGCATTCCGATTTCAGTTCCAGAGCGATTCGCCCGATGAGTCCTTGATATTAAGTCGTTTTCAGCCAATTTTCTGACTTTTTGAAAACTGCACTTTTTGGTGAAAATATCCATTAAATGAGGGAATAATATGTGGGAGGGTACCCCAGGAGAGATCCAAATGTGTGTGGGTAGAATGTATATCCCACAGGGGTAAAATTGAAAAAGGTTTAAAAAAAATTTTTTTGGACTTAGTCATTTTTCCATCATTTTTCAGACTTTCGGAGAGGGGAAAATGTCAGTGAGTATTCCGATTTCAGTTCCAGAGTGATTCGCCCGATGAGTCCTTGATATTAAGTCGTTTTCAGCCAATTTTCTGACTTTTTGAAAACTTCACTTTTTGGTGAAAATATCCATTAAATGAGGGAATAATATGTGTGAGGGTACCCCAGGAGAGTTCCAAATGTGTGTGGGTAGAATATATATCCCATGGGGGAAAAATTGAAAAAAGTTAAAAAAAAATTTTTTTGGACTTAGTCATTTTTCCAGCATTTTTCAGACTTTCAGAGAGGGGAAAATGTCAGTGAGTATTCCGATTTCAGTTCCAGAGCGATTCGCCCGATGAGTCCTTGATATTAAGTCATTTTCAGCCAATTTTCTGACTTTTTGAAAACTTCACTTTTTGGTGAAAATATCCATTAAATGAGGGAATAATATGTGTGAGGGTACCCCAGGAGAGATCCAAATTTGTGTGGGTAGAATGTATATCCCACAGGGGTAAAATTGAAAAAAGTTTAAAAAAAATTTTTTTGGACTTAGTCATTTTTCCATCATTTTTCAGACTTTCGGAGAGGGGAAAATGTCAGTGAGCATTCCGATTTCAGTTCCAGAGCGATTCGCCCGATGAGTCCTTGATATTAAGTCGTTTTCAGCCAATTTTCTGACTTTTTGAAAACTTCACTTTTTGGTGAAAATATCCATTAAATGAGGGAATAATATGTGTGAGGGTACCCCAGGAGAGTTCCAAATGTGTGTGGGTAGAATATATATCCCATGGGGGTAAAATTGAAAAAAGTTGAAAAAAATGTTTTTTGGTCTTAGTCATTTTTCCATCATTTTTCAGACTTTCGGAGATGGGAAAATGTCAGTGAGTACTCCGATTTCAGTTCCAGAGTGATTCGCCCGATGAGTCCTTGATATTAAGTCGTTTTCAGCCAATTTTCTGACTTTTTGAAAACTTCACTTTTTGGTGAAAATATCCATTAAATGAGGGAATAATATGTGTGAGGGTACCCCAGGAGAGATCCAAATGTGTGTGGGTAGAATGTATATCCCACAGGGGTAAAATTGAAAAAAGTTTAAAAAAAATTTTTTTGGACTTAGTCATTTTTCCATCATTTTTCAGACTTTCAGAGAGGGGAAAATGTCAGTGAGTATTCCGATTTCAGTTCCAGAGCGATTCGCCCGATGAGTCCTTGATATTAAGTCATTTTCAGCCAATTTTCTGACTTTTTGAAAACTTCACTTTTTGGTGAAAATATCCATTAAATGAGGGAATAATATGTGTGAGGGTACCCCAGGAGAGATCCAAATGTGTGTGGGTAGAATGTATATCCCACAGGGGTAAAATTGAAAAAAGTTAAAAAAAAATTTATTCCATCATTTTTCAGACTTTCGGAGAGGGGAAAATGTCAGTGAGTATTCCGATTTCAGTTCCAGAGTGATTCGCCCGATGAGTCCTTGATATTAAGTTGTTTTCAGCCAAATTTCTGACTTTTTGAAAACTTCACTTTTTGGTGAAAATATCCATTAAATGAGGGAATAATATGTGTGAGGGTACCCCAGGAGAGTTCCAAATGTGTGTGGGTTGAATGTATATCCCACAGGGGTAAAATTGAAAAAAGTAAAAAAAAAATTTTTTTGGTCTTAGTCATTTTTCCATTATTTTTCAGACTTTCGGAGAGGGAAAAATGTCAGTGAGCATTCCGATTTCAGTTCCAGAGCGATTCGCCCGATGAGTCCTTGATATTAAGTCGTTTTCAACCAATTTTCTGATTTTTTGAAAACTTCATTTTTTGGTGAAAATATCCATTAAATGAGGGAATAATATGTGTGAGGGTACCCCAGGAGAGTTCCAAATGTGTGTGGGTAGAATATATATCCCATGGGGGTAAAATTGAAAAAAGTTAAAAAAAATTTTTTTGGTCTTAGTCATTTTTCCATCATTTTTCAGACTTTCGGAGAGGGGAAAATGTCAGTGAGTATTCCGATTTCAGTTCCAGAGTGATTCGCCCGATGAGTCCTTGATATTAAGTCGTTTTCAGCCAATTTTCTGACTTTTTGAAAACTTCACTTTTTGGTGAAAATATCCATTAAATGAGGGCATAATATGTGTGAGGGTACCCCAGGAGAGATCCAAATGTGTGTGGGAAGAATGTATATCCCACAGGGGTAAAATTGAAATAAGTTAAAAAAAATTTTTTTTGGACTTAGTCATTTTTCCAGCATTTTTCAGACTTTCAGAGAGGGGAAAATGTCAGTGAGCATTCCGATTTCAGTTCCAGAGCGATTCGCCCGATGAGTCCTTGATATTAAGTCGTTTTCAGCCAATTTTCTGACTTTTTGAAAACTTCACTTTTTGGTGAAAATAACCATTAAATGAGTGAATAATATGTGTGAGGGTACCCCAGGAGAGTTCCAAATGTGTGTGGGTAGAATATATATTCCATGGGGGTAAAATTGAAAAAAGTTGAAAAAAATGTTTTTTGGACTTAGTCATTTTTCCATCATTTTTCAGACTTTCGGAGAGGGGAAAATGTCATTGAGTATTCCGATTTCAGTTCCAGAGTGATTCGCCCGATGAGTCCTTGATATTAAGTCGTTTTCAGCCAATTTTCTGACTTTTTGAAAACTTCACTTTTTGGTGAAAATATCCATTAAATGAGGGAAAAATATGTGTGAGGGTACCCCAGGAGAGATCCAAATGTGTGTGGGAAGAATGTATATCCCACAGGGGTAAAATTGAAATAAGTTAAAAAAAAAATTTTTTGGACTTAGTCATTTTTCCATCATTTTTCAGACTTTCAGAGAGGGGAAAATGTCAGTGAGCATTCCGATTTCAGTTCCAGAGTGATTCGCCCGATGAGCCCTTGATATTAAGTCGTTTTCAGCCAATTTTCTGACTTTTTGAAAACTTCACTTTTTGGTGAAAATGACCATTAAATGAGTGAATAATATGTGTGAGGGTACCCCAGGAGAGTTCCAAATGTGTGTGGGTAGAATATATATCCCATGGGGGTAAAATTGAAAAAAGTTAAAAAAAATGTGTTTTGGTCTTAGTCATTTTTCCATCATTTTTCAGACTTTCGGAGAGGGGAAAATGTCAGTGAGTATTCCGATTTCAGTTCCAGAGTGATTCGCCCGATGAGTCCTTGATATTAAGTCGTTTTCAGCCAATTTTCTGACTTTTTGAAAACTTCACTTTTTGGTGAAAATATCCATTAAATGAGGGCATAATATGTGTGAGGGTACCCCAGGAGAGATCCAAATGTGTGTGGGAAGAATGTATATCCCACAGGGGTAAAATTGAAATAAGTTAAAAAAAATTTTTTTTGGACTTAGTCATTTTTCCAGCATTTTTCAGACTTTCAGAGAGGGGAAAATGTCAGTGAGCATTCCGATTTCAGTTCCAGAGCGATTCGCCCGATGAGTCCTTGATATTAAGTCGTTTTCAGCCAATTTTCTGACTTTTTGAAAACTTCACTTTTTGGTGAAAATAACCATTAAATGAGTGAATAATATGTGTGAGGGTACCCCAGGAGAGTTCCAAATGTGTGTGGGTAGAATATATATTCCATGGGGGTAAAATTGAAAAAAGTTGAAAAAAATGTTTTTTGGACTTAGTCATTTTTCCATCATTTTTCAGACATTCGGAGAGGGGAAAATGTCATTGAGTATTCCGATTTCAGTTCCAGAGTGATTCGCCCGATGAGTCCTTGATATTAAGTCGTTTTCAGCCAATTTTCTGACTTTTTGAAAACTTCACTTTTTGGTGAAAATATCCATTAAATGAGGGAAAAATATGTGTGAGGGTACCCCAGGAGAGATCCAAATGTGTGTGGGAAGAATGTATATCCCACAGGGGTAAAATTGAAATAAGTTAAAAAAAAAATTTTTTGGACTTAGTCATTTTTCCATCATTTTTCAGACTTTCAGAGAGGGGAAAATGTCAGTGAGCATTCCGATTTCAGTTCCAGAGTGATTCGCCCGATGAGCCCTTGATATTAAGTCGTTTTCAGCCAATTTTCTGACTTTTTGAAAACTTCACTTTTTGGTGAAAATGACCATTAAATGAGTGAATAATATGTGTGAGGGTACCCCAGGAGAGTTCCAAATGTGTGTGGGTAGAATATATATCCCATGGGGGTAAAATTGAAAAAAGTTAAAAAAAATGTGTTTTGGTCTTAGTCATTTTTCCATCATTTTTCAGACTTTCGGAGAGGGGAAAATGTCAGTGAGTATTCCGATTTCAGTTCCAGAGTGATTCGCCCGATGAGTCCTTGATATTAAGTCGTTTTCAGCCAATTTTCTGACTTTTTGAAAACTTCACTTTTTGGTGAAAATATCCATTAAATGAGGGAATAATATGTGCGAGGGTACCCCAGGAGAGTTCCAAATGTGTGTGGGTAGAATATATATCCCACTGGGGTAAAATTGAAAAAAGTTGAAAAAAATGTGTTTTGGACTTAGTCATTTTTCCATCATTTTTCAGACTTTCGGAGAGGGGAAAATGTCAGTGAGCATTCCGATTTCAGTTCCAGAGCGATTCGCCCTATGAGTCCTTGATATTAAGTCGTTTTCAGCCAATTTTCTGACTTTTTGAAAACTTCACTTTTTGGTGAAAATATCAATTAAATGAGGGAATAATATGTGTGAGGGTACCCCAGGACAGTTCCAAATGTGTGTGGGTAGAATATATATCCCATGGGGGTAAAATTGAAAAAAGGTGAAAAAAATGTTTTTTGGTCTTAGTCATTTTTCCATCATTTTTCAGACTTTCGGAGAGTGGAAAATGTCAGTGAGTACTCCGATTTCAGTTCCAGAGTGATTCGCCCGATGAGTCCTTGATATTAAGTCGTTTTCAGCCAATTTTCTGACTTTTTGAAAACTTCACTTTTTGGTGAAAATATCCATTAAATGAGGGAATAATATGTGTGAGGGTACCCCAGGAGAGATCCAAATGTGTGTGGGTAGAATGTATATCCCACAGGGGTAAAATTGAAAAAAGTTTAAAAAAAATTTTTTTGGACTTAGTCATTTTTCCATCATTTTTCAGACTTTCGGAGAGGGGAAAATGTCAGTGAGTATTCCGATTTCAGTTCCAGAGTGATTCTCCCGATGAGTCCTTGATGTTAAGTCGCTTTCAGACAATTTTCTGATTTTTTGAAAACTTCACTTTTTGGTGAAAATATACATTAAATGAGGGAATAATATGTGTGAGGGTACCCCAGGAGAGTTCATAATGTGTGTGGGTAGAATGTATATCCCACGGGGGTAAAATTGAAAAAAATATTTTTTGGACTTAGTCATTTTTCCATCATTTTTCAGACTTTCGGTGAGGGGAAAATATCAGTGAGTATTCCGATTTCAGTTCCAGAGTGTTTCGCCCGATGAGTCCTTGATATTAAGTCGTTTTCAGCCAATTTTCTGACTTTTTGAAAACTTCACTTTTTGGTGAAAATATCCATTAAATGAGGAAATAATATGTGTGAGGGTACCCCAGGAGAGATCCAAATGTGTGTGGGTAGAATATATATCCCATGGGGGTAAAATTGAAAAAAGTAAAAAAAAAATTTTTGGGGGACTTAGTCATTTTTCCATCATTTTTCAGACTTTTGGAGAGGGAAAAATGTCAGTGAGCATTCCGATTTCAGTTCCAGAGCGATTCGCCCGATGAGTCCTTGATATTAAATCGTTTTCAGCCAATTTTCTGACTTTTTGAAAACTTCACTCTTTGGTGAAAATATCCATTAAATGAGGGAATAATATGTGTGAGGGTACCCCAGGAGAGTTCCAAATGTGTGTGGGTAGAATATATATCCCATGGGGGAAAAATTGAAAAAAGTTTAAAAAAGATTTTTTTGGACTTAGTCATTTTTCCATCATTTTTCAGACTTTCGGAGAGGGGAAAATGTCAGTGAGCATTGCGATTTCAATTCCAGAGCGATTCGCCCGATGAGTCCTTGATATAAAGTCGTTTTCAGCCAATTTTCTGACTTTTTGAAAACTTCATTTTTTGGTGAAAATATCCATTAAATGAGGGAATAATATGTGTGAGGGTACCCCAGGAGAGTTCCAAATGTGTGTGGGTAGAATATATATCCCATGGGGTTAAAATTGAAAAAAGTAGAAAAAAATGTTTTTTGGTCTTAGTCATTTTTCCATCATTTTTCAGACTTTCGGAGAGGGGAAAATGTCAGTGAGTATTCCGATTTCAGTTCCAGAGTGATTCGCCCGATGAGTCCTTGATATTAAGTCGTTTTCAGCCAATTTTCTGACTTTTTGAAAACTTCACTTTTTGGTGAAAATATCCATTAAATGAGGGAATAATATGTGTGAGGGTACCCCAGGAGAGATCCAAATGTGTGTGGTTAAAATGTATATCCCACAGGGGTAAAACTGAAAAAAGTTAAAAAAAAATTTTTTGAACTTAGTCATTTTTCCATCATTTTTCAGACTTTCGGAGAGGGGAAAATGTCAGTGAGTATTCCGATTTCAGTTCCAGAGTGATTCGCCCGATGAGTCCTTGATATAAAGTCGTTTTCAGCCAATTTTCTGACTTTTTGAAAACTTCACTTTTTGGTGAAAATATCCATTAAATGAGGGAATAATATGTGTGAGGGTACCCCAGGAGAGATCCAAATGTGTGTGGGTAAAATGTATATCCCACAGGGGTAAAACTGAAAAAAGTTAAAAAAAAATTTTTTGAACTTAGTCATTTTTCCATCATTTTTCAGACTTTCGGAGAGGGGAAAATGTCAGTGAGTATTCCGATTTCAGTTCCAGAGTGATTCGCCCGATGAGTCCTTGATATAAAGTCGTTTTCAGCCTATTTTCTGACTTTTTGAAAACTTCACTTTTTGGTGAAAATATCCATTAAATGAGGGCATAATATGTGTGAGGGTACCCCAGGAGAGATCCAAATGTGTGTGGGAAGAATGTATATCCCACAGGGGTAAAATTGAAATAAGTTAAAAAAAAAATTTTTTGGACTTAGTCATTTTTCCAGCATTTTTCAGACTTTCAGAGAGGGGAAAATGTCAGTGAGCATTCCGATTTCAGTTCCAGAGCGATTCGCCTGATGAGTCCTTGATATTAAGTCGTTTTCAGCCAATTTTCTGACTTTTTGAAAACTTCACTTTTTGGTGAAAATAACCATTAAATGAGTGAATAATATGTGTGAGGGTACCCCAGGAGAGTTCCAAATGTGTGTGGGTAGAATATATATCCCATGGGGGTAAAATTGAAAAAAGTTGAAAAAAATGTTTTTTGGACTTAGTCATTTTTCCATCATTTTTCAGACTTTCGTAGAGGGGAAAATGTCATTTAGTATTCCGATTTCAGTTCCAGAGTGATTCGCCCGATGAGTCCTTGATATTAAGTCATTTTCAGCCAATTTTCTGACTTTTTGAAAACTTCACTTTTTGGTGAAAATATCCATTAAATGAGGGAATAATATGTGCGAGGGTACCCCAGGAGAGTTCCAAATGTGTGTGGGTAGAATATATATCCCACTGGGGTAAAATTGAAAAAAGTTGAAAAAAATGTGTTTTGGACTTAGTCATTTTTCCATCATTTTTCAGACTTTCGGAGAGGGGAAAATGTCAGTGAGCATTCCAATTTCAGTTCCAGAGCGATTCGCCCTATGAGTCCTTGATATTAAGTCGTTTTCAGCCAATTTTCTGACTTTTTGAAAACTTCACTTTTTGGTGAAAATATCCATTAAATGAGGGAATAATATGTGTGAGGGTACCCCAGGACAGTTCCAAATGTGTGTGGGTAGAATATATATCCCATGGGGGTAAAATTGAAAAAAGGTGAAAAAAATGTTTTTTGGTCTTAGTCATTTTTCCATCATTTTTCAGACTTTCGGAGAGGGGAAAATGTCAGTGAGTACTCCGATTTCAGTTCCAGAGTGATTCGCCCGATGAGTCCTTGATATTAAGTCGTTTTCAGCCAATTTTCTGACTTTTTGAAAACTTCACTTTTTGGTGAAAATATCCATTAAATGAGGGAATAATATGTGTGAGGGTACCCCAGGAGAGATCCAAATGTGTGTGGGTAGAATGTATATCCCACAGGGGTAAAATTGAAAAAAGTTAAAAAAAAATTTTTTTGGACTTAGTCATTTTTCCATCATTTTTCAGACTTTCGGAGAGGGGAAAATGTCAGTGAGTATTCCGATTTCAGTTCCAGAGTGATTCTCCCGATGAGTCCTTGATGTTAAGTCGCTTTCAGACAATTTTCTGATTTTTTGAAAACTTCACTTTTTGGTGAAAATATACATTAAATGAGGGAATAATATGTGTGAGGGTACCCCAGGAGAGTTCATAATGTGTGTGGGTAGAATGTATATCCCACGGGGGTAAAATTGAAAAAAATATTTTTTGGACTTAGTCATTTTTCCATCATTTTTCAGACTTTCGGTGAGGGGAAAATATCAGTGAGTATTCCGATTTCAGTTCCAGAGTGTTTCGCCCGATGAGTCCTTGATATTAAGTCGTTTTCAGCCAATTTTCTGACTTTTTGAAAACTTCACTTTTTGGTGAAAATATCCATTAAATGAGGAAATAATATGTGTGAGGGTACCCCAGGAGAGATCCAAATGTGTGTGGGTAGAATATATATCCCATGGGGGTAAAATTGAAAAAAGTAAAAAAAAAATTTTTGGGGGACTTAGTCATTTTTCCATCATTTTTCAGACTTTTGGAGAGGGAAAAATGTCAGTGAGCATTCCGATTTCAGTTCCAGAGCGATTCGCCCGATGAGTCCTTGATATTAAATCGTTTTCAGCCAATTTTCTGACTTTTTGAAAACTTCACTCTTTGGTGAAAATATCCATTAAATGAGGGAATAATATGTGTGAGGGTACCCCAGGAGAGTTCCAAATGTGTGTGGGTAGAATATATATCCCATGGGGGAAAAATTGAAAAAAGTTTAAAAAAGATTTTTTTGGACTTAGTCATTTTTCCATCATTTTTCAGACTTTCGGAGAGGGGAAAATGTCAGTGAGCATTCCGATTTCAATTCCAGAGCGATTCGCCCGATGAGTCCTTGATATAAAGTCGTTTTCAGCCAATTTTCTGACTTTTTGAAAACTTCATTTTTTGGTGAAAATATCCATTAAATGAGGGAATAATATGTGTGAGGGTACCCCAGGAGAGTTCCAAATGTGTGTGGGTAGAATATATATCCCATGGGGTTAAAATTGAAAAAAGTAGAAAAAAATGTTTTTTGGTCTTAGTCATTTTTCCATCATTTTTCAGACTTTCGGAGAGGGGAAAATGTCAGTGAGTATTCCGATTTCAGTTCCAGAGTGATTCGCCCGATGAGTCCTTGATATTAAGTCGTTTTCAGCCAATTTTCTGACTTTTTGAAAACTTCACTTTTTGGTGAAAATATCCATTAAATGAGGGAATAATATGTGTGAGGGTACCCCAGGAGAGATCCAAATGTGTGTGGGTAAAATGTATATCCCACAGGGGTAAAACTGAAAAAAGTTAAAAAAAAATTTTTTGAACTTAGTCATTTTTCCATCATTTTTCAGACTTTCGGAGAGGGGAAAATGTCAGTGAGTATTCCGATTTCAGTTCCAGAGTGATTCGCCCGATGAGTCCTTGATATAAAGTCGTTTTCAGCCAATTTTCTGACTTTTTGAAAACTTCACTTTTTGGTGAAAATATCCATTAAATGAGGGCATAATATGTGTGAGGGTACCCCAGGAGAGATCCAAATGTGTGTGGGAAGAATGTATATCCCACAGGGGTAAAATTGAAATAAGTTAAAAAAAAAATTTTTTGGACTTAGTCATTTTTCCAGCATTTTTCAGACTTTCAGAGAGGGGAAAATGTCAGTGAGCATTCCGATTTCAGTTCCAGAGCGATTCGCCTGATGAGTCCTTGATATTAAGTCGTTTTCAGCCAATTTTCTGACTTTTTGAAAACTTCACTTTTTGGTGAAAATAACCATTAAATGAGTGAATAATATGTGTGAGGGTACCCCAGGAGAGTTCCAAATGTGTGTGGGTAGAATATATATCCCATGGGGGTAAAATTGAAAAAAGTTGAAAAAAATGTTTTTTGGACTTAGTCATTTTTCCATCATTTTTCAGACTTTCGTAGAGGGGAAAATGTCATTTAGTATTCCGATTTCAGTTCCAGAGTGATTCGCCCGATGAGTCCTTGATATTAAGTCATTTTCAGCCAATTTTCGGACTTTTTGAAAACTTCACTTTTTGGTGAAAATATCCATTAAATGAGGGAATAATATGTGCGAGGGTACCCCAGGAGAGTTCCAAATGTGTGTGGGTAGAATATATATCCCACTGGGGTAAAATTGAAAAAAGTTGAAAAAAATGTTTTTTGGACTGTCATTTTTCCATCATTTTTCAGACTTTCGGAGAGGGGAAAATGTCAGTGAGTATTCCGATTTCAGTTCCAGAGCGATTCGCCCGATGAGTCCTTGATATTAAGTCATTTTCAGCCAATTTTCTGACTTTTTGAAAACTTCACTTTTTGGTGAAAATATCCATTAAATGAGGGAATAATATGTGTGAGGGTACCCCAGGAGAGATCCAAATGTGTGTGGGTAGAATGTATATCCCACAGGGGTAAAATTGAAAAAAGTTAAAAAAAAATTTTTTTGGTCTTAGTCATTTTTCCATCATTTTTCAGACTTTCGGAGAGGGGAAAATGTCAGTGAGCATTCCGATTTCAGTTCCAGAGCGATTCGCCCGATGAGTCCTTGATATTAAGTCGTTTTCAGCCAATTTTCTGACTTTTTGAAAACTGCACTTTTTGGTGAAAATATCCATTAAATGAGGAAATAATATGTGTGAGGGTACCCCAGGAGAGTTCCAAATGTGTGTGGGTAGAATATATATCCCATGGGGGTAAAATTGAAAAAAGTTTAAAAAAAATTTTTTTGGACTTAGTCATTTTTCCATCATTTTTCAGACTTTCGGAGAGGGGAAAATGTCAGTGAGCATTCCGATTTCAGTTCCAGAGCGATTCGCCCGATGAGTCCTTGATATAAAGTCATTTTCAGCCAATTTTCTGACTTTTTGAAAACTTTACTTTTTGGTGAAAATATCCATTAAATGAGGGAATAATATGTGTGAGGGTACCCCAGGAGAGTTCCAAATGTGTGTGGGTAGAATATATATCCCACAGGGGTAAAATTGAAAAAAGTTAAAAAAAAATTTATTCCATCATTTTTCAGACTTTCGGAGAGGGGAAAATGTCAGTGAGTATTCCGATTTCAGTTCCAGAGTGATTCGCCCGATGAGTCCTTGATATTAAGTTGTTTTCAGCCAAATTTCTGACTTTTTGAAAACTTCACTTTTTGGTGAAAATATCCATTAAATGAGGGAATAATATGTGTGAGGATACCCCAGGAGAGTTCCAAATGTGTGTGGGTAGAATGTATATCCCACAGGGGTAAAATTGAAAAAAGTAAAAAAAAAATTTTTTTGGTCTTAGTCATTTTTCCATCATTTTTCAGACTTTCGGAGAGGGGAAAATGTCAGTGAGCATTCCGATTTCAGTTCCAGAGCGATTCGCCCGATGAGTCCTTGATATTAAGTCGTTTTCAGCCAATTTTCTGACTTTTTGAAAACTTCACTTTTTGGTGAAAATATCCATTAAATGAGGGAATAATATGTGTGAGGGTACCCCAGGAGAGTTCCAAATGTGTGTGGGTAGAATATATATCCCATGGGGGTAAAATTGAAAAAAGTTGAAAAAAATGTTTTTTGGTCTTAGTCATTTTTCCATCATTTTTCAGACTTTCGGAGAGGGGAAAATGTCAGTGAGTACTCCGATTTCAGTTCCAGAGTGATTCGCCCGATGAGTCCTTGATATTAAGTTGTTTTCAGCCAAATTTCTGACTTTTTGAAAACTTCACTTTTTGGTGAAAATATCCATTAAATGAGGGAATAATATGTGTGAGGGTACCCCAGGAGAGTTCCAAATGTGTGTGGGTTGAATGTATATCCCACAGGAGTAAAATTGAAAAAAGTAAAAAAAAAATTTTTTTGGTCTTAGTCATTTTTCCATCATTTTTCAGACTTTCGGAGAGGGGAAAATGTCAGTGAGCATTCCGATTTCAGTTCCAGAGCGATGCGCCCGATGAGTCCTTGATATTAAGTCGTTTTCAGCCAATTTTCTGACTTTTTGAAAACTTCACTTTTTGGTGAAAATATCCATTAAATGAGGGAATAATATGTGTGAGGGTACCACAGGAGAGTTCCAAATGTGTGTGGGTAGAATATATATCCCATGGGGGTAAAATTGAAAAAAGTTGAAAAAATTGTTTTTTGGTCTTAGTCATTTTTCCATCATTTTTCAGACTTTCGGAGAGGGGAAAATGTCAGTGAGTACTCCGATTTCAGTTCCAGAGTGATTCGCCCGATGAGTCCTTGATATTAAGTCGTTTTCAGCCAATTTTCTGACTTTTTGAAAACTTCACTTTTTGGTGAAAATATCCATTAAATGAGGGAATAATATGTGTGAGGGTACCCCAGGAGAGATCCAAATGTGTGTGGGTAGAATGTATATCCCACAGGGGTAAAATTGAAAAAAGTTTAAAAAAAATTTTTTTGGACTTAGTAATTTTTCCATCATTTTTCAGACTTTCGGAGAGGGGAAAATGTCAGTGAGCATTCCGATTTCAGTTCCAGAGCGATTCGCCCGATGAGTCCTTGATATTAAGTCGTTTTCAGCCAATTTTCTGACTTTTTGAAAACTTCACTTTTTGGTGAAAATATCCATTAAATGAGGGAATAATATGTGTGAGGGTACCCCAGGAGAGTTCCAAATCTGTGTGGGTAGAATATATATCCCATGGGGGTAAAATTGAAAAAAGTTGAAAAAATTGTTTTTTGGTCTTAGTCATTTTTCCATCATTTTTCAGACTTTCGGAGAGGGGAAAATGTCAGTGAGTACTCCGATTTCAGTTCCAGAGTGATTCGCCCGATGAGTCCTTGATATTAAGTCGTTTTCAGCCAATTTTCTGACTTTTTGAAAACTTCACTTTTTGGTGAAAATATCCATTAAATGAGGGAATAATATGTGTGAGGGTACCCCAGGAGAGATCCAAATGTGTGTGGGTAGAATGTATATCCCACAGGGGTAAAATTGAAAAAAGTTAAAAAAAAATTTTTTTGGACTTAGTCATTTTTCCATTATTTTTCAGACTTTCGGAGAGGGGAAAATGTCAGTGAGCATTGCGATTTCAGTTCCAGAGCGATTCGCCCGATGAGTCCTTGATATAAAGTCATTTTCAGCCAATTTTCTGACTTTTTGAAAACTTTACTTTTTGGTGAAAATATCCATTAAATGAGGGAATAATATGTGTGAGGGTACCCCAGGAGAGTTCCAAATGTGTGTGGGTAGAATATATATCCCATGGGGGAAAAATTGAAAAAAGTTAAAAAAAAATTTTTTTTTACTTAGTCATTTTTCCAGCATTTTTCAGACTTTCAGAGAGGGGAAAATGTCAGTGAGTATTCCGATTTCAGTTCCAGAGCGATTCGCCTGATGAGTCCTTGATATTAAGTCGTTTTCAGCCAATTTTCTGACTTTTTGAAAACTTCACTTTTTGGTGAAAATATCCATTAAATGAGGGAATAATATGTGTGAGGGTACCCCAGGAGAGATCCAAATTTGTGTGGGTAGAATGTATATCCCACAGGGGTAAAATTGAAAAAAGTTAAAAAAAAATTTATTCCATTATTTTTCAGACTTTCGGAGAGGGGAAAATGTCAGTGAGTATTCCGATTTCAGTTCCAGAGTGATTCGCCCGATGAGTCCTTGATATTAAGTTGTTTTCAGCCAAATTTCTGACTTTTTGAAAACTTCACTTTTTGGTGAAAATATCCATTAAATGAGGGAATAATATGTGTGAGGATACCCTAGGAGAGTTCCAAATGTGTGTGGGTAGAATGTATATCCCACAGGGGTAAAATTGAAAAAAGTAAAAAAAAAATTTTTTTGGTCTTAGTCATTTTTCCATCATTTTTCAGACTTTCGGAGAGGGGAAAATGTCAGTGAGCATTCCGATTTCAGTTCCAGAGCGATTCGCCCGATGAGTCCTTGATATTAAGTCGTTTTCAGCCAATTTTCTGACTTTTTGAAAACTTCACTTTTTGGTGAAAATATCCATTAAATGAGGGAATAATATGTGTGAGGGTACCCCAGGAGAGTTCCAAATGTGTGTGGGTAGAATATATATCCCATGGGGGTAAAATTGAAAAAAGTTGAAAAAAATGTTTTTTGGTCTTAGTCATTTTTCCATCATTTTTCAGACTTTCGGAGAGGGGAAAATGTCAGTGAGTACTCCGATTTCAGTTCCAGAGTGATTCGCCCGATGAGTCCTTGATATTAAGTCGTTTTCAGCCAATTTTCTGACTTTGTGAAAACTTCACTTTTTGGTGAAAATATCCATTAAATGAGGGAATAATATGTGTGAGGGTACCCCAGGAGAGATCCAAATGTGTGTGGGTAGAATGTATATCCCACAGGGGTAAAATTGAAAAAAGTTAAAAAAAAATTTATTCCATCATTTTTCAGACTTTCGGAGAGGGGAAAATGTCAGTGAGTATTCCGATTTCAGTTCCAGAGTGATTCGCCCGATGAGTCCTTGATATTAAGTTGTTTTCAGCCAAATTTCTGACTTTTTGAAAACTTCACTTTTTGGTGAAAATATCCATTAAATGAGGGAATAATATGTGTGAGGGTACCCCAGGAGAGTTCCAAATGTGTGTGGGTTGAATGTATATCCCACAGGGGTAAAATTGAAAAAAGTTAAAAAAAAATTTTTTTGGTCTTAGTCATTTTTCCATCATTTTTCAGACTTTCGGAGAGGGGAAAATGTCAGTGAGCATTCCGATTTCAGTTCCAGAGCGATTCGCCCGATGAGTCCTTGATATTAAGTCGTTTTCAGCCAATTTTCTGACTTTTTGAAAACTTCACTTTTTGGTGAAAATATCCATTAAATGAGGGAATAATATGTGTGAGGGTACCCCAGGAGAGTTCCAAATGTGTGTGGGTAGAATATATATCCCATGGGGGTAAAATTGAAAAAAGTTGAAAAAATTGTTTTTTGGTCTTAGTCATTTTTCCATCATTTTTCAGACTTTCGGAGAGGGGAAAATGTCAGTGAGTACTCCGATTTCAGTTCCAGAGTGATTCGCCCGATGAGTCCTTGATATTAAGTCGTTTTCAGCCAATTTTCTGACTTTTTGAAAACTTCACTTTTTGGTGAAAATATCCATTAAATGAGGGAATAATATGTGTGAGGGTACCCCAGGAGAGATCCAAATGTGTGTGGGTAGAATGTATATCCCACAGGGGTAAAATTGAAAAAAGTTTAAAAAAAATTTTTTTGGACTTAGTCATTTTTCCATCATTTTTCAGACTTTCGGAGAGGGGAAAATGTCAGTGAGCATTCCGATTTCAGTTCCACAGCGATTCGCCCGATGAGTCCTTGATATTAAGTCGTTTTCAGCCAATTTTCTGACTTTTTGAAAACTTCACTTTTTGGTGAAAATATCCATTAAATGAGGGAATAATATGTGTGAGGGTACCCCAGGAGAGTTCCAAATGTGTGTGGGTAGAATATATATCCCATGGGGGTAAAATTGAAAAAAGTTGAAAAAATTGTTTTTTGGTCTTAGTCATTTTTCCATCATTTTTCAGACTTTCGGAGAGGGGAAAATGTCAGTGAGTACTCCGATTTCAGTTCCAGAGTGATTCGCCCGATGAGTCCTTGATATTAAGTCGTTTTCAGCCAATTTTCTGACTTTTTGAAAACTTCACTTTTTGGTGAAAATATCCATTAAATGAGGGAATAATATGTGTGAGGGTACCCCAGGAGAGATCCAAATGTGTGTGGGTAGAATGTATATCCCACAGGGGTAAAATTGAAAAAAGTTTAAAAAAAATTTTTTTGGACTTAGTCATTTTTCCATCATTTTTCAGACTTTCGGAGAGGGGAAAATGTCAGTGAGCATTCCGATTTCAGTTCCAGAGCGATTCGCCCGATGAGTCCTTGATATTAAGTCGTTTTCAGCCAATTTTCTGACTTTTTGAAAACTTCACTTTTTGGTGAAAATATCCATTAAATGAGGGAATAATATGTGTGAGGGTACCCCAGGAGAGTTCCAAATGTGTGTGGGTAGAATATATATCCCATGGGGGTAAAATTGAAAAAAGTTGAAAAAATTGTTTTTTGGTCTTAGTCATTTTTCCATCATTTTTCAGACTTTCGGAGAGGGGAAAATGTCAGTGAGTACTCCGATTTCAGTTCCAGAGTGATTCGCCCGATGCGTCCTTGATATTAAGTCGTTTTCAGCCAATTTTCTGACTTTTTGAAAACTTCACTTTTTGGTGAAAATATCCATTAAATGAGGGAATAATATGTGTGAGGGTACCCCAGGAGAGATCCAAATGTGTGTGGGTAGAATGTATATCCCACAGGGGTAAAATTGAAAAAAGTTAAAAAAAAATTTTTTTGGACTTAGTCATTTTTCCATTATTTTTCAGACTTTCGGAGAGGGAAAAATGTCAGTGAGCATTCCGATTTCAGTTCCAGAGCGATTCGCCCGATGAGTCCTTGATATTAAGTCGTTTTCAACCAATTTTCTGATTTTTTGAAAACTTCATTTTTTGGTGAAAATATCCATTAAATGAGGGAATAATATGTGTGAGGGTACCCCAGGAGAGTTCCAAATGTGTGTGGGTAGAATATATATCCCATGGGGGTAAAATTGAAAAAAGTTGAAAAAAATGTTTTTTGGTCTTAGTCATTTTTCCATCATTTTTCAGACTTTCGGAGAGGGGAAAATGTCAGTGAGTATTCCGATTTCAGTTCCAGAGTGATTCGCCCGATGAGTCCTTGATATTAAGTCGTTTTCAGCCAATTTTCTGACTTTTTGAAAACTTTACTTTTTGGTGAAAATATCCATTAAATGAGGGAATAATATGTGTGAGGGTACCCCAGGAGAGTTCCAAATGTGTGTGGGTAGAATATATATCCCACAGGGGTAAAATTGAAAAAAGTTAAAAAAAAATTTATTCCATCATTTTTCAGACTTTCGGAGAGGGGAAAATGTCAGTGAGTATTCCGATTTCAGTTCCAGAGTGATTCGCCCGATGAGTCCTTGATATTAAGTTGTTTTCAGCCAAATTTCTGACTTTTTGAAAACTTCACTTTTTGGTGAAAATATCCATTAAATGAGGGAATAATATGTGTGAGGATACCCCAGGAGAGTTCCAAATGTGTGTGGGTAGAATGTATATCCCACAGGGGTAAAATTGAAAAAAGTAAAAAAAAAATTTTTTTGGTCTTAGTCATTTTTCCATCATTTTTCAGACTTTCGGAGAGGGGAAAATGTCAGTGAGCATTCCGATTTCAGTTTCAGAGCGATTCGCCCGATGAGTCCTTGATATTAAGTCGTTTTCAGCCAATTTTCTGACTTTTTGAAAACTTCACTTTTTGGTGAAAATATCCATTAAATGAGGGAATAATATGTGTGAGGGTACCCCAGGAGAGTTCCAAATGTGTGTGGGTAGAATATATATCCCATGTGGGTAAAATTGAAAAAAGTTGAAAAAAATGTTTTTTGGTCTTAGTCATTTTTCCATCATTTTTCAGACTTTCGGAGAGGGGAAAATGTCAGTGAGTACTCCGATTTCAGTTCCAGAGTGATTCGCCCGATGAGTCCTTGATATTAAGTCGTTTTCAGCCAATTTTCTGACTTTTTGAAAACTTCACTTTTTGGTGAAAATATCCATTAAATGAGGGAATAATATGTGTGAGGGTACCCCAGGAGAGATCCAAATGTGTGTGGGTAGAATGTATATCCCACAGGGGTAAAATTGAAAAAAGTTAAAAAAAAATTTATTCCATCATTTTTCAGACTTTCGGAGAGGGGAAAATGTCAGTGAGTATTCCGATTTCAGTTCCAGAGTGATTCGCCCGATGAGTCCTTGATATTAAGTTGTTTTCAGCCAAATTTCTGACTTTTTGAAAACTTCACTTTTTGGTGAAAATATCCATTAAATGAGGGAATAATATGTGTGAGGGTACCCCAGGAGAGTTCCAAATGTGTGTGGGTTGAATGTATATCCCACAGGGGTAAAATTGAAAAAAGTTAAAAAAAAATTTTTTTGGTCTTAGTCATTTTTCCATCATTTTTCAGACTTTCGGAGAGGGGAAAATGTCAGTGAGCATTCCGATTTCAGTTCCAGAGCGATTCGCCCGATGAGTCCTTGATATTAAGTCGTTTTCAGCCAATTTTCTGACTTTTTGAAAACTTCACTTTTTGGTGAAAATATCCATTAAATGAGGGAATAATATGTGTGAGGGTACCCCAGGAGAGTTCCAAATGTGTGTGGGTAGAATATATATCCCATGGGGGTAAAATTGAAAAAAGTTGAAAAAATTGTTTTTTGGTCTTAGTCATTTTTCCATCATTTTTCAGACTTTCGGAGAGGGGAAAATGTCAGTGAGTACTCCGATTTCAGTTCCAGAGTGATTCGCCCGATGAGTCCTTGATATTAAGTCGTTTTCAGCCAATTTTCTGACTTTTTGAAAACTTCACTTTTTGGTGAAAATATCCATTAAATGAGGGAATAATATGTGTGAGGGTACCCCAGGAGAGATCCAAATGTGTGTGGGTAGAATGTATATCCCACAGGGGTAAAATTGAAAAAAGTTTAAAAAAAATTTTTTTGGACTTAGTCATTTTTCCATCATTTTTCAGACTTTCGGAGAGGGGAAAATGTCAGTGAGCATTCCGATTTCAGTTCCACAGCGATTCGCCCGATGAGTCCTTGATATTAAGTCGTTTTCAGCCAATTTTCTGACTTTTTGAAAACTTCACTTTTTGGTGAAAATATCCATTAAATGAGGGAATAATATGTGTGAGGGTACCCCAGGAGAGTTCCAAATGTGTGTGGGTAGAATATATATCCCATGGGGGTAAAATTGAAAAAAGTTGAAAAAATTGTTTTTTGGTCTTAGTCATTTTTCCATCATTTTTCAGACTTTCGGAGAGGGGAAAATGTCAGTGAGTACTCCGATTTCAGTTCCAGAGTGATTCGCCCGATGAGTCCTTGATATTAAGTCGTTTTCAGCCAATTTTCTGACTTTTTGAAAACTTCACTTTTTGGTGAAAATATCCATTAAATGAGGGAATAATATGTGTGAGGGTACCCCAGGAGAGATCCAAATGTGTGTGGGTAGAATGTATATCCCACAGGGGTAAAATTGAAAAAAGTTTAAAAAAAATTTTTTTGGACTTAGTCATTTTTCCATCATTTTTCAGACTTTCGGAGAGGGGAAAATGTCAGTGAGCATTCCGATTTCAGTTCCAGAGCGATTCGCCCGATGAGTCCTTGATATTAAGTCGTTTTCAGCCAATTTTCTGACTTTTTGAAAACTTCACTTTTTGGTGAAAATATCCATTAAATGAGGGAATAATATGTGTGAGGGTACCCCAGGAGAGTTCCAAATGTGTGTGGGTAGAATATATATCCCATGGGGGTAAAATTGAAAAAAGTTGAAAAAATTGTTTTTTGGTCTTAGTCATTTTTCCATCATTTTTCAGACTTTCGGAGAGGGGAAAATGTCAGTGAGTACTCCGATTTCAGTTCCAGAGTGATTCGCCCGATGCGTCCTTGATATTAAGTCGTTTTCAGCCAATTTTCTGACTTTTTGAAAACTTCACTTTTTGGTGAAAATATCCATTAAATGAGGGAATAATATGTGTGAGGGTACCCCAGGAGAGATCCAAATGTGTGTGGGTAGAATGTATATCCCACAGGGGTAAAATTGAAAAAAGTTAAAAAAAAATTTTTTTGGACTTAGTCATTTTTCCATTATTTTTCAGACTTTCGGAGAGGGAAAAATGTCAGTGAGCATTCCGATTTCAGTTCCAGAGCGATTCGCCCGATGAGTCCTTGATATTAAGTCGTTTTCAACCAATTTTCTGATTTTTTGAAAACTTCATTTTTTGGTGAAAATATCCATTAAATGAGGGAATAATATGTGTGAGGGTACCCCAGGAGAGTTCCAAATGTGTGTGGGTAGAATATATATCCCATGGGGGTAAAATTGAAAAAAGTTGAAAAAAATGTTTTTTGGTCTTAGTCATTTTTCCATCATTTTTCAGACTTTCGGAGAGGGGAAAATGTCAGTGAGTATTCCGATTTCAGTTCCAGAGTGATTCGCCCGATGAGTCCTTGATATTAAGTCGTTTTCAGCCAATTTTCTGACTTTTTGAAAACTTTACTTTTTGGTGAAAATATCCATTAAATGAGGGAATAATATGTGTGAGGGTACCCCAGGAGAGTTCCAAATGTGTGTGGGTAGAATATATATCCCACAGGGGTAAAATTGAAAAAAGTTAAAAAAAAATTTATTCCATCATTTTTCAGACTTTCGGAGAGGGGAAAATGTCAGTGAGTATTCCGATTTCAGTTCCAGAGTGATTCGCCCGATGAGTCCTTGATATTAAGTTGTTTTCAGCCAAATTTCTGACTTTTTGAAAACTTCACTTTTTGGTGAAAATATCCATTAAATGAGGGAATAATATGTGTGAGGATACCCCAGGAGAGTTCCAAATGTGTGTGGGTAGAATGTATATCCCACAGGGGTAAAATTGAAAAAAGTAAAAAAAAAATTTTTTTGGTCTTAGTCATTTTTCCATCATTTTTCAGACTTTCGGAGAGGGGAAAATGTCAGTGAGCATTCCGATTTCAGTTTCAGAGCGATTCGCCCGATGAGTCCTTGATATTAAGTCGTTTTCAGCCAATTTTCTGACTTTTTGAAAACTTCACTTTTTGGTGAAAATATCCATTAAATGAGGGAATAATATGTGTGAGGGTACCCCAGGAGAGTTCCAAATGTGTGTGGGTAGAATATATATCCCATGTGGGTAAAATTGAAAAAAGTTGAAAAAAATGTTTTTTGGTCTTAGTCATTTTTCCATCATTTTTCAGACTTTCGGAGAGGGGAAAATGTCAGTGAGTACTCCGATTTCAGTTCCAGAGTGATTCGCCCGATGAGTCCTTGATATTAAGTCGTTTTCAGCCAATTTTCTGACTTTTTGAAAACTTCACTTTTTGGTGAAAATATCCATTAAATGAGGGAATAATATGTGTGAGGGTACCCCAGGAGAGATCCAAATGTGTGTGGGTAGAATGTATATCCCACAGGGGTAAAATTGAAAAAAGTTAAAAAAAAATTTATTCCATCATTTTTCAGACTTTCGGAGAGGGGAAAATGTCAGTGAGTATTCCGATTTCAGTTCCAGAGTGATTCGCCCGATGAGTCCTTGATATTAAGTTGTTTTCAGCCAAATTTCTGACTTTTTGAAAACTTCACTTTTTGGTGAAAATATCCATTAAATGAGGGAATAATATGTGTGAGGGTACCCCAGGAGAGTTCCAAATGTGTGTGGGTTGAATGTATATCCCACAGGAGTAAAATTGAAAAAAGTAAAAAAAAAATTTTTTTGGTCTTAGTCATTTTTCCATCATTTTTCAGACTTTCGGAGAGGGGAAAATGTCAGTGAGCATTCCGATTTCAGTACAAGAGCGATGCGCCCGATGAGTCCTTGATATTAAGTCGTTTTCAGCCAATTTTCTGACTTTTTGAAAACTTCACTTTTTGGTGAAAATATCCATTAAATGAGGGAATAATATGTGTGAGGGTACCCCAGGAGAGTTCCAAATGTGTGTGGGTAGAATATATATCCCATGGGGGTAAAATTGAAAAAAGTTGAAAAAATTGTTTTTTGGTCTTAGTCATTTTTCCATCATTTTTCAGACTTTCGGAGAGGGGAAAATGTCAGTGAGCATTCCGATTTCAGTTCCAGAGCGATGCGCCCGATGAGTCCTTGATATTAAGTCGTTTTCAGCCAATTTTCTGACTTTTTGAAAACTTCACTTTTTGGTGAAAATATCCATTAAATGAGGGAATAATATGTGTGAGGGTACCCCAGGAGAGATCCAAATGTGTGTGGGTAGAATGTATATCCCACAGGGGTAAAATTGAAAAAAGTTTAAAAAAAATTTTTTTCGACTTAGTCATTTTTCCATCATTTTTCAGACTTTCGGAGAGGGGAAAATGTCAGTGAGCATTCCGATTTCAGTTCCAGAGCGATTCGCCCGATGAGTCCTTGATATTAAGTCGTTTTCAGCCAATTTTCTGACTTTTTGAAAACTTCACTTTTTGGTGAAAATATCCATTAAATGAGGGAATAATATGTGTGAGGGTACCCCAGGAGAGTTCCAAATGTGTGTGGGTAGAATATATATCCCATGGGGGTAAAATTGAAAAAAGTTGAAAAAATTGTTTTTTGGTCTTAGTCATTTTTCCATCATTTTTCAGACTTTCGGAGAGGGGAAAATGTCAGTGAGTACTCCGATTTCAGTTCCAGAGTGATTCGCCCGATGAGTCCTTGATATTAAGTCGTTTTCAGCCAATTTTCTGACTTTTTGAAAACTTCACTTTTTGGTGAAAATATCCATTAAATGAGGGAATAATATGTGTGAGCGTACCCCAGGAGAGATCCAAATGTGTGTGGGTAGAATGTATATCCCACAGGGGTAAAATTGAAAAAAGTTAAAAAAAAATTTTTTTGGACTTAGTCATTTTTCCATTATTTTTCAGACTTTCGGAGAGGGGAAAATGTCAGTGAGCATTCCGATTTCAGTTCCAGAGCGATTCGCCCGATGAGTCCTTGATATAAAGTCATTTTCAGCCAATTTTCTGACTTTTTGAAAACTTTACTTTTTGGTGAAAATATCCATTAAATGAGGGAATAATATGTGTGAGGGTACCCCAGGAGAGTTCCAAATGTGTGTGGGTAGAATATATATCCCATGGGGGAAAAATTGAAAAAAGTTAAAAAAAAATTTTTTTTTACTTAGTCATTTTTCCAGCATTTTTCAGACTTTCAGAGAGGGGAAAATGTCAGTGAGTATTCCGATTTCAGTTCCAGAGCGATTCGCCCGATGAGTCCTTGATATTAAGTCGTTTTCAGCCAATTTTCTGACTTTTTGAAAACTTCACTTTTTGGTGAAAATATCCATTAAATGAGGGAATAATATGTGTGAGGGTACCCCAGGAGAGTTCCAAATGTGTGTGGGTAGAATATATATCCCATGGGGGAAAAATTGAAAAAAGTTAAAAAAAATTTTTTTTGGACTTAGTAATTTTTCCAGCATTTTTCAGACTTTCAGAGAGGGGAAAATGTCAGTGAGTATTCCGATTTCAGTTCCAGAGCGATTCGCCCGATGAGTCCTTGATATTAAGTCATTTTCAGCCAATTTTCTGACTTTTTGAAAACTTCACTTTTTGGTGAAAATATCCATTAAATGAGGGAATAATATGTGTGAGGGTACCCCAGGAGAGATCTAAATTTGTGTGGGTAGAATGTATATCCCACAGGGGTAAAATTGAAAAAAGTTAAAAAAAAATTTATTCCATCATTTTTCAGACTTTCGGAGAGGGGAAAATGTCAGTGAGTATTCCGATTTCAGTTCCAGAGTGATTCGCCCAATGAGTCCTTGATATTAAGTTGTTTTCAGCCAAATTTCTGACTTTTTGAAAACTTCACTTTTTGGTGAAAATATCCATTAAATGAGGGAATAATATGTGTGAGGATACCCCAGGAGAGTTCCAAATGTGTGTGGGTAGAATGTATATCCCACAGGGGTAAAATTGAAAAAAGTAAAAAAAAAATTTTTTTGGTCTTAGTCATTTTTCCATCATTTTTCAGACTTTCGGAGAGGGGAAAATGTCAGTGAGCATTCCGATTTCAGTTCCAGAGCGATTCGCCCGATGAGTCCTTGATATTAAGTCGTTTTCAGCCAATTTTCTGACTTTTTGAAAACTTCACTTTTTGGTGAAAATATCCATTAAATGAGGGAATAATATGTGTGAGGGTACCCCAGGAGAGTTCCAAATGTGTGTGGGTAGAATATATATCCCATGGTGGTAAAATTGAAAAAAGTTGAAAAAAATGTTTTTTGGTCTTAGTCATTTTTCCATCATTTTTCAGACTTTCGGAGAGGGGAAAATGTCAGTGAGTACTCCGATTTCAGTTCCAGAGTGATTCGCCCGATGAGTCCTTGATATTAAGTCGTTTTCAGCCAATTTTCTGACTTTGTGAAAACTTCACTTTTTGGTGAAAATATCCATTAAATGAGGGAATAATATGTGTGAGGGTACCCCAGGAGAGATTCAAATGTGTGTGGGTAGAATGTATATCCCACAGGGGTAAAATTGAAAAAAGTTAAAAAAAAATTTATTCCATCATTTTTCAGACTTTCGGAGAGGGGAAAATGTCAGTGAGTATTCCGATTTCAGTTCCAGAGTGATTCGCCCGATGAGTCCTTGATATTAAGTTGTTTTCAGCCAAATTTCTGACTTTTTGAAAACTTCACTTTTTGGTGAAAATATCCATTAAATGAGGGAATAATATGTGTGAGGGTACCCCAGGAGAGTTCCAAATGTGTGTGGGTTGAATGTATATCCCACAGGGGTAAAATTGAAAAAAGTTAAAAAAAAATTTTTTTGGTCTTAGTCATTTTTCCATCATTTTTCAGACTTTCGGAGAGGGGAAAATGTCAGTGAGCATTCCGATTTCAGTTCCAGAGCGATTCGCCCGATGAGTCCTTGATATTAAGTCGTTTTCAGCCAATTTTCTGACTTTTTGAAAACTTCACTTTTTGGTGAAAATATCCATTAAATGAGGGAATAATATGTGTGAGGGTACCCCAGGAGAGTTCCAAATGTGTGTGGGTAGAATATATATCCCATGGGGGTAAAATTGAAAAAAGTTGAAAAAATTGTTTTTTGGTCTTAGTCATTTTTCCATCATTTTTCAGACTTTCGGAGAGGGGAAAATGTCAGTGAGTACTCCGATTTCAGTTCCAGAGTGATTCGCCCGATGAGTCCTTGATATTAAGTCGTTTTCAGCCAATTTTCTGACTTTTTGAAAACTTCACTTTTTGGTGAAAATATCCATTAAATGAGGGAATAATATGTGTGAGGGTACCCCAGGAGAGATCCAAATGTGTGTGGGTAGAATGTATATCCCACAGGGGTAAAATTGAAAAAAGTTTAAAAAAAATTTTTTTGGACTTAGTCATTTTTCCATCATTTTTCAGACTTTTGGAGAGGGGAAAATGTCAGTGAGCATTCCGATTTCAGTTCCAGAGCGATTCGCCCGATGAGTCCTTGATATTAAGTCGTTTTCAGCCAATTTTCTGACTTTTTGAAAACTTCACTTTTTGGTGAAAATATCCATTAAATGAGGGAATAATATGTGTGAGGGTACCCCAGGAGAGTTCCAAATGTGTGTGGGTAGAATATATATCCCATGGGGGTAAAATTGAAAAAAGTTGAAAAAATTGTTTTTTGGTCTTCGTCATTTTTCCATCATTTTTCAGACTTTCGGAGAGGGGAAAATGTCAGTGAGTACTCCGATTTCAGTTCCAGAGTGATTCGCCCGATGAGTCCTTGATATTAAGTCGTTTTCAGCCAATTTTCTGACTTTTTGAAAACTTCACTTTTTGGTGAAAATATCCATTAAATGAGGGAATAATATGTGTGAGGGTACCCCAGGAGAGATCCAAATGTGTGTGGGTAGAATGTATATCCCACAGGGGTAAAATTGAAAAAAGTTTAAAAAAAATTTTTTTGGACTTAGTCATTTTTCCATCATTTTTCAGACTTTCGGAGAGGGGAAAATGTCAGTGAGCATTCCGATTTCAGTTCCAGAGCGATTCGCCCGATGAGTCCTTGATATTAAGTAGTTTTCAGCCAATTTTCTGACTTTTTGAAAACTTCACTTTTTGGTGAAAATATCCATTAAATGAGGGAATAATATGTGTGAGGGTACCCCAGGAGAGTTCCAAATGTGTGTGGGTAGAATATATATCCCATGGGGGTAAAATTGAAAAAAGTTGAAAAAATTGTTTTTTGGTCTTAGTCATTTTTCCATCATTTTTCAGACTTTCGGAGAGGGGAAAATGTCAGTGAGTACTCCGATTTCAGTTCCAGAGTGATTCGCCCGATGAGTCCTTGATATTAAGTCGTTTTCAGCCAATTTTCTGACTTTTTGAAAACTTCACTTTTTGGTGAAAATATCCATTAAATGAGGGAATAATATGTGTGAGGGTACCCCAGGAGAGATCCAAATGTGTGTGGGTAGAATGTATATCCCACAGGGGTAAAATTGAAAAAAGTTAAAAAAAAATTTTTTTGGACTTAGTCATTTTTCCATTATTTTTCAGACTTTCGGAGAGGGAAAAATGTCAGTGAGCATTCCGATTTCAGTTCCAGAGCGATTCGCCCGATGAGTCCTTGATATTAAGTCGTTTTCAACCAATTTTCTGATTTTTTGAAAACTTCATTTTTTGGTGAAAATATCCATTAAATGAGGGAATAATATGTGTGAGGGTACCCCAGGAGAGTTCCAAATGTGTGTGGGTAGAATATATATCCCATGGGGGTAAAATTGAAAAAAGTTGAAAAAAATGTTTTTTGGTCTTAGTCATTTTTCCATCATTTTTCAGACTTTCGGAGAGGGGAAAATGTCAGTGAGTATTCCGATTTCAGTTCCAGAGTGATTCGCCCGATGAGTCCTTGATATTAAGTCGTTTTCAGCCAATTTTCTGACTTTTTGAAAACTTCACTTTTTGGTGAAAATATCCATTAAATGAGGGAAAAATATGTGTGAGGGTACCCCAGGAGAGATCCAAATGTGTGTGGGAAGAATGTATATCCCATGGGGGTAAAATTGAAAAAAGGTGAAAAAAATGTTTTTTGGTCTTAGTCATTTTTCCATCATTTTTCAGACTTTCGGAGAGGGGAAAATGTCAGTGAGTACTCCGATTTCAGTTTCAGAGTGATTCGCCCGATGAGTCCTTGATATTAAGTCGTTTTCAGACAATTTTCTGACTTTTTGAAAACTTCACTTTTTGGTGAAAATATCCATTAAATGAGGGAATAATATGTGTGAGGGTACCCCAGGAGAGATCCAAATGTGTGTGGGTAGAATGTATATCCCACAGGGGTAAAATTGAAAAAAGTTAAAAAAAAATTTTTTTGGACTTAGTCATTTTTCCATCATTTTTCAGACTTTCGGAGAGGGGAAAATGTCAGTGAGTATTCCGATTTCAGTTCCAGAGTGATTCGTTCGATGAGTCCTTGATATTAAGTCGTTTTCAGCCAATTTTCTGACTTTTTGAAAACTTCACTTTTTGGTGAAAATATCCATTAAATGAGGGAATAATATGTGTGAGGGTACCCCAGGAGAGATCCAAATGTGTGTGGGTAGAATGTATATCCCACAGGGGTAAAATTGAAAAAAGTTAAAAAAAAATTTTTTTGGACTTAGTCATTTTTCCATCATTTTTCAGACTTTCGGAGAGGGGAAAATGTCAGTGAGCATTCCGATTTCAGTTCCAGAGCGATTCGCCCTATGAGTCCTTGATATTAAGTCGTTTTCAGCCAATTTTCTGACTTTTTGAAAACTTCACTTTTTGGTGAAAATATCCATTAAATGAGGGAATAGTATGTGTGAGGGTACCCCAGGAGAGTTCCAAATGTGTGTGGGTAGAATATATATCCCATGGGGGTAAAATTGAAAAAAGTTGAAAAAAATGTTTTTTGGTCTTAGTCATTTTTCCATCATTTTTCAGACTTTCGGAGAGGGGAAAATGTCAGTGAGTACTCCGATTTCAGTTCCAGAGTGATTCGCCCGATGAGTCCTTGATATTAAGTCGTTTTCAGCCAATTTTCTGACTTTTTGAAAACTTCACTTTTTGGTGAAAATAACCATTAAATGAGTGAATAATATGTGTGAGGGTACCCCAGGAGAGTTCCAAATGTGTGTGGGTAGAATATATATCCCACAGGGATAAAATTGAAAAAAGTTTAAAAAAAATTTTTTTGGATTTAGTCATTTTTCCATCATTTTTCAGACTTTCGGAGAGGGGAAAATGTCAGTGAGTATTCCGATTTCAGTTCCAGAGTGATTCGCCCGATGAGTCCTTGATATTAAGTCGTTTTCAGCCAATTTTCTGACTTTTTGAAAACTTCACTTTTTGGTGAAAATATCCATTAAATGAGGGAATAATATGTGCGAGGGTACCCCAGGAGAGTTCCAAATGTGTGTGGGTAGAATATATATCCCACTGGGGTAAAATTGAAAAAAGTTGAAAAAAATGTGTTTTGGTCTTAGTCATTTTTCCATCATTTTTCAGACTTTCGGAGAGGGGAAAATATCAGTGAGCATTCCGATTTCAGTTCCAGAGCGATTCGCCCGATGAGTCCTTGATATTAAGTCGTTTTCAGCCAATTTTCTGACTTTTTGAAAACTTCACTTTTTGGTGAAAATATCCATTAAATGAGGGAATAATATGTGTGAGGGTACCCCAGGACAGTTCCAAATGTGTGTGGGTAGAATATATATCCCATGGGGGTAAAATTGAAAAAAGGTGAAAAAAATGTTTTTTGGTCTTAGTCATTTTTCCATCATTTTTCAGACTTTCGGAGAGGGGAAAATGTCAGTGAGTACTCCGATTTCAGTTTCAGAGTGATTCGCCCGATGAGTCCTTGATATTAAGTCGTTTTCAGCCAATTTTCTGACTTTTTGAAAACTTCACTTTTTGGTGAAAATATCCATTAAATGAGGGAATAATATGTGTGAGGGTACCCCAGGAGAGATCCAAATGTGTGTGGGTAGAATGTATATCCCACAGGGGTAAAATTGAAAAAAGTTAAAAAAAAATTTTTTTGGAATTAGTCATTTTTCCATCATTTTTCAGACTTTCGGAGAGGGGAAAATGTCAGTGAGTATTCCGATTTCAGTTCCAGAGTGATTCGTTCGATGAGTCCTTGATATTAAGTCGTTTTCAGCCAATTTTCTGACTTTTTGAAAACTTCACTTTTTGGTGAAAATATCCATTAAATGAGGGAATAATATGTGTGAGGGTACCCCAGGAGAGATCCAAATGTGTGTGGGTAGAATGTATATCCCACAGGGGTAAAATTGAAAAAAGTTTTAAAAAAATTTTTTTGGACTTAGTCATTTTTCCATCATTTTTCAGACTTTCGGAGAGGGGAAAATGTCAGTGAGTATTCCGATTTCAGTTCCAGAGTGATTCGTTCGATGAGTCCTTGATATTAAGTCGTTTTCAGCCAATTTTCTGACTTTTTGAAAACTTCACTTTTTGGTGAAAATATCCATTAAATGAGGGAATAATATGTGTGAGGGTACCCCAGGAGAGATCCAAATGTGTGTGGGTAGAATGTATATCCCACAGGGGTAAAATTGAAAAAAGTTTTAAAAAAATTTTTTTGGACTTAGTCATTTTTCCATCATTTTTCAGACTTTCGGAGAGGGGAAAATGTCAGTGAGTATTCCGATTTCAGTTCCAGAGTGATTCGCCCGATGAGTCCTTGATATTAAGTCGTTTTCAGCCAATTTTCTGACTTTTTGAAAACTTCATTTTTTGGTGAAAATAACCATTAAATGAGGGAATAATATGTGTGAGGGTACCCCAGGAGAGTTCCAAATGTGTGTGGGTAGAATATATATCCCATGGGGGTAAAATTGAAAAAAGTTGAAAAAAATTTTTTTGGACTTAGTCATTTTTCCATCATTTTTCAGACTTTCGGAGAGGGGAAAATGTCAGTGAGTATTCCGATTTCAGTTCCAGAGTGATTCGCCCGATGAGTCCTTGATATTAAGTCGTTTTCAGCCAATTTTCTGACTTTTTGAAAACTTCACTTTTTGGTGAAAATATATATTAAATGAGGGAATAATATGTGTGAGGGTACCCCAGGAGAGATCCAAATGTGTGTGGGTACAAGATATATCCCATGGGGGTAAAATTGAAAAAAGTTGAAAAAAATGTTTTTTGGTCTTAGTCATTTTTCCATCATTTTTCAGACTTTCGGAGAGGGGAAAATGTCAGTGAGTACTCCGATTTCAGTTGCAGAGTGATTCGCCCGATGAGTCCTTGATATTAAGTCGTTTTCAGCCAATTTTCTGACTTTTTGAAATCTTCACTTTTTGGTGAAAATATCCATTAAATGAGGGAATAATATGTGTGAGGGTACCCCAGGAGAGATCCAAATGTGTGTGGGTAGAATGTATATCCCACAGGGGTAAAATTGAAAAAAGTTAAAAAAAAATTTTTTTGGACTTATTCATTTTTCCATCATTTTTCAGACTTTCGGAGAGGGGAAAATGTCAGTGAGTATTCCGATTTCAGTTCCAGAGTGATTCGCCCGATGAGTCCTTGATATTAAGTCGTTTTCAGCCAATTTTCTGACTTTTTGAAAACTTCACTTTTTGGTGAAAATATCCATTAAATGAGGGAATAATATGTGTGAGGGTACCCCAGGAGAGTTCCAAATGTGTGTGGGTAGAATGTATATCCCACAGGGGTAAAATTGAAAAAAGTAAAAAAAAAATTTTTTTGGTCTTAGTCATTTTTCCATCATTTTTCAGACTTTCAGAGAGGGGAAAATGTCAGTGAGCATTCCGATTTCAGTTCCAGAGCGATTCGCCCTATGAGTCCTTGATATTAAGTCGTTTTCAGCCAATTTTCTGACTTTTTGAAAACTTCACTTTTTGGTGAAAATATCCATTAAATGAGGGAATAATATGTGCGAGGGTACCCCAGGAGAGTTCCAAATGTGTGTGGGTAGAATATATATCCCATGAGGGTAAAATTGAAAAAAGTTGAAAAAAATGTTTTTTGGTCTTAGTCATTTTTCCATCATTTTTCAGATTTTCGGAGAGGGGAAAATGTCAGTGAGTACTCCGATTTCAGTTCCAGAGTGATTCGCCCGATGAGTCCTTGATATTAAGTCGTTTTCAGCCAATTTTCTGACTTTTTGAAAACTTCACTTTTTGGTGAAAATATATATTAAATGAGGGAATAATATGTGTGAAGGTACCCCAGGAGAGTTCCAAATGTGTGTGGGTAGAATGTATATTCCACACGGGTAAAATTGAAACAAGTAAAAAAAAAATTTTTTTGGACTTAGTCATTTTTCCATCATTTTTCAGACTTTCGGAGAGGGGAAAATGTCAGTGAGTACTCCGATTTCAGTTCCAGAGTGATTCGCCTGATGAGTCCTTGATATTAAGTCGTTTTCAGCCAATTTTCTGACTTTTTGAAAACTTCACTTTTTGGTGAAAATATATATTAAATGAGGGAATAATATGTGTGAGGGTACCCCAGGAGAGATCCAAATGTGTGTGGGTACAATATATATCCCATGGGGGTAAAATTGAAAAAAGTTGAAAAAAATATTTTTTGGTCTTAGTCATTTTTCCATCATTTTTCAGACTTTCGGAGAGGGGAAAATGTCAGTGAGTACTCCGATTTCAGTTCCACAGTGATTCGCCCGATGAGTCCTTGATATTAAGTCGTTTTCAGCCAATTTTCTGACTTTTTGAAAACTTCACTTTTTGGTGAAAATATCCATTAAATGAGGGAATAATATGTGTGAGGGTACCCCAGGAGAGATCCACATGTGTGTGGGTAGAATGTATATTCCACAGGGGTAAAATTGAAAAAAGTTAAAAAAAAATTTTTTTGGACTTAGTCATTTTTCCATCATTTTTCAGACTTTCGGAGAGGGGAAAATGTCAGTGAGTATTCCGATTTCAGTTCCAGAGTGATTCGCCCAATGAGACCTTGATATTAAGTCGTTTTCAGCCAATTTTCTGACTTTTTGAAAACTTCACTTTTTGGTGAAAATATCCATTAAATGAGGGAATAATATGTGTGAGGGTACCCCAGGAGAGATCCAAATGCGTGTGGGTAGAATGTATATCCCACAGGGGTAAAATTGAAAAAAGTTTAAAAAAAATTTTTTTGGACTTAGTCATTTTTCCATCATTTTTCAGAATTTCGGAGAGGGGAAAATGTCAGTGAGTATTCCGATTTCAGTTCCAGAGCGATTCGCCCGATGAGTCCTTGATATTAAGTAGTTTTCAGCCAATTTTCTGACTTTTTGAAACTTCACTTTTTGGTGAAAATATCCATTAAATGAGGGAATAATGTGTGTGAGGGTACCCCAGGAGAGATCCAAATGTGTGTGGGTAGAATATATATCCCATGGGGGTAAAATTGAAAAAAGTTGAAAAAAATGTTTTTTGGTCTTAGTAATTTTTCCATCATTTTTCAGACTTTCGGAGAGTGGAAAATGTCAGTGAGTACTCCGATTTCAGTTCCAGAGTGATTCGCCCGATGAGTCCGTGATATTAAGTCGTTTTCAGCCAATTTTCTGACTTTTAGAAAACTTCACTTTTTGGTGAAAATATCCATTAAATGAGGGAATAATATGTGTGAGGGTACCCCAGGAGAGTTCCAAATGTGTGTGGGTAGAATATATATCCCATGGGGGTAAAATTGAAAAAAGTCGAAAAAAAATTGGGGGGTACGTAGTCATTTTTCCAGCTTTTGTCAGACTTTCAGAGAGGGGAAAATGTCAGTGAGCCTTCCGATTTCAGATCCAGAGCAATTCGCCCGATGAGTCCTTGATATTTAGCAGTTTTCAGTCAATTTTCTGACTTTTTGAAAATTTCACTTTTGGTGAATATAATTATTAAATGAGTGAATAATATGTGTGAGGGTGCCCCAAAAGAGTTTCAAATGTGTGTGGGTAGAATATATATCCCACGTGGCTAAAATTGAAAAAAGTTGAAAAAACTTTTTTTTTTGGACTTAGTCATTTTTCCATTATTTGTCAGACTTTCAGAGAGGGTAAAATGTGAGTGAGCTTTCCGATTTCAATTCTAAAGTGATTCGCCCGATGAGTCCTTGAAATTTTGCAGTTTTCATCCAATTTTCTGACTTTTTGAAAATTTCACCTTTTTGTGAAAATATCCATTTAATGAGGGAATAATAAGTGTGAGGGTACCCCAGGAGAGTTCCAAATGTCTGTGGGTAGAATATATATTCCACGGGGGTAAAATTGAAAAAAGTTGAAAAAAATGTTTTGGGGACTTAGTCTTTTTTCTGGCGTTTGTCAGACTTTCAGAGAGGGGAAAATGTCATTGAGCATTCCGATATCAGTTCCAGAGCAATTCGCCCGATGCGTCCTTGATATCTAGTAATTTTCAGCCAATTTTCTATGTTTTGAAAATTTCACTTTTTGGTGAAAATATCCATTAAATGAAGGAATAATATGTATGAGGGTAACCCATGAGAGTTCCAAATGTGTGTGGGTAGAATATATATCCCACGGGGATAAAATTGAAAAAAGTTGTAAAAAATTTTTTTGGGGACTTAGTCTTTTATCCGGCGTGTGTCAGACTTTTTAAGAGGGGAAAATGTCATTGAGCATTACAATTTCAGTTCCAGAGTGATTCGTCGATGAGTCCTTGATATTTAGCAGTTTTCAGCTAATTTTCTGAGTTTTTGAAAACGTCATTTTTTGGTGAAAATAATCATTAAATGAGTGAATAACATGTGTGAGGGTGCACCAAGAGAGTTCCAAATGTGTGTGGGTAGAATATATATCCCATTGGGGTAAAATTGAAAAAAGTTTAAAAAAATTTTTTTTTGGACTTAGTCATTTTTCCGTTATTTGTCAGACTTTCAGAGAGGGGAAAATGTCAGTGAGCATTCCGATTTCAGTTCCAGAGCGATTCGCCCGATGAGTCCTTGATATTTAGTAGTTTTCAGCCAATTTTCTGACTTTTTAAAAATTGTACTTTTTGGTTAAAATATCCATTAAATGAGGGAATAATATGTGTGATGGTACCCCAGGATAGTTCTAAATGTGTGTGGGTAGAATAAATATATAACGGGGTAAAATTGAAAAAAGTCGAAAAAAAATTTTTTTTGAACTTAGTCATTTTTCCGGCGTTTGTCAGTCTTTCAGAGAGGGGAAAATGTCAGTGAGCATTCCGATTTCAGTTCCAGAGCGATTTGCCTGATGAGTCCTTGATATTTAGTAGTTTTCAGCCAATTTTCTGACTTTTTGAAAATGTTACTTTTTGGTGAAAATATCCATTAAATGAGGGAATAATATGTGTGAGGGTACCCCAGGAGGGTTCCAAATGTGTGTGGGTAGAATATATATCCCACGGGGGTAAAATTTCAAAAAGATGAAAAAAATATTTGGGGGGACGTAGTCATTTTTCCGGCGTTTGTCAGAGTTTCAGAGAGGGTAAAATGTAACTGAGTGTTCCGATTTCAGTTCCAGAGCGATTCGCCCGATGAGTCCTTGAGATTTAGTAGTTTTCAGCCAATTTTCTGACTTTTTGAAAATTTCACTTTTTGGTGAAAATAATCATTAAATGAGTGAATAACATGTGTGAGGGTACCCCATGAGAGTTCCAAATGTGTGTAGGTAGAATATATATCCCCAGGGGTAAAATTGAAAAAAGTTGAAAAAAATGTTTTGGGGACTTAGTCATTTTTCCGGCATTAGTCAGACTTTCAGAGAAGGGAAAATGTCAGTGAGCGTTCCGATTTCAGTTCCAGAGCGATTCGCCCCATGAGTCCTTGATATTTAGTAGTTTTCAGCTTATTTTCTGAGTTTTTGAAAATTTCACATTTTGGTGAAAATATCCATTAAATGAGGGAATAATAAGTGTGAGGGTACCCCAGGAAAGTTCCAAATGTGTGTGGTTAGAATATATATCGCACGGGAGTAAAATTTAAAAAAGTTGAAAAAAAATTTGGGGGGGACTTAGTCATTTTTCCAGTGTTTGTCAGACTTTCATAGAGGGGAAAATGTCAGTGAGCCTTCCGATTTCAGAACCAGAGCAATTCGCCCGATGAGTCCTTGATATTTAGCAGTTTTCGGCCAATTTTCTGACTTTTTGAAAATTTCACTTTTTGGTGAAAATAATCATTAAATGAGTGAATAACATGTGTGAGGGTACCCCATGAGAGTTCCAAATGTGTGTGAGTAGAATATATATCCCACGGGGATAAAATGTAAAAAAGTTGAAAAAAAATCTTTTGGCGACTTAGTCATTTTTCCGGCGTTTGTCACACTTTCAGCGAGAGGAAAATGTCGGTGAGCATTCCGATTTCAGTTCCAGAGCGATTCACTCGATGAGTCCTTGATGTTTAGTAGTTTTCAGCTAATTTTCTGAGTTTTTGAAAATTTCACTATTTTGTGAAAATAATCATTAAATGAGTGAATAATATGTGTGAGGGTGCAACAAGAGAGTTCCAAATGTGTGTGGGTAGAATATATATCCCACGTGGCTAAAATTGAAAAAAGTTGAAAAAAAATTTTTTTTTGGACTCAGTCATTTTTCCGTTATTTGTCAGACTTTCAGAGAGGGTAAAATGTGAGTGAGCGTTCCGATTTCAGTTCTAGAGCGATTCGCCCGATGAGTACTTGATATTTAGTAGTTTTCAGCCAATTTTCTGACTTTTTGAAAATTTCACCTTTTTGTGAAAATATCCATTAAATGAGGGAATAATATGTGTGAGGGTACCCCAGGAGAGTTCCAAATGTGTGTGGGTAGAATATATATCCCATGGGGGTAAAATTGAAAAAAGTTGAAAAAAATGTTTTTTGGACTTAGTCATTTTTCCATCATTTTTCAGACTTTCGGAGAGGGGAAAATGTCAGTGAGTATTCCGATTTCAGTTCCAGAGTGATTCGCCCGATGAGTCCTTGATATTAAGTCGTTTTCAGCCAATTTTCTGACTTTTTGAAACTTCACTTTTTGGTGAAAATATCCATTAAATGAAGGAATAATATGTGTGAGGGTACCCCAGGAGAGATCCAAATGTGTGTGGGTAGAATGTATATCCCACAGGGGTAAAATTGAAAAAAGTAAAAAAAAAATTTTTTTGGACTTAGTCATTTTTCCATCATTTTTCAGACTTTCGGAGAGGGGAAAATGTCAGTGAGCATTCCGATTTCAGTTCCAGAGCGATTCGCCCGATGAGTCCTTGATATTAAGTCGTTTTCAGCCAATTTTCTGACTTTTTGAAAACTTCACTTTTTGGTGAAAATATCCATTAAATGAGGGAATAATATGTGTGAGGGTACCCCAGGAGAGATCCAAATACGTGTGGGTAGAATGTATATCCCACAGGGGTAAAATTGAAAAAAGTTTAAAAAAAATTTTTTTGGACTTAGTCATTTTTCCATCATTTTTCAGAATTTCGGAGAGGGGAAAATGTCAGTGAGTATTCCGATTTCAGTTCCAGAGTGATTCGCCCGATGAGTCCTTGATATTAAGTCGTTTTCAGCCAATTTTCTGACTTTTTGAAACTTCACTTTTTGGTGAAAATATCCATTAAATGAGGGAATAATGTGTGTGAGGGTACCCCAGGAGAGATCCAAATGTGTGTGGGTAGAATATATATCCCATGGGGGTAAAATTGAAAAAAGTTGAAAAAAATGTTTTTTGGTCTTAGTAATTTTTCCATCATTTTTCAGACTTGCGGAGAGTGGAAAATGTCAGTGAGTACTCCGATTTCAGTTCCAGAGTGATTCGCCCGATGAGTCCGTGATATTAAGTCGTTTTCAGCCAATTTTCTGACTTTTAGAAAACTTCACTTTTTGGTGAAAATATCCATTAAATGAGGGAATAATATGTGTGAGGGTACCCCAGGAGAGTTCCAAATGTGTGTGGGTAGAATATATATCCCATGGGGGTAAAATTGAAAAAAGTCGAAAAAAAATTGGGGGGTACGTAGTCATTTTTCCAGCTTTTGTCAGACTTTCAGAGAGGGGAAAATGTCAGTGAGCCTTCCGATTTCAGATCCAGAGCAATTCGCCCGATGAGTCCTTGATATTTAGCAGTTTTCAGTCAATTTTCTGACTTTTTGAAAATTTCACTTTTGGTGAATATAATTATTAAATGAGTGAATAATATGTGTGAGGGTGCCCCAAAAGAGTTTCAAATGTGTGTGGGTAGAATATATATCCCACGTGGCTAAAATTGAAAAAAGTTGAAAAAACTTTTTTTTTTGGACTTAGTCATTTTTCCATTATTTGTCAGACTTTCAGAGAGGGTAAAATGTGAGTGAGCTTTCCGATTTCAATTCTAAAGTGATTCGCCCGATGAGTCCTTGAAATTTTGCAGTTTTCATCCAATTTTCTGACTTTTTGAAAATTTCACCTTTTTGTGAAAATATCCATTAAATGAGGGAATAATAAGTGTGAGGGTACCCCAGGAGAGTTCCAAATGTCTGTGGGTAGAATATATATTCCACGGGGGTAAAATTGAAAAAAGTTGAAAAAAATGTTTTGGGGACTTAGTCTTTTTTCTGGCGTTTGTCAGACTTTCAGAGAGGGGAAAATGTCATTGAGCATTCCGATATCAGTTCCAGAGCAATTCGCCCGATGCGTCCTTGATATCTAGTAATTTTCAGCCAATTTTCTATCTTTTGAAAATTTCACTTTTTGGTGAAAATATCCATTAAATGAAGGAATAATATGTATGAGGGTAACCCATGAGAGTTCCAAATGTGTGTGGGTAGAATATATATCCCACGGGGATAAAATTGAAAAAAGTTGTAAAAAATTTTTTTGGGGACTTAGTCTTTTATCCGGCGTGTGTCAGACTTTCAAAGAGGGGAAAATGTCATTGAGCATTACAATTTCAGTTCCAGAGTGATTCGTCGATGAGTCCTTGATATTTAGCAGTTTTCAGCTAATTTTCTGAGTTTTTGAAAACGTCATTTTTTGGTGAAAATAATCATTAAATGAGTGAATAACATGTGTGAGGGTGCACCAAGAGAGTTCCAAATGTGTGTGGGTAGAATATATATCCCATTGGGGTAAAATTGAAAAAAGTTTAAAAAAATTTTTTTTTGGACTTAGTCATTTTTCCGTTATTTGTCAGACTTTCAGAGAGGGGAAAATGTCAGTGAGCATTCCGATTTCAGTTCCAGAGCGATTCGCCCGATGAGTCCTTGATATTTAGTAGTTTTCAGCCAATTTTCTGACTTTTTAAAAATTGTACTTTTTGGTTAAAATATCCATTAAATGAGGGAATAATATGTGTGATGGTACCCCAGGATAGTTCTAAATGTGTGTGGGTAGAATAAATATATAACGGGGTAAAATTGAAAAAAGTCGAAAAAAAAATTTTTTTGAACTTAGTCATTTTTCCGGCGTTTGTCAGTCTTTCAGAGAGGGGAAAATGTCAGTGAGCATTCCGATTTCAGTTCCAGAGCGATTTGCCTGATGAGTCCTTGATATTTAGTAGTTTTCAGCCAATTTTCTGACTTTTTGAAAATGTTACTTTTTGGTGAAAATATCCATTAAATGAGGGAATAATATGTGTGAGGGTACCCCAGGAGGGTTCCAAATGTGTGTGGGTAGAATATATATCCCACGGGGGTAAAATTTCAAAAAGATGAAAAAAATATTTGGGGGGACGTAGTCATTTTTCCGGCGTTTGTCAGAGTTTCAGAGAGGGTAAAATGTAACTGAGTGTTCCGATTTCAGTTCCAGAGCGATTCGCCCGATGAGTCCTTGAGATTTAGTAGTTTTCAGCCAATTTTCTGACTTTTTGAAAATTTCACCTTTTTGTGAAAATATCCATTAAATGAGGGAATATAAGTGTGAGGTTACCCCAGGAGAGTTCCAAATGTGTGTAGGTAGAATATATATCCCCAGGGGTAAAATTGAAAAAAGTTGAAAAAAATGTTTTGGGGACTTAGTCATTTTTCCGGCATTAGTCAGACTTTCAGAGAAGGGAAAATGTCAGTGAGCGTTCCGATTTCAGTTCCAGAGCGATTCGCCCCATGAGTCCTTGATATTTAGTAGTTTTCAGCTTATTTTCTGAGTTTTTGAAAATTTCACATTTTGGTGAAAATATCCATTAAATGAGGGAATAATAAGTGTGAGGGTACCCCAGGAAAGTTCCAAATGTGTGTGGTTAGAATATATATCGCACGGGAGTAAAATTTAAAAAAGTTGAAAAAAAATTTGGGGGGGACTTAGTCATTTTTCCAGTGTTTGTCAGACTTTCATAGAGGGGAAAATGTCAGTGAGCCTTCCGATTTCAGATCCAGAGCAATTCGCCCGATGAGTCATTGATATTTAGCAGTTTTCGGCCAATTTTCTGACTTTTTGAAAATTTCACTTTTTGGTGAAAATAATCATTAAATGAGTGAATAACATGTGTGAGGGTACCCCATGAGAGTTCCAAATGTGTGTGAGTAGAATATATATCCCACGGGGATAAAATGTAAAAAAGTTGAAAAAAAATTTTTTGGCGACTCAGTCATTTTTCCGTTATTTGTCAGACTTTCAGAGAGGGTAAAATGTGAGTGAGCGTTCCGATTTCAGTTCTAGAGCGATTCGCCCGATGAGTACTTGATATTTAGTAGTTTTCAGCCAATTTTCTGACTTTTTGAAAATTTCACCTTTTTGTGAAAATATCCATTAAATGAGGGAATAATAAGTGTGAGGGTACCCCAGGAGAGTTCCAAATGTCTGTGGGTAGAATATATTTTCCATGGGGGTAAAATTGAAAAAAGTTGAAAAAAATGTTTTGGGGACTTAGTCATTTTTCCGGCATTAGTCAGACTTTCAGAGAGGGGAAAATGTCAGTGAGCATTGCAATTTCAGCTCCAGAGTGATTCGCCCCATGAGTGCTTGATATTTAGTAGTTTTCAGCTTATTTTCTGAGTTTTTGAAAATTTCACATTTTGGTTAAAATATCCATTAAATGAGGGAATAATAAGTGTGAGGGTACCCCAAGAGAGTCCCAAATGTGTGTGGGTAGAATATATATCCCACGGGGGTAAAATTGAAAAAATTTGAAAAAAATTTTTTTTTGGACTTAGTCATTTTTCCGTTATTTGTCAGACTTTCAGAGAGGAGAAAATGTCAGTGAGCGTTCCGATTTCAGTTCCAGAGCGATTCGCCCGATGGGTCCTTGATATTTAGTAGTTTTCAGCCAATTTTCTGACTTTTTGAAATTTTCATTTTTGGCGAAAATATCCATTAAATGAGGGAATAATAAGTGTGAGGGTACCCCAGGAGAGTTCCAAATGTGTGTGGGTAGAATATATATCGCACGGGAGTAAAATTTAAAAAAGTTGAAAAAGGATTTGGGGGGGACGAAGTCATTTATCAGGTGTTTGTCAGACTTTCATAGAGGGGAAAATGTCAGTGAGCCTTCCGATTTAAGATCCAGAGCAATTCTCCCGATGAGTCCTTGATATTTAGCAGTTTTCGGCCAATTTTCTGACTTTTTGAAAATTTTACTTTTTGGTGAAAATAATCATTAAATGAGTGAATAACATGTGTGAGGGTACCCCAAGAGAGTTCCAAATGTGTGTGGGTAGAATATATATCCCACGGGGGTAAAATGTAAAAAAGTTGAAAAAAGATTTTTGGGCGACTTAGTCATTTTTCTGGCGTTTGTCAGACTTTCAGTGAGAGGAAAATGTCAGTGAGCATTCCGATTTCAGTTCCAGAGCGATTCTCCCGATTAGTCCTTGATATTTAGTAGATTTCAGCTAATTTTCTGACTTTTTGAAAATTTCACTTTTTGGTGAAAATATCCATGAAATGAGGGAATAATATGTGTGAGGGTACCCCAGGAGAGTTTCAAATGTGTGTGGGTAGAATAAATATATAACCGGGGTAAAATTTAAAAAAGTTTAAAAAAATTTTTTTGGCGACTTAGTCATTTTTCCGGCGTTTGTCAGACTTTCAGAGAGAGGAAAATGTCAGTGAGCATTCCGATTTCAATTCTAGAGCGATTTGACCGATGAGTCCTTGATATTTAGTAGTTTTCAGCCAATTTTCAGACTTTTTGAAAATTTCACTTTTTGGTTAAAATATCCATTAAATGAGGGAATAATAAGTGTTCGGGTACCCCAAGAGTGTTCCAAATGTGTGTGGGCAGAATATCTATCCCACGGGGGTAAAATTGATAAAAGTTTAAAAAATTTTTTTGAACTGAGTCATTTTTCCGGCGATTGTCAGACTTTCAGACAGGGGAAAATGTCAGTGAGCATTCCGATTTCAGTTCCAGAGCGATTCGCCCGATGCGTCCTTGATATTTAGTAGTTTTCAGCCAATTTTCAGACTTTTTGAAAATTTCACTTTTTTGTAAAAATATCCACTAAATGAGGGACTAATATGTGTGAGGGTACCCCAGGAGTGTTCCAAATGTGTGTGGGTAGAATATATGTCCCATGGGTTTAAAATTGAAAAAAGTTGAAAAAATTTTTGGGGGATTTTGCCATTTTTCCGGCATTTTTCAGACTTTCAGAGAGGGGAAAATGTCAGTGAGTGTTCTGATTTCAGTTCCATAGCAATTCGCCTGATGAGTCCTTAATATTTAGTTGTTTTTAGCCAATTTTCTGACTTTTTGAAAATTTCACTTTTTTGTATAAATATCCACTAAATGAGGGTATAATATGTGTGAGGGTACCCCAGGAGAGTTCAAAATGTGTGTGGGTAGAATATATATCCCACGGGGGTAAAATTGAAAAAAGTTGAAAAAATTATTTTTTTGACTTAGTCATTTTTCCGGCATTTTTCAGACTTTCAGAGAGGGGAAAATGTCAGTGAGTGTTAGGATTTCTGTTCCAGAGCTAGTCGCCTGATGAGTCCATGATATTTAGTCGTTTTCAGCCAATTTTCTGACTTTTTGAAAATTTCACTTTTTTGTGAAAATATCCATTAACCCTCCGTCACATACAATATCGCTTCTAACGAGTTCACATACAATGTGACTGTCATGCGCAGGCTAGAAAAATACCTATAATATCCAATGTTTGCCATTTCAGTGCTCTAAAAGTGATCAGTGACCTTCATAGGGATGTAATAAAAGAGACTACACATAATCAGGTGTAAAAAAAAACATTTCCTTACCATAAAACTAATAACTCTGAAATACAAACATTTCAAAACTCCCGCCAAATAGTCCCCAGTTTGACTCTGTCAAAAAACTCTACAAAGAAAATTTATGGAAACAAACTTAATTTTAAGGTACCTTAAGTACTATTAAACACATATTCAATCAGAATTAGATCCTGAAGTTTCCCCAGAAAAATTACACTTGCAGAGCAAAGAGCAAGAATTACACATCATTTTTGCATGTGTCAGGCAGATTGCATTATGACATTTGTGACATTCATAATTAGAAAGCCTTCTGATTCCGCTTTCCGTGGTGCAGGTGGTGCATCTCCTTCTTTTGGGAGGTGGTGCAGGTGGTGAATTTTCACTATCATCTTCTGGGCGAAATCTTTTGAGCTGAACTTGAAGGCGAGAGGGGATACCGATTGTTTTCATACTTCTCCTGCGTAGCTCTCCAAGCACTAGTTCATGGGCCAATTTTTTCAGATAGAATCATCTACGGAGTGGTTCAAGCTTGTTTTCAAGGTAAATGACTTGTGAATTTATACCACCCAAATTCAACATAGCAAAAAATATGACCATTGGCCAGGGATTGGTGTTTCTGCCGACGTTGAAAGTTGGGTTTTTTTATCTTTTGCCATATAATAAGATTCTACATCTTCATCCTCATCACTGTCACCATCTTGCTCTGTTTCAGAATCCACTAAACATACTTCCACCTCATCATGAGAATCAATCTCACTTTCCTCTCCTAAATCCTCATTCAGTGTGGGGTCTGCATCATCTAACAGCATGTTTGTTATTTCCTCAACATCAAGGTTTTTTGATAAATTGTACATTTTCCTCACCATTTCAGCAGATAATCTGAAGCAAGAGAAGGAATATGTGTTAGGGAACTACTGTATATGCCTGAGCAGCACATTTTCTTTTTTAATCTGCCTTATTTCTATGAAATATCCTCACACTTTGTGCTATACATTCATAAAACAAGCTAAATAAACAATTGCGATGAATAAAAACATAAAATACCAACCTTATTGAGTGTGACGTGTTCACATACAATGAGCGTGAGAGATTAGCGCAGTTATATCTGTCCTCCTGAAGCTCTGCAATCCAACTGGGGTATGAGGTTTCACAGAGCTGCTAGAGACAGGAGACTACCTGGAGGGAGGGGATTTCCTCACAATCTGGTGAGGAAGGAGAAATGAAAGTAAAAGAGATGTGCCTGTCAGGCCTATTGTATGTGACGGAGGGTTAAAAGAGGGAATAATATGTGTTAGGGTACTCCAGAAGTTACAAATGTGTGTGGGTAGAATATATATCCCAGGGGGGTAAAATTGAAAAAAGTTTTAAAACATTTTTTTTTTGGACTCAGTCATTTTTCCAGCATTTTTCAGACTTTCAGAGAGGGGAAATGGTTAATGAGCGTTCCGATTTCAGTTCCAGAGTGATTCGCCCCATGTGTCCTTGATATTTAGTCGTTTTCAGCCAATTTTCTGACTTTTTGAAAATTTCACTTTTTGGTGAAAATATCCATTTAATGAGGGAATAATATGTGTGAGGGTACCCCAGGAGAGGTCCAAATGTTTTTCGGTAGAATATATATCCCACGGGGGTAAAATTGAAAAAAGTTGAAAAAAATTTTTTTGGACTGAGTCATTTTTCCGGCATTTTTCAGACTTTCAGAGAGGGGAAAAAGTCAGTGAGATTTCCGATATCAGTTCCAGAGCAATTCGCCTGATGAGTCCTTGATATTTAGTCGTTTTCAGCCAATTTTCAGACTTTTTGAAAATTTCACTTTTTGGTGAAAAAATCCATTAAATGTGGGAATAATATGTGTGAGGGTACACAAGGAGAGTTCCAAATGTGTGTGGGTAGAATTTATATATAACAAGGGTAAAATTGAAAAAAGTTGAAAAAATAATTTTTTGGACTTTGTCATTTTTCCGGCATTTTTCAGACTTTCAGAGAGGGGAAAAAGTCAGTGAGTGTTAGGATTTCAGTTACAGACCAAATCGCCTTATGAATACTTGATATTTAGTCGTTTTCAGCCAATTTTCTGACTTTTTTAAAATTTCACTTTTTGGTGAAAATATCCATTAAATGAGGGAATAATATGTGTTAGGGTACCCCAGGAGAGTTCCAAATGTGTGTGGGTAGAATATATATCCCACGGGGGTAAAATTGAAAAAAGTTGTAAAAATTTTTTTGTACTAAGTAATTTTTCCTGCATTTTTCAGACTATCAGAGAGGGGAAAATGTCAGTGAGTGTTCCGATTTCAGTTCCAGAGCAATTCGCCTGATGAGTCCTTGATATTTAGACATTTTCAGCCAATTTTCTGACTTTTTAAAAATTTCACTTTTTGGTGAAAATATCTATTAAATGAGGGAATAATATGTGTTAGGGTACCCCAGGAGAGTTCCAAATGTGTGTGGGTAGAATTTTTATACAACGGGGGTAAAATTGAAAAAAGTTGAAAAAATAATTTTTTTGACATAGTAATTTTTCCGGCATTTTTCAGACTTTCAGAGAGGGGAAAATGTCAGTGAGTATTCCGATTTCAGCTCCAGAGTGATTCGCGCGATGAGTCCTTGATATTTAGTCGTTTTAAGCCAATTTTCAGACTTTTTGAAAATTTCACTTTTTAGTGAAAATATCCATTAAAAGAGGGAATAATATGTGTGAGGGTACCCCAGGAGAGTTCCAAATGTGTTTGGGTAGGCTATATATCCCATGAGGGTAAAATTGAAAAAAGTTGTAAAAAATTTTTTTGGACTTAGTCATTTTTCCGGCATTTATCAGACTTTCAGAGAGGGGAAAATGTCAGTGAGATTTCCAATGTCAGTTAAAGAGCAATTCAAATGATGAGTCCTTGATATTGAGTTGTTTTCAGCCAATTTTCTGACTTTTTGAAAATTTCACTTTTTGGTGAAAAAATCCATTAAATGAGGGAATAATATGTGTGAGGGAACCCCAGGAGTGTTCCAAATGTATGTGGGTAGAATTTATATCCCACGGGGGTAAAAGTGAAAAAAGTTTTAATAAATTTTTTTTGGACTAAGTCATTTTTCCGGCATTTTTCAGACTATCAGAGGGGGGAAAATGTCAGTGAGCATTCCGGTTTCAGTTCCAGAGCAATTTGACAGATGAGTCCTTGATATTTAGTCGTTTACAGCCAATTTTCTGGCTTTTTGAAAATTTCACTTTTTGGTGAAAATATCCATTAAATGAGGGAATAATATGTGTGAGGGTACCCCAGGAGAGTTCCAAATGTGTGTGGGTAGAATATATATCCCACGGGGGTAAAAGTGAAAAAACGTTAAAAAAAATTTTTTTTGGACGGTCATTTTTCCGGCAATTTTCAGACTTTCAGAGAGGGGAAAATGTCAGTGAGATTTCCGATTTCAGTTCCAGAGCAATTCGCCTGATGAATCTTTGATATTTAGACGTTTTCAGCCAATTTTCTGACTTTTTGAAAATTTCACTTTTTTTGTGAAAATATCCATTAAATGAGGGAATATTATGTATGAGTGTACCCCAGGAGAGTTCCAAATGTGTTTGGGTAGACTATATATCCCACGGGGGTAAAATTGAAAAAAGTTGTAAAAAAATTTTTTGGACTAATTCATTTTTCTGGCATTTTTCAGACTATCAGAGAGGGGAAAATGTCAGTGAGCGTTCAGATTTCAGTTCCAGAGCAATACGCCTGATGAGTTCTTGATATTTAGTCATTTTCAGACAATTTTCTTACTTTTTGAAAATTTCACTTTTTGGTGAAAATATCCAATAAATGAGGGAATAATATGTGTTAGGGTACCCCAGGAGAGTTCCAAATGTGTGTGGGTAGAATTGATATATAACAAGGGTAAAATTGAAAAATGTTTAGAAAAATTTTTTTTTGGACTGTCATTTTTCCGGCATTTTTCAGACTTTCGGAGAGGGGAAAATGTTAGTAAGCGTTCCGATTTCAGTTCCAGAGCAATTCGCCTGATGTGTCCTTGATATATAGACATTTTCAGCCAATTTTCTGACTTTTTAAAAATTTCACTTTTTGGTGAAAATATCTATTAAATGAGGGAATAATATGTGTTAGGGTACCCCAGGAGAGTTCCAAATGTGTGTGGGCAGAATTTTTATACAACGGGGGTAAAATTGAAAAAAGTTGAAAAAATAATTTTTTTGACTTAGTCATTTTTCCGGCATTTTTCAGACTTTCAGAGAGGGGAAAATGTCAGTGAGTATTCCGATTTCAGCTCCTGAGTGATTCGCCCGATGAGTCCTTGATATTTAGTCGTTTTCAGCCAATTTTCTGACTTTTTGAAAATTTCACTTTTTTGTGAAAATATCCATTAAAAGAGGGAATAATATGTGTGAGGGTACCCCAGGAGAGTTCCAAATACGTTTGGGTAGGCTATATATTCCATGGAGGTAAAATTGAAAAAAGTTGTAAAAAATTTTTTTGGACTTAGTCATTTTTCCGGCATTTATCAGACTTTCAGGGAGGGGAAAATATCAGTGAGATTTCCAATGTCAGTTCCAGAGCAATTCGAACGATGAGTCCTTGATATGGAGTTGTTTTCAGCCAATTTTCTGACTTTTTGAAAATTTCACTTTTTGGTGAAAAAATCCATTAAATGAGGGAATAATATGTGTGAGGGAACCCCAGGAGAGTTCCAAATGTATGTGGGTAGAATTTATTTATAACGGGGGGTAAAATTGAAAAAAGTTTTAATTAATTTTTTTGGACTAAGTCATTTTTCCGACATTTTTCAGACTATCAGAGTGGGGAAAATGTCAGTGAGCATTCCGATTTCAGTTCCAGAGCAATTCGCCAGATGAGTCCTTGATATTTAGTCGTTTACAGCCAATTTTCATGCTTTTTGAAAATTTCACTTTTTGGTGAAAATATCCATTAAATGAGGGAATAATATGTGTGAGGGTACCCCAGGAGAGTTCCAAATGTGTGTGGGAAGAATATATATCCCACAGGGGTAAAAGTGAAAAAACTTTAAAAAAAATTTTTTGGACTAAGTCATTTTTCCGGCATTTTTCAGACTATCAGAGAGGGGAAAATGTAAGTGAGCGTTCCGATTTCAGTTCCAGAGCAATTCGCCTGATGAGTCCTTGATATTTAGTCATTTTCAGACAATTTTCTGACTTTTTGAAAATTTCACTTTTTGGTGAAAATATCCAATAAATGAGGGAATAATATGTATGAGTGTACCCCAGGAGAGTCCCAAATGTGTGTGGGTAGAATATATATCCCACGGAGTAAAATTGAAAAATGTTTTAAATTTTTTTTGGACTAAGTCATTTTTCCGGCATTTTTCAGACTATCAGAGAGGGGAAAATGTCAGTGAGCGTTCCGATTTCAGTTCCAGAGCAATTCGCCTGGTGAGTCCTTGATATTTAGTCATTTTCAGCCAATTTTCTGAGTTTTTGAAAATTTCACTTTTTGGTGAAAATATCCATTAAATGAGGGAATAATATGTGTTAGGGTACCCCAGGAGAGTTCCAAATGTGTTTGTGTAGGCTATATATCCCATGAGGGTAAAATTGAATAAAGTTGTAAAAATTTTTTTTTTGACAATCATTTTTCCAGCATTTTTCAGACTTTTAGAGAGGGTAAATTGTCAGTGAGCGTTACGATTTCAGTTCCAGAGCGATTCGCCTGATGAGTCCTTGATATTTAGTCGTTTTCAGCCAATTTTCTGACTTTTTGAAAATTTCACTTTTTGGTGAAAAAATCCATTAAATGAGGGAATAATATGTGTGAGGGTATCCCAGGAGAGTTCCAAATGTGTGTGGGCAGAATAAATATATAACTGGGGTAAAATTGAAAAAAGTTGAAAAAAATTTTTTTTTGGACTTAATAATTTTTCCGGCATTTGTCAGACTTTCAGAGAGGAGAAAATGTCAGTGAGTGTTCCGATTTCAGTTCCAGAGCGATTCGCCCGACGAGTCCTTGATGTTTAGTAGTTTTCAGCCAATTTTCAGACTTTTTGAAAATTTCTCTTTTTGGTGAAAATATCCATTAAATGAGGGAATAATATGTGTAAGGGCACCCCAGGAGAGTTCCAAATGTTTGTGGGTAGAATATATATATAACGGGGTAAAATTGAAAAAACTTGAAAAAATAATTTTTTGGACTTAGTCATTTTTCCGGCGTTTATCAGACTTTCAGAAAGGGGAAAATGTCAGTGAGCGTTCCTATTTCAGTTCCAGAGCGATTCGCCCGATGAGTCCTTGATATTTAGCAGTTTTCAGCCAATTTTCTGACTTTTTGAAAATTTCTCTTTTTGGTGAAAATATCCATTAAATGAGGGAATAATATGTGTGAGGGTATACCAGGAGAGTTCCAAATGTGTGTGGGTAGAATATATATCCTACGGGGGTAAAATTGAAAAAAGTTGAAAAAAAAAATGTTTTGGACTTAGTCAATTTTCCGGCATTTGTCAGACTTTCAGAGAGGGGAAAATGTCAGTGAGTGTTCCGATTTCAGTTCCAGAGCAATTCGCATGAAGAGTCCTTGATATTTAGTCGTTTTCAGCCAATTTTCTGACTTTTTGAAAATTTCACTTTTTGGTGAAAATATCCATAAAATGAGGGAATAATATGTGTGAGGGTACCCCAGGTGAGTTCCAAATGTGAGTGAGTAGAATATACAGTGGTGGCCAAAAGTATTGGCACCCCTGCAATTCTCTTAGATAATACTCAATTTCTTCCTGAAAATGATTGCAATCACAAATTCTTTGGCATTATTATCTTCATTTCATTTGCTTGCAAGGAAAAAACACAAAAGAGAATGAAGCAAAAATCAAATCATTGATCATTTCACACAAAACTCCAAAAATGGGCCAGACAAAAGTATTGGCACCCTCAGCCTAATACTTGGTTGCTCAACCTTTAGCCAAAATAACTGTGAACAACCGCTTCCGGTAACCATCAATGAGTTTCTTACAATGCTCTGCTGGAATTGTAGACCATTCTTCTTTGGCAAACTGCTCCAGGTCCCTGATATTTGAAGGGTGCCTTCTCCAAACTGCCATTTTGAGATCTCTCCACAGGTGTTCTATGGGATTCAGGCATGGACTCATTGCTGGCCACCTTAGAAGTCTCCAGTGCTTTCTCTCAAACCATTTTATAATGCTTTTGGAAGTGTGTTTTTGGTCATTGTCCTGCTGGAAGACCCATGACCTCTGAGGGAGACCCAGCTTTCTCACACTGGACCCTACATTATGCTGCAAAATTTGTTGGTAGTCTTCAGACTTCATAATGCCATGCACACGGTCAAGCAGTCCAGTGCCAGAGGCAGCAAAGCAACCCCAAAACATCAGGGAATCTCCGCCATGTTTGACTGTAGAGACCGTGTTCTTTTGTTTGAATGCCTCTTTCTTTTTCCTGTACACTCTATGTTGATGCTTTTTCCCAAAAAGCTCTACTTTTGTCTCATCTGACCAGAGAACATTCTTACAAAACGTTTTAGGCTTTCTCAGGTAAGTTTTGGCAAACTCCAGCCTGGCTTTTTTATGTCTCGGGGTAAGAAGTGGGGTCTTCCTGGGTATCCTACCATACAGTCCCTTTTCATTCAGACGCCGACGGATAGTACGGGTTGACACTGTTGTACCCTCGGACTGCAGGGCAGCTTGAACTTGCTTGGATGTTAGTCGAGGTTCTTTATCCACCATCCGCGCAATCTTGCGTTGAAATCTCTCGTCAATTTTTCTTTTCCGTCCACATCTAGGGAGGTTAGCCACAGTGCCATGGGCTTTAAACTTCTTGATGACACTGCGCACGGAAGACACAGGAACATTCAGGTCTTTGGAGATGGACTTGTAGCCTTGAACTTGCTCATGCTTCCTCACAATTTGGTTTCTCAAGTCCTCAGACAGTTCTTTGGTCTTCTTTCTTTTCTCCATGCTCAATGTGGTACACACAAGGACACAGGACAGAGGTTGAGTCAACTTTAATCCATGTTAACTCCCTGCAAGTGTGATTTAGCTATTGACAACACCTGTTAGGTGACACAGGTAAGTTACAGGTGCTGTTAATTACACGAATTAGAGAAGCATCACATGATTTTTCAAACAGTGCCAATACTTTTGTCCACCCCCTTTTTTAGGTTTGGTGTGGAGTTATATCCAATTTGGCTTTAAGACAATCCTTTTTGTGTTTTTTCATTGAAGACAAATTAAATGAAGAGAATAATACCAAAGAATTTGTGATTGCAATCATTTTCAGGAAGAAACTGAGCATTATCTGACAGAATTTTAGGGGTGCCAATACTTTTGGCCACCACTGTATATATATATATATATATATATATATATATATATATATATATATATATATATATAATAAGGGTAAAATTGAAAAAAGTTGAAAAAAATTTTTTTTGGACTTAGTCATTTTTCTGGCGTTTGTCAGACTTTCAGAGAAGGGAAAATGTCAGTGAGCATTCCGATTTCAGTTCCAGACTGATTCGCCCGATGAGTCCTTGATATTTAGTCGTTTTCAGACAATTTGCTAACTTTTTGAAAATTTCACTTTTTGGTGAAAATATCCATTAAATGAGGGAATAATATGTTTGAGGGTACCCCAGGAGAGTTCCAAATGTGTGTGGGTAGAATATATATCCCACGGGGGTAAAATTGAATAAAGTTGAAACATTTTTTTGTTTGTTTTAAGCCATTTTTCCGCCATTTTTCAGACTTTCAGAGAGGGGAAAATATCAGTGAGCATTCCGATTTCAGTTCCAGAGCGATTCGCCCGATGAGTACTTGATATTTAGTCATTTTCAGCCAATTTTATGACTTTTTTAAACATTCACTTTTGGGTGAAAATATCCATTAAATGTGGGAATAATATGTGTGATTGTACTCCAGGAGAGTTCCAAATGTGCTTGGATAGAATATATATCCCACGGGGGTAAAATTGAATAAAGTTGAAAAAAAATTTTTTTTTTTAAGTCATTTTTCCTCCATTTTTCAGACTTTCAGAGAGGTGAAAATATCTGTGAGCATTCCGATTTCAGTTCCAAAGCGATTCGCCCAATGAGTCCTTGATATTTCGTCATTTTCAGCCAATTTTCTGACTTTTTGAAAATTTCACTTTTTGGTGAAAATATCCATTAAATGAGGGAATAATATGTGTGAGGGTACCCCAGGAGAGTTCCAAATGTGTGTGTGTAGAATATATATCCAACAGGGGTACACTTGAAAAAAGTTAAAAAAAAAATTTTTTTTGTACGTAGTCATTTTTCCAGCGTTTGTTAGACTTTCAGAGAGGGGAAAATGTCAGTGAGCATTCCGCTTTCAGTTCCAGAGCGATTCTCCCGATGTTTCCTTGATATTAAGTCGTTTTCAGCCAATTTTGTGACTTTTTGAAAATTTCACTTTTTGGTGAAAATATCCATTAAATGAGGGAATAATATGTGTGAGGGAACCCCAGACGAGTTCCAAATGTGTTTGGGTACAATATCTATATAACGGGGGTAAAATTGAAAAAAGTTGAAAAATTTTTTTGGGGGATTTAGTCATTTTTCCATCGTTTGTCAGACTTTCAGACAGGGGAAAACGTCAGTGAGCGTTCCGATTTCACTTCCAGAGTGATTCGCCCAATGATTCCTTGATATTTAGTTGTTTTCAACCAATTTTCTGACTTTTTGAAAATTTCACTTTTTGGTGGTAATATCCATTAAATGAGGGAATAATATGTGTGAGGGTACCCCAGTAAGTTCCAAATGTGTGTGGGTAGAATATAAATCCCATAGGGGTAAAATTGAAAAAAGTTTAAAAAAAATTTTTGGACTTAGTCATTTTTCCAGCGTTTGTCAGAGTTTCAGAGAGGGGAAAATGTCAGTGAGCGTTCCGATTTCAGTTCCAGAGCAATTCGCCTGATGAGTCTTTGATATTTAGTCATTTTTAGCCAATTTTCTGTCTTTTTGTAAATTTCACTATTTTGGGAAAATATCCACTAAATGAGGGAAAATATGTGCGAGGGTACTCCAGGAGAGTTCCAAATGTTTGTGGGTAGAATATATATCCCACGGGGGTAAAATTGAAAAAAGTTGAAAAATTTTTTTGGGGGACTGTCATTTTTCCGGCATTTTTCAGACTTTCAGAGAGGGAAAAATGTCAGTGAGCGTTCCGAATTCAGTTTCAGAGCAATTCTCCTGATGAGTTCTTGATATTTAGTCATTTTTAGCCATTTTCTGACTTTTTGAAAATTTCACTTTTTTGGGAAAATATCCACTAAATGAGGGAAAAATATGTGTTAGGGTACCGCAGGGGAGTTCCAAATGTGTGTGGGTAGAATATATATATATATAACGGGGTTAAAATTGAAAAAAGTTTAAAAAAATTTTTTTGGGACTTAGTTATTTTTCCATCATTTTTCAGACTTTCGGAGATGGGAAAATGTCAGTGAGACTTCCGATTTCAGTTGCAGAGCAATTCGCCTCATGATATCTTGATATTTAGTCGTTTTTAGCCAATTTTATGACTTTTTGAAAATTTCACTTTTTGGTGAAAATATCCATTAAATGAGGGAATAATATGTGTGAGGGTACCCCAGGAGAGTTGCAAATATGTGTGGGTAGAATATTTATCTATAACGGGGGTAAAATTGAAAAAAGTTTTAAAAAATTTTTTTTGGACTTAGTCATTTTTCCGGCATTTTTCAGAATTTCAGAGAGGGGAAAATGTCAGTGAGTGCTCCGATTTCAGTTCCAGAGCAATTCGCCTGATGAGTTCTTGATATTAAGTCGTTTTTAGCCAATTTTCTGACTTTTTGAAAATTTAATTTTTTGGGAAAATATCCACTAAATTTTTCCGGCGTACCGATTTCAGTTCCAGAGTGATTCGCCCGATGAGTCCTAAATACTAAGTCGTTTTCAGACAATTTTCTGACTTTTTGAAAACTTCACTTTTTGGTGATAATGTCCATTAAATGAGGGAATAATATGTGTGAGGGTACCCCAGGATAGTTCCAAATGTGTGTGGGTAGAATATATACCCCACGGGTGTAAAATTGAAAAAACTTGAAAAAAATTTTTTTTTGACTTAGTCATTTTTCCGGCATTTTTCGGACTTTCAGAGAGGGGAAAATGTCAGTGAGAATTCCGATTTCAGTTGTAGAGCAATTCGCCTGATGAGTTCATGATATTTAGTCGTTTTTAACCAATTTGCTGACAATTTGAAAATTTCACTTTTTGTTGAAAATATCCATTAAATGAGGGAATAATATGTGTGAGGGTACCCCAGGAGAGTTTCAAATGTGTGTGGGTAGAATATATATATATAACGAGGGTAAAATTGAAAAAGTTGAAAAAATTTTTTGGGGACTTAGTCATTTTTCCGGCGTTTGCCAGACTTTCAGAGAAGGGAAAATGTCAGTGAGCATTCTGATTTCAGTTCCAGAGCAATTAGCCTGATGAGCTCTTGATGCTTTTTCGTTTTTAGCCAATTTTCTGACTTTTTGAAAATGTTACTTTATTGGGAAAATATCCACTAAATGAGGGAAAAATATGTGTGAGGGTACCCCAGGAGAGTTCGAAATGTGTGTGGGTAGAATATATATATAACGGGGGTAAAATTTTAAAATGTTGAAAAAAATTTTTTTGGACTTAGTCATTTTTCCGGCGTTTGTCAGACTTTCAGAAAGGGGAAAATGTCAGTGAGCATTCCATTTTCAGTTCCAGAGCGATTCGCCAGTTGAGTCCTTGATATTAAGTCGTTTTCAGACAATTTTCTGACTTTTTGAAAATTTCACTTTTTGGTGAAAATATCCACTAAATGAGGGAAAAATATGTGTGAGGGTACCCCAGGAGAGTTCCAAATGTGTGTGGGTAGAATATATATATATCGGGGGTAAAATTGAAAAAAGTTTTACAATTTTTTTTTGGACTTATTCATTTTTCGTGCGTTTGTCAGACTTTCAGATAGGGGAAAATGTCAGTGACCATTCCGATTTCAGTTTCAGAGCAATTCTCCTGATGAGTTCTTGATTACTAGTCGTTTTTAACCAATTTTCTGACTTTTTGAAAATTTCACTTTTTTTGTGAAAATATCCAGCAAATGAGGAAAAAATATGTGTGAGGGTACCCCAGGAGAGTTCCAAATGTGTGTGGGTAGAATATATATATATAATGGGGGTAAAATTGAAAAAAGTTTAAAAAATTTTTATCTGGACTGTCATTTTTCAAGAGTTTGTCAGACTTTCAGAGAAGGAGAAAACGTCAGTGAGCGTTCCGATTTCAGTTCCAGAGAGATTCGCCTGATGAGTTCTTGTTATTTAGTCATTTTAGCCAATTTTCTGATTTTTTGAAAATTTCACTTTTTTAGTGAAAATATCCACTAAATGAGGGAAAATTCTGTGTGAGGGTACCCCAGGAGAGTTCCAAATGTGTCTGGGTAGAATAGATAAATATAACGAGGGTAAAATTGAAAAAAGTTAAAAAATTTTTTTTGGGGACTTAGTCATTTTTCCTGCGTATCTCAGAGTTACAGAGAGTGGAAAATGTCAGTGAGTGTTCCGATTTCAGTTCCAGAGCTATACGCCCAATGATTCCTTAATATTAAGTCGTTTTCAGCCATTTTTCTGACTTTTTGAAAACTTCACTTTTTGGTGAAAATATCCATTAAATGAGGGAATAATATGTGTGAGGGTACCCCAGGAGAGTTCCAAATGTGTGTGGGTAGAATATATACAGTATATATAATGGGGGTAAAATTGAAAAAAGTTGAAAAAAATTTTTTTTGGACTTAGTCATTTTTCCAGCTTTTGTCACACTTTCAGAGAGGGGAAAATGTCAGTGAGCATTCCGATTTCAGCTCCAGAGCAATTTGCCAGTTGAGTCTTTGATATTAAGTCAATTTCAGCCAATTTTCTGACTTTTTGAAAATTTCACTTTTTTGTGAAAATATCCACTAAATGAGGGAAAAATATGTGTGAGGGTACCCCAGAAGAGTTCCAAATGTGAGTGGGTAGAATATATATATCCAAAGGGTAAAATTGAAAAAAGTTTTATAAAATTTTTTTGGACATATTCATTTTTCCGGCGTTTTTCAGACTTTCAGAGAGGGGAAAATGTCAGTGAGCGTTCCGATTTCAGTTCCATAGCAATTCGCCTGATGAGTCCTTGATATTTAGTCATTTTCAGCCAATTTTCAGAATTTTTGAAAATTTCACTTTTGTTGTGAACATATTCACTAAATGAGGGAAGAATATGTGTGAGGGTACCCCAGGAGAGTTCCAAATGTGTCGGCAGAATATATATCCTACGGGGGTAAAATTGAAAAAAGTTTAAAAAAATTTTTTGGGGGACTTAGTCATTTTTCCGGCATTTGTCAGACTTTCAGAGAGGGGAAAATGTCAGTGAGCGTTCTGATTTCAGTTCCATAGCAATTCACCTGATGAATCCTTGATATTTAGTCGTTTTCAGCCAATTTTCTGACTTTTTGAAAATTTCACTTTTTTTTAATAATATCCATTAAATGTGGGAGTAATATGTGTGAGGGTACCCCAGGACAGTTACAAATGTGTGTGGGTAGAATATATATCCCACGGGGGTAAAATTGAAAAAAGTTGAAAACAAAAATTTTATGGACTTAGTCATTTTTCTGGCATTTGTCAAACTTTCAGAGAGGGGAAAATGTCAGTGAGCGTTCCAATTTCTGTTCCAGAGCATTTCACCTGATGAGTCCTTGATATTTAGGCGTTTTTAGCTAATTTTCGGACTTTTTGAAAATTTCACTTTTTGGTGAAAATATCAATTAAATGAGGGAATATTATGTGTGAGGGTACAACAGGAGAGTTCCAGATGTGTTTGGGTAGAATATATATCCCACGGGGGTAAAATTGAAAAAAGTTGAAAAAAAAATTTTTGGGGAGTCATTTTTCCCATGTTTGTCAGACTTTCAGAGAGGAGAAAATGTCAGTGAGCGTTCCGATTTCATATCAAGAGCAATTCTCTTGATGTGTTCTTGATATTTAGTCATTTTTAGCCAATTTTTTGACTTTTTGAAAATTTCACTTTTTTGGGAAAATATTCACTAAATGAGGGTAAAATATGTGTGAGGGTACCCCAGGTGAGTTCCAAATGTGTTTGGGTAGATTATATATATATAACGGGGGTAAAATTGAAAAAAGTTGAAAAAAAAATTTTGGGGACTTATTAATTTTTCCGATGTTTGTCAGACTTTCAGAGAGGGGAAAATGTCAGTGAGCGTTCCGATTTCAGTACCAGAGCAATTCGCCTGATGAGTTCTCGATATTTAGTCGTTTGTAGCCAATTTTCTGACTTTTTGAAAATTTCACTTTTTGGTGAAAATATCCATTAAATGAGGGAATAATATGTGTGAGGGTACCCCAGGAGAGTTCCAAATGTGTGTGGGTAGGAAATATATCCCACGGGGTTAAATTGAAGAAAGTTGAAAAATCTTTTTTTGGACTAAGTCATTTTTCCGGCATTTGTCAGACCTTCAGAGAGGGGAAAATGTCAGTGACCGTTCTGATTTCAGTTCCAGAGCAATTCGCCTGATGAGTTCTTGATTACTAGTCGTTTTTAGCCAATTATCTGACTTTTTGAAAATTTCACTTTTTTTGTGAAAATATCCACTAAATGAGGAAAAAATATGTGTGAGGTTACCCCAGGAGAGTTCCAAATGTGTTCGGGTAGAATATATATATATAACGGGGGTAAAATTGAAAAAAAAAAAAATAAAAAATTCTTTAGACTTATTAATTTTTCTGGCTTTTGTCAGACTTACAGAGAGGGGAAAATGTCAGTGAGCGTTTTGATTTAAGTTCCAGAGCGATTCGCCCGATGAGTCCTTAATAGTGTTGAGCGATACCTTCCGATATCAGGAAATATCGTATCGGATTGGATCGGGCCGATACCCAAAAAGTATCGGATATCGCCGATTCCGATACCGGAAACCAATGCAAGTCTATGGGACACAAATATCGGAATGAAAATAAACCCTTTCTTTCCTTGTAGGTTAATTCTACATGAAGGAAAACAACTAAGAATAATGTAGAATGACATGAAAAGCCGGCAATTCATCAGCGGCATTCACCGGTACCCGACAATTTACAACAGAAAGAATAGAGCTTCACACATAGATTAGATAGATAGAAACATGTCAGTCACATATATATGAAGTACAGTGACAGTGTTGCTTACTGTACTTGTCATTTAGTGTAAAGGATTTATTAAAAAAAATATTAGTGTTTTCGTGCACCGTCTCTTTAAAAAAGCCGGCCGGCAATTCAGCATCTGTACCCGACAATTTATAACAGACAGAATAGAGCTTCACACATAGATTAGATAGATAGAAACATGTCAGTCACATATATAAGAAGTACAGTGACAGTGTTGATTACTGTACTTGTCATTTAGTGTTAAAATAAAGGATTTATTTTAAAAAAAATTGGCGTGGGGTTCCCCTTAATTTTAGTCTCTAGCGGAGGTTAAGCAGACGGCTGGGGCAAATGTTTGAAGCCTGGGAAGGGGGTAATACCCACGGAGCTTCCCAGGCTACTAATATCAGCCCCCAGCTGAATACCTAGCCTTTACTAGCTATTAAAATGGGGGAACCCCCCCAAAAAAATAACGTGGGGTCCCCCCTAATTTAATAGCTAGCACAGGCTAGGCAGACAGCTGGGGGCTGATATTAATAGCCCAGGAAGGGTGCCATGAATATTGGCCCCCTCCCAGGCTAGAAACACCAGCCGTCAGCCGCCCCAGAAATGGCGCATCCATAGGATGCGCCAATTCTGGCACTTAGCCTCACTCTTCCACGCTGCCCTGGTGCGGTGGCAGGGGGTAATAGGGTTGGGGTTGATGTCAGCTTATAATGCCAGCTGACATCAAGCCCAGGTTAGTAATGGAGAGGCGTCTATAAGACACCCCCATTACTAACCCCATAGTCAAAGTTAAAAGAAAACACAAACACCCAGAATAAAGTCCTTTAATTGAAATAAAGACACAATTCTTTATTGTTCTAAATTAAACCATACTTACCATCACGCCCATTCCAGCTGAAGCCAACGATCTCCTGCAATAAAAGTAAAATAATAAAGCAACCTCATCCTTACCTTTCCATGGTTCCCACGACAGCTTCAGCTCTGCTACATCGAGATGACAGGCTGGACCGCAGCAGAACGCTGCCATCAAGCCTGTCATCCCGCAGACACTGAGAAGCGCAGGCATGCTTGCGCTCCTCAGTGTCTCTCTGTGACGTCATCCAGATGAGCCGAGTTCATGTCCAATGAACTCAGCTCACCTCATGCACGTCACTGACAGCGTGGGAAAATTCTCCTGCACTCAGCGCTTCAGCGTGAGAATTCTCCCAAGCTGTCAGTGACATACATGAGGTGAGGTCATGTTCAATGAACTCAGCTCACCTCATGCACGTCACTGACAGCGTGGGAAAATTCTCACGCTGAAGCTCTGAGTGCAGGAGAATTTTCCCACGCTGTCAGTGACGTACATGAGGTGAGCTGAGTTCATTGGACATGACCTCGGCTCATCTGGATGCCGTCACAGCCAGACACTGAGGAGTGGAAGTATGCCTGCGCTTCTCAGTGTCTGCGGGATGACAGGATGGATGGCAGCGTTCTGCTGCGGTCCAGCCTGTCATCTCGATGTAGCAGAGCTGAAGCTGTCGTGGGAGCCATGGAAAGGTAAGGATGATGTTGCTTTATTATTTTACTTTTATTGCAGGAGATCGTTGGCTTCAGCTGGAATGGGCGTGATGGTAAGTATGGTTTAATTTAGAACAATAAAGAATTTTGTGTTTATTTCAATTAAAGGACTTTTTTCTGGGTGTTGTGTTTTTTTAAATACTTTACTAGAAATTCATGGTGGTCATGTCTAATATTGGCGTGACCCCATGAATTTCGGGCTTAGGGCCAGCTGATAATGCCAAGCTGGCCTTAACCCCTTTATTACCCAGTGAGCCACCGCACCAGGGCCCTGGATGAGTTGGGTACAGCGCCAGAAGATGGCGCTTCTATGAACGCGCCATTTTCTGGGGCGGCTGCGGACTGCAATTTGCAGCGGGGGTGGCCCAGAAAGCTTGGGTCTCCCTGCGCTGCGGATTCCAGCCCCCAGCTGCCTAGTTGTATCTGGCTGGGCACAAAAATAGGGCGAAGCCCCACGCATTTTTTTTTTAAATTATTTCATGAAATTCATGGAATAATTAAGAAAAAAAGGGCTTCCCTATATTGTTGTGTCCAACCAGGTACAAATAGGCAGCTGGTGGTTGGGGGCAGCCCATTCCTGCCTGCTGTACCTGGCTGGACACAAATATAGTGCGAAGCCCCACGTCAATTTTTTTTTAATTATTTCATGAAATAATTTTTTTAAAAAAGGGCTTCCCTATATTGTTGTGTCCGGCCAGGTACAAATAGGCAGCTGGTGGTTGGGGGCAGCCTGTTCCTGCCTGCTGTACCTGGCTGGACACAAATATAGGGCGAAGCCCCACGTCAATTTTTTTTAAAATAAATCCTTTATTTTAACACTAAATGACATTTGAGGAGTTAATAAAGATGCAGTCCCTAAATTATTATTTATTTTTTAATTAATTTTTCCCAAAACTTTTGACGTGGGCTTCGCCATATTTTTGTATGCCAGCCAGGTACAGCATCCAGCTTCTATGAACGCGCCATTTTCCGGGGTGGCTGCGGACTGCAATTTTCAGCGGGGGGGGGGGGCAGAAAGCTTGGGACTCCCTGCGCTGCAGATTCCATCCCCCAGCTGCCTAGTTGTACCTGGCTGGACACAAAAATAGGGAGAAGCTTCACTTATTTTTTTTTTTTAATTATTTCATGAAATTCATGAAATAATTAAGAAAAAAAGGGCTTCCCTATATTGTTGTGTCCAACCAGGTACAAATAGGCAGCTGGTGGTTGGGGGCAGCCCGTTCCTGCCTGCTGTACCTGGCTGGACACAAATATAGTGCGAAGCCCCACGTAAATTTTTTTTAAATCATTTCAGGAAATTCATGAAATAATTTAAAAAAATTTATGTGGGGCTTCGCCCTATATTTGTGTCCAGTCAGGTACAGCAGGCAGGAACGGGCTGCCCCCAACCACCAGCTGCCTATTTGTACCTAGCCGGACACAACAATATAGGGAAGCCCTTTTTTTCTTAATTATTCCATGAATTTCATGAATTTTAAAAAAAAAAACGTGGAGCTTCGACCTATTTTTGTGTCCAGCCAGGTACAACTAGGCAGCTGGGGGCTGGAATCTGCAGCGCAGGGAGGCCCAAGCTTTCTGGGCCCCACCCGCTGCAAATTGCAGTCCGCAGCCGCCCCGGAAAATGGCGCGTTCATAGAAGCGCCATCTTCTGGCGCTGTACCCAACTCATCCAGGGCCCTGGTGCGGTGGCTCACTGGGTAATAAAGGGGTTAAGGCCAGCTTGGCATTATCAGCTGGCCCTAAGCCCGAAATTCATGGGGTCACGCCAATATTAGACATGACCACCATGAATTTCTAGTAAAGTATTTAAAAAAAACACAAACACCCAGAAAAAGTCCTTTAATTGAAATAAACACACAATTCTTTATTGTTCTAAATTAAACCATACTTACCATCACGCCCATTCCAGCTGAAGCCAACGATCTCCTGCAATAAAAGAAAAATAATAAAGCAACCTCATCCTTACCTTTCCATGGCTCCCACGACGGCTCCAGCTCTGCTACATCGAGATGACAGGCTGGACCGCAGCAGAACGCTGCCATCCAGCCTGTCATCCCGCAGACACTGAGAAGCGCAGGCATACTTCCACTCCTCAGTGTCTGGCTGTGACGGCATCCAGATGAGCCGACAATGAACTCGGCTCACCTCATGTACGTCACTGACAGCGTGGGAGAATTCTCCTGCACTCAGCGCTTCAGCGTGAGAATTTTCCCACGCTGTCAGTGACGTGCATGAGGTGAGGTCATGTCCAATGAACTCGGCGCACCTCATGCACGTCACTGACAGCGTGGGAGAATTCTCACGCTGAAGCGCTGAGTGCAGGAGAATTTTCCCACGCTGTCAGTGACGTGCATGAGGTGAGCTGAGTTCATTGGACCTGACCTCGGCTCATCTGGATGACGTCACAGAGAGACACTGAGGAGCGCAAGCATGCCTGCGCTTCTCAGTGTCCGCGGGATGACAGGCTGGATGGCAGCGTTCTGCTGCGGTCCAGCCTGTCATCTCGATGTAGCAGAGCTGAAGCTGTCCTGGGAACCATGGAAAGGTAAGGATGAGGTTGCTTTATTATTTTACTTTTATTGCAGGAGATCGTTGGCTTCAGCTGGAATGGGCGTGGCGGTAAGTATGGTTTAATTTAGAACAATAAAGAATTGTGTCTTTATTTCAATTAAAGGACTTTTTCTGGGTGTTTGTGTTTTTTTTAAATACTTTACTAGAAATTCATGGCGGTCATGTCTAATATTGGCGTGACCCCATGAATTTCGGGCTTAGGACCAGCTGATAATGCCAAGCTGGCCTTAACCCCTTTATTACCCAGTGAGCCACCGCAATAGGGCCCTGGATGAGTTGGGTACAGCGCCAGAAGATGGCGCTTCTATGAACGCGCCATTTTCCGGGGCGGCTGCGGACTGCAATTTGCAGCGGGTGGGGCCCAGAAAGCTTGGGTCTCCCTGCGCTGCAGATTCCAGCCCCCAGCTGCCTAGTTGTACCTGGCTGGACACAAAAATAGGGCGAAGCGCCACACATTTTTTTTTTTAATTATTTCATGAAATTCATGGAATAATTAAGAAAAAAAGGGCTTCCCTATATTGTTGTGTCCGGCTAGGTACAAATAGGCAGCTGGTGGTTGGGGGCAGCCCGTTCCTGCCTGCTGTACCTGGCTGGACACAAATATAGGGCGAAGCCCCACATAATTTTTTTTTAATTATTTCATGAATTTCCTGAAATAATTAAAAAAAAATTGACGTGGGGCTTCACACTATATTTGTGTCCAGCCAGGTACAGCAGGCAGGAACGGGCTACCCCCAACCACCAGCTGCCTATTTGTACCTGGCCAGACACAACAATATAGGGAAGCCCTTTTTTTCTTAATTATTCCATGAATTTCATGAAATAATTAAAAAAAAAAAAAACGTGGAGCTTCTCCCTATTTTTGTGTCCAGCCAGGTACAACTAGGCAGCTGGGGGATGGAATCTGCAGCGCAGGGAGGCCCAAGCTTTCTGCCCCCCCCCCCCGCTGAAAATTGCAGTCCGCGGCCGCCCCGGAAAATGGCGCGTTCATAGAAGCTGGATGCTGTACCTGGCTGGCATACAAAAATATGGCGAAGCCCACGTCAAAAGTTTTGGGAAAAATTCATTAAAAAATAAATAATAATTTAGGGACTGCATCTTTATTAAGTCCTTAAATGTCATTTAGTGTTAAAATAAAGGATTTATTTTAAAAAAAAATGGCGTGGGATCCCCCATAATTTTAGTCTCTAGCGGAGGTTAAGCAGACGGCTGGGGCAGATGTTTGAAGCCTGGGAAGGGGGTAAAACCCACGGAGCTTCCCAGGCTACTAATATCAGCCCCCAGCTGAATACCTAGCCTTTACTAGCTATTAAAATGGGGGACCCCCCCCAAAAAAATGACGTGGGGTCCCCCCTATTTTAATAGCTAGCAAAGGCTAGGCAGACAGCTGGGGGCTGATATTAATAGCTCAGGAAGGGTGCCATGAATATTGGCCCCCTCCCAGGCTAGAAACACCAGCCGTCAGCCCCCCCAAGAAATGGCGCATCCATATGATGCGCCAATTCTGGCACTTAGCCTCGCTCTTCCACGCTGCCCTGGTGCGGTGGCAGGGGGTAATAGTGGTGGGGTTCATGTCAGCGCCAGCTGCCATGAAGCCCAGGTTAGTAATGATGGCCGTCTATATGACACCCCCATTACTAACCTACAAAGTGTTAAAAAGAAAAAACACACTACACCCAGAAAAAAATAATTTATTTGAAATAAAACACCATTTTATTTAATTCTTAGTTTACTAAAAAAAAAATAGTTACCTGTCCACGTTCCTGCGCTGATCTCCCATGCACAGCTGTCACATCTGGAGATGGTGACAGCTGTGCATGGCTGCTGTAAGCTCACGCTGCCGGGAACACGTCCGCTCCCGGCAGCGGGAGCCACTGACTGAGGTCACCGGAGTGCATTCAGGCAGCGCAGCTCCGGAGACCTCCTTTACGGCAGTGCTGTACCGTGGGAATTTCTCACGATACAGCAGTGCCGTAAAGGAGCTAACCGGAGCAGCGCTGCCTGAACTCCGGTGAACCCTTACGGCCCCGTCATTCTAGCGGCGGCAGCGGTTCAGAGCGGTCACATTCTATGTGGCTGCTCTGAACTGGAGATCTTCGTGGGACACTCGTGGACTGCTACGGAGGGGTAAGGATAAGGTTGTGGTTTATTGTTTTATATTTTATTACAGGAGATCGCTGGCTTCGGGGAATTAGGTGTCTAGGTGAGTATAGGTGTAGTTTTTTATTTTTTACTTTATTTTAGGTGGCGATCGGCGGGGACAGGTAATGTATGAACTAATTTATTTAGGTAACCACTGGCCACCAATGACATGTATTTAAAATTTATTGGGGACACAGTAGGGCAATTTAAATAGCAGGATCAGGCTGATGGGAACTACTGCTCCCATCGAGCTGATCCTGCTGGCAGGAGTGGACGGGGGACAGACATAGGCCGATGGGAGTAGTAGTGTCACATCGGCCTATGTCTGCCTGCACGCACACACCCGCACACACACCGCACACACACCCGCACACACACCCCGCACACACACCCGCACACACACCCCGCACACACACACACCCCGCACACACTAATCATGACGGGCTGATGGTCTGGGAGGTGAGGCTGACCTGTGCGGCCGTGGGAAAGTTCATGTGAGTTCATGCAGTCAAGCATGAACTCACATGAACCCTCCGAGGGCACCGCGGCTACTTCAAATGAACAGCTGATCGGCATCACCTGATACCTCAGCTGTTCATTTGAAATAACCGGCGGGAAAGCGCAGCACAGAACGGGAAAGCCGGCGGTGAAGTCTTTTCACTGCCGGCTTCCCCGCCCGGGTCCTTCGCTCCTTGGTGCTGCGCTCCCCGCCCGGTCCTAATTTACGATTGGGATTGGAGGTGGCGAGGGGAGCGGAGGATCGGGGTGGGAGGCTGCGGGGAAGCAGTATGGGGCTGCGTGATTGTTTAAAAGCCGGCGGCTTTTTACCGCGCGCCGGCTATTAAACAATCAGGAGAATTCTCCCACGCTGGGATGGCATTCTGATGACAAGCTGAATCGCAGCTGAGCGCTGCCATCCAGCTTGTCATCCTTCACAGACACTGCAGAGCGCAGGCATTATGGGAACTTCCGATTCCGGTATTCGATATTATAAAAGTATCGGAATTAAGTATCGGAATTCCGATACAGTGAATATCGGCCGATACCCGATATTTCAGTATCGGAATGCTCAACACTAAGTCCTTAATACTAAGTCGTTTTCAGCCAATTTTCTGACTTTTGGAAAACGTTACTTTTTGGTGAAAATATCCATTCAATGAGGGAATAATATGTGTGAGGGTACCCCAGGAGAGTTCCAAATGTGTGTGGGTAGAATATATATATAACGGGGGTAAAATTGAAAAAAGTTTAAAAAAAAAATTTTTAGACTTAGTTTTTTATCTGGCGTTTTTCAGACTTTCAGAGAGAGGAAAATGTCAGTGAGCGTTCCGATTTCAATTGCAGTGCAATTCACCTGATGAGTTCTTGATATTTAGTCGTTTTTAACCAATTTGCTGACTTTTTGAAAATTTCACTTTTTGGTGAAAATATCCATTAAATGAGGGAATAATATGCGTGAGGGTACCCCAGGAGAGTTCCAAATGTGTGTGGGTAGAATATATATATAATGGGGGTAAAATTGAAAAACGATGAAAAGAAAATTTTTTAGACTTAGTCATTTATCTGGCGTTTTTCAGACTTTCAGAGAGGGGAAAATGTCAGTGAGCGTTCCGATTTTTGTTCCAGAGCAATTTGCCTGATGAGTTCTTGATACTTAATCAGTTTTAGCCAATTTTCTGACTTTTTGAAAATTTCACTTTTTGGTGAAAATATCCATTAAATGAGGGAATAATATGTGTGAGGGTACAACAGTTGAGTTCCAATGTGTGTGGGTAGAATATATATCCCACGGGGGTAAAATTGAAAAAAGTTGAAAAAAAATTTTTTTTTGGACTTAGTCATTTTTCCGATGTTTGTCAGACTTTCAGAGAGGGGAAAATGTTATTGAGCGTTCTGATTTCAGTTCCAGAGCAATTCGCCTGATGAGTTCTTGATATTTAGTCGTTTGTAGCATATTTTCTGAATTTTTGAAAATGTCAGTTTTTGGTGAAAATATCCATTAAATGAGGGAATAATATGTGTGAGGGTACCCCAGGAGAGTTCTAAATGTGTGTGGGTAGAATATATATATAACGGGGGTAAAATTGAAAAAAGTTGAAAAAAATTTCTTTAGACTTATTCATTTTTCTTGCGTTTGTCGGACATTCAGAGAGGGGAAAATGTCAGTGAGCGTTCCGATTTCAGTTCCAGAGCGATTCGCCCGTTGAGTCCTTGATATTTAGTCGTTTTCAGCCAATTTTCTGACTTTTTGAAAATTTCACTTTTAGGTGAAAATATCCATTAAATGAGGGAATGACATGTGTGAGGGTACCCCAGGAGAGTTGCCAATGTGTGTGGGAAGAATATATATATATAACGAGGGTAAAATTTAAAAAAGTTGAAAAATTTTTTTTTGCTCTTAGTCATTTTTCCGGCATTTTTCAGACTTCTAGAGAGGGGAAAATGTCAGTGAGCGTACCGATTTCAGTTCCAGAGCGATTCGCCCGATGAGTCCTTAATAGTGTTGAGCGAGCACTAAAATGCTCGGGTGCTCGAAGCTCTGGCCGAGCTCGCCTTGATACTCGGGTGCTCGACCCGAGCAACGAGCCCAATGTTAGTCTATGGGAGACTCGAGCATTTTTGCGGTGGCACCCCCGGCAGTCTTTTAAAAGCCTAACAAGTGCCCAAAACTATAGTGACAGTGCTCAAATGACATGGCAACAGCATGGGGATCGCCCCAGGAAGCATTTCTGACCCCCAGGTCACTGCTGTCAACAACGTGGTCAGAGGTATTAAGCCACTTTTACAGGCTCACAATAAAACGTTCAAAAACGAAACTGAAACTTTTTTCCTGTGAAATACGTTAAGTAACATCCTTTCCAGGGTAAAGACTTGTGTATAAGTAAAAATAAATGACCAAAAACAAAAATACTCCTCCACACCTTCGGCTATGTTCACAAGTAGCATTTTTTATGCGTTTTTGCACTTTTGTATTGCTTTCAACTATGACAAATGCATTCACCGTGAAATGTCATTTTAACATTTTACAACCTTATCTGGCCATGTGCTGTGTGACACATGCATAAAGTGCTGAAAAGACAAGGGAACAGCATGGGGAAGACCCCTGGAAGCATCTCTGACTCCCAGGTCACTGTCTAAAAGTGTGCCCATCATAAGTGATCCTTACCGCATCAGAAGATGCAGACTTGCAACTACCCTCATGCAAGTTCTAGTCCCAGGGATGTGTTCAATTGTACCTCCCCCATTCCTTGCAATACAAGCAAAAGTATGCAGCCTGCCACCCACCCACCCCCAGGCTGCAATACCATACTGCTTGCTTGCTTGAACTTGAAATTGGGCCTTTTAGGCATGTGGAGGTGGAATCTGGCCACCACGTCATGGCTTTGTTGGCAGCCTGGAATCCATACTCAGTCCCCAACCGCCCGGCGGCCGGGTGTCCATACTCGGTCCCTAGCCGCCCCGCGGCCGGGTGTCCACACATGGTCCCCAGCCGCCTGGGGGCAGCAGGGTGTCCATAAACGGTCCCCAGCCGCCCCTATTTCTCCTTGGAACATCCCCCCACACACTTTTCTTAGCCCGGCCTGCTTTAGGCAGCATTTGACGAGCCCACCAGAGAACCAGACTCCTCCGGTGGGCCCTGACTTCTCCATCGGTGGAGTTGAGAGTGCCAAGGTGAGGAGCATGATGATGATGACAAAAGTTAGCATCTGCTATGTTTTCTTTTAATGCAAGTGTAAGTGTGCAGCCTGCCACCCACCCACCCCAAGACTGCAATTCCATACTGCTAGCTTGCACTTGAAATGGGGCCTTTTAGTTTGGAGGAGGCCAAAGCTGGCCACTACCTCATGGCTGCTTCGGCAGCGAGGTATCCATACTCAGTCCCCAGCCACCCATATTTGTCCTGTGTGCCTTATACATAAGATTAAGCACGTATACCAAAACATTACCTGTGCCCTCCCCAGTGCATTTAGTGGGAAGGAGAGCCTATTCCGCTTTAGTGTGTGCATGCCAAACCCCTGTTCATGGTACATGCAAAGATGCCTCCCACCTTGCACCTGTCATTGCAGACTTGCAACTATCCCCATTCAAGTCCTTGTCCCAGGACAGTGTTCAATTGTACCTCTCCCATTCCTTGCAATGCAAGCGCAAGTATGCAGCCTGCCACTCAACCACCCCCAGGCTGCAATACCATACTGCTTGCTTGCTTGCACTTTTAGGCATGTGGAGGTGGAATCTGGCCACCACGCCATGGCTGTGTCGGCGGCCTGGTATCCATACTCAGTCCCCAGCCGCCTGGTGGCCGGGTGTCCCCGCTTGCTCCCCATCCTCCAGGGGGTGGCCGGGTGTCCATACTCGGTCCCCAGCCACCCCTATTTGTCCCGGTAACCTTTCCCACACCTTTCCTAGCCTGGCCTGCTTTAGGGCAGTATTGGCCGAGCCCACCGGACTATCAGACTCCTCCGGTGGGCCCTGGCTTCTCCATCAGGGAAGTTGAGAGTGCCAAGGTGAGGAGCATGATGAGGATGATAGAAGTTAGCATCTGCTTTGTTTTGTTGTAATGCAAGCGCGTGTATGTAGTAGCGGCTAGGCCTGAGGTAGTCAGCGTTTTGGCGCATATCCTACCTCCTCCGAGGATTGCTGGATGTTTTCCTGCTACTATCCAAGTTCTATGACTCCAATTAAAACAAAGCTTCAGGTGATAAATGATGGATGAGGTAGTGGCAAAGGAGAAAGAGCAGGAGGAACAGGGACCATTCACATCAATATCAGGCCAGTCAACCAGATATGTCTTGTAGGATATGTTTCTGTAGCAAAAGGAGCGGTTCGGCTACACAGTTATAGGGCATACAGTGAGTGCAATGCCTACCAAAAATTTCGAGCCACTCCAATGCCCCTTGGAAATGACATGGAGGTCAGAGGGCGTTAACTAAACCTTCTTTTCCATTTATAGCAACTGGGTCTCCTGTGCACTGTTGGCCTAAGCAGTGAATGGAAGGCTTTCCAAAAATTATGAGGAACTGCAATGCCCCTTACAAGAGCCATGTGTGGCACCCCAGGGGTCTGGTCACCACAGTAATAGAGATATTACGTCGGAGAGCAAGTGGGAGGTTTCCTGGTCAGGATCCCTTAAACATGCAACATCCTCCTGCCCCAATCCTGGGAGGGGAGAATTCTGCCCTTATAAACTGGATCTGGGGCGGGGTTGAAAGAGTCAGAGAACAGTCAGAGTCAGAATGAGAGCAAGGGAAAGCAACAGCAATGAGCTCTGTAGGAGCTAGGAGCTAAAGACCAGGGGCTGGAAGCTGAGCAGAGCTCGCCCTGGCAGAGGACAATAGGAAGCGGACACAGGAGTCAGAAGCTGTGAGAACTTATATATCCAGCAGCAGAAACCAGCCGGCAGGGGATTTCAGGTCCTCTGGTCATAGAAGCCCGGAGGCTCAGTCACAAGCAAGGGACCATCACTGCCATCGTGGAGCGGAGGCTAACAGAAGGCCCCAAGTCACCAGCCATACGGGTGAGCACTACACGGTACACTCAGGGACATGGGCTACTTCTACCCGCTTACAGCAAGGTAGCCAGGAAGAGTGCAGACAGACGGGGAGGCCTACAGCTCCACCTGGCCAGGGGAACTCCTGCTTGCTCACAGACTGACCAGGCCTCTTATGCTAGCCAGCACTCCCGGGAGGGTCTAACTTATAATCTTCAGTAAAGACCCTGAACTGCACTGCAAAGACTCTGAGTCATTCCTGCTGCGCTCTTGCACCATCACCCCCATCATCCACACTCACTGCCCTGAGGCTATACTCCTCCCGAGGGGAGTTATCCCATTCAGCGGTCTTCCTCGCAGCGGTGGTACTCCCTGACCGCAATCCACGGGTGGCGCAGTCGGACAATTAACCTCAAAAAAGACTGCTACTGGTTTGACCAGCCTGAGCCATGGGAACGGGTCACTGCCACGGAGACTACAGACCCCAGAGACCCGGCACCGGGTATCCCACACACGTGTACACACGGCCCAGGGGGTGCGTCACATGCAGTACAGCATATTACAAACATAAGTCCCATTATTGGGGAGTGGATGTCCCATGGTATTTGCTTATGCTTTCCAAGCAAAAGCTGCCAAAAATTAGGACGGAGCAACTTGCAATGCCCCTTACAAGAGCCATGCAGTACAGCATATTACAAACATAAGTCCCATTATTGGGGAGTGGGTGTCCCATAGTATTTGCTTATGCTTTCCCAGCAAAAGCTGCCAAAAATTAGGACGGAGCAACTTGCAATGCCCCTTACAAGAGCCATGCAGTACAGCATATTACAAACATAAGTCCCATTAATGGGGAGTGGGTGTCCCATAGTATTTGTTTATGTTTTCCCAGCAAAAGCTGGCAAAAATTAGGACGGAGCAACTTGCAATGCCCCTTACAAGAGCCATGCAGTACAGCATATTACAAACATAAGTCCCATTATTGGGGAGTGGGTGTCCCATAATATTTGCTTATGCTTTCCCAGCAAAAGCTGCCAAAAATTAGGACGGAGCAACTTGCAATGCCCCTTACAAGAGCCATGCAGTACAGCATATTACAAACATAAGTCCCATTATTGGGGAGTGGGTGTCCCATAGTATTTGCTTATGCTTTCCCAGCAAAAGCTGCCAAAAATTAGGACGGAGCAACTTGCAATGCTCCTTGCAAGAGCCATGCAGTACAGCATATTACAAACATAAGTCCCATTATTGGGGAGTGGGTGTCCCATAGTATTTGCTTATGCTTTCCCAGCAAAAGCTGCCAAAAATTAGGACGGAGCAACTTGCAATGCCCCTTACAAGAGCCATGCAGTACAGCATATTACAAACATAAGTCCCATTATTGGGGAGTGGGTGTCCCATAGTATTTGCTTATGCTTTCCCAGCAAAAGCTGCCAAAAATTAGGACGGAGCAACTTGCAATGCTCCTTGCAAGAGCCATGCAGTACAGCATATTACAAACATAAGTCCCATTATTGGGGTGTGGGTGTCCCATAGTATTTGCTTATGCTTTCCCAGCAAAAGCTGCCAAAAATTAGGACGGAGCAACTTGCAATGCCCCTTACAAGAGCCATGCAGTACAGCATATTACAAACATAAGTCCCATTATTGGGGAGTGGGTGTCCCATAGTATTTGCTTATGCTTTCCCAGCAAAAGCTGCCAAAAATTAGGATGGAGCAACTTGCAATGCCCCTTACAAGAGCCATGCAGTACAGCATATTACAAACATAAGTCCCATTATTGGGGAGTGGGTGTCCCATAGTATTTGCTTGTGCTTTCCCAGCAAAAGCTGCCAAAAATAAGGACGGAGCAACTTGCAATGATCCTTGCAAGAGCCATGCAGTACAGCATATTACAAACATAAGTCCCATTATTGGGGAGTGGGTGTCCCATAGTATTTGCTTATGCTTTCCCAGCAAAAGCTGCCAAAAATTAGGACGGAGCAACTTGCAATGCCCCTTACAAGAGCCATGCAGTACAGCATATTACAAACATAAGTCCCATTATTGGTGAGTGGGTGTCCCATAGTATTTGCTTATGCTTTCCAAGCAAAAGCTGCCAAAAATTAGGACGGAGCAACTTGCAATGCCCCTTACAAGAGCCATGCAGTACAGCATATTACAAACATAAGTCCCATTATTGGGGAGTGGGTGTCCCATAGTATTTGCTTATGCTTTCCCAGCAAAAGCTGCCAAAAATTAGGACGGAGCAACTTGCAATGCCCCTTACAAGAGCCATGCAGTACAGCATATTACAAACATAAGTCCCATTATTGGGGAGTGGGTGTCCCATAGTATTTGCTTATGCTTTCCCAGCAAAAGCTGCCAAAAATTAGGACGGAGCAACTTGCAATGCCCCTTACAAGAGCCATGCAGTACAGCATATTACAAACATAAGTCCCATTACTGGGGAGTGGGTGTCCCATAGTATTTGCTTATACTTTCCAAGCAAAAGCTGCCAAAAATTAGGATGGAGCAACATGCAATGCCCCTTGCAAGAGCCATGCAGTACAGCATTTACAAACATAAGTTCCATTATTGGGGAGTGGGTGTCCCATAGTATTTGCTTATGCCTTGCAAGCAAAAGCTGCCAAAAATAAGGACGGAGGAACTTGCAATGCTGGCACCCTGGTGGTATAGTGGTGGTGGAGGCTGAGGATAAGGAATAGAACATTAAACAGCCAAAACGAGGAAGCGTATACCCATGTGTGGGTGTGAAGCGGTGCATGTGAATACACCTCCCGAAATAACACAGTGGATTTGACTTTATGTTACTCTGCTATCATTTGGTGGTGATGAGAAGTCTGTCCCAATCCAGCCCTTGTTCATTTTGATAAGGGTCAGCTTGTCAGCATTGTCAGTTGACAGGCGAGTGCGCTTATCAGTTATAATTCCACCAGCGGCACTAAAAATACGCTCAGATAACACACTAGCGGCAGGGCAGGCCAGGACCTCCAAGGCGTACAGAGCGAGTTCATTCCAAGTGTCCAGCTTGGATACCCAAAAATTAAAAGGCACAGAGGAATCACGGAGGACGCTGGTACGATCGGCAAGGTACTCCCTCACCATCTTTTGAAACTTTCCACTCCTTGTGAGAGTACCCCGCGCCTCAGGGCCTGTAAGCTGGGCGGGTGTCAGAAAACTGTCCCAGAACGTTGACAGTGTTCCCCTGCCTCTGCTGGATTGGAGTTGCATCTCTCTCGCCTGTACGCCTTGGTTGGGCAACGAACTGTGACCTCTGCCGCTAGCGTGTACAGATGGGAATTTTTTTAAGAGTTCTGCAGCAAGGGCCTTTTGGTATTGCCTCATTTTTGTAGACCTCTCCACCTCAGGAATAAGAGAGTGAAAGTTCTCCTTGTAGCGGGGTCTACAAGTGTCACCAACCAGTAATGACTGTCACCCAACATTTTGACAACGCGATGGTCACGGTTAAGGCAGCGTAACATAAAGTCAGCCATGCGTGCCAGACTGGTAACGGGCAAGATTTCCGTGTCCTCACCAAGATGATGACTGACCATGCTCTCCTCCTCCTCCTCTTCCTCCTCCCCCCTGTCCTCAGGCCACCCACGCTGAACCGACGGTATGACACTTGTACAGGTACTAACGTCTACAACGCATGATAGCAGCTCCTGTTCTTCCTCCTCCTCCTCCTCCTCTCCCTCATTGTCCCCCAATGCACGTTGGGATGAGATGAGGCTAGGCTGTGTTTAATCGCCCGCTACAGCTTCTTGATCCATCTCATCATACTCTGGCTGCAATGCCTCCTCTTTAATTCTCTGCAGAGAGCGTTGCAAAAGACAGACAAGTGGGATGCTGACACTAATGATGGCATCATCGCCACTCACCATCTTGGTGGCCTCCTCAAAGTTTGTCAGGATGGTACATATGTCAGATATCCAGGTCCACTCCTGAGGTCTTATGTGGAGTCTGACCTGAATATCGACGGCATTGTTGCAGCTGGTACTCCACAACTGCTCTCTTCTGCTCACAAATCCTTTGCAACATGTGGAGGGTAGAGTTCCAACGTGTGGGGACATCACACACCAGTCGGTGTGCCGGAAGCTGCAAACGCTGCTACAACACAGCAAGGGCGGCGGAAGCTGTAGCCGACTTGCGAAAATGAGCTGACAGGCGGCGTACTTTCACGAGCAGATCTGGCAACTCGGGGTACAATTTAAGAAACCGCTGAACCACGAGGTTAAGCACATGAGCCAGGCATGGTACGTGTGTGATCTCACCTCGCCTCAGAGCCGCCACCAGGTTACGGCCATTGTCACACACGACCATGCCGGGATGTAGGTCAGCGGTCTCAGCCACAGATCTGCATGCTCTTTCACAGCTGTCCACAACTCACAAGCAGTGTGAGGTTTATCACCTAAGCTTATGAGTTTCAGCACAGCCTGTTGCCGCTTGGCGGAGGCAGTACTGCAATGCTTCCAGCTTGTAACTGATGTGGTGATATCTGAGCGGGACGCTGAACATGAGGAGGAGGAGGATGAGCAGGAGCTGTACACTGTGGGAGCAACTCAGACTGACATAGGGCCAGCAATCCTCGGTGTGGGGAGGATGTGTTCCGTCCCAAGGTCCGACTTGGCCCCGACTTCTACTATGTTTAACCAGTGTGCCGTCAGAGAGATGTACCATTCCTGGCCACAAGCACTTGTCCACGTGCCCGTTGTCAGCTGGACTCTCCTAGTAACTGCGTTGTTGAGGGCACGGCAGATGCTTTGGGACACGTGCTTGTGTAGTGCGGGGATGGCACACCGGGCAAAATAGTGTCGGCTGGGGACCGAGTACCGAGGGACGGCCACCGCCATAAGATTGCGGAAGGATTCCACCAGTCTCCACCAGCCTAAAAGGCAGCATTTCCAATGCAAGCAGTCGTGAAATGTGCGAATTTAGGACTGTGGCCTGTGGGGCGTTAGCTGCGAATTTCCGCTTTCGTTCAAAGGTCTGGGATATGGACAATTGAGCGCTGCGGTGGGACGTGGACGTGGACGTTGATGCTGTTTCTTGAGAAACTTCCATAACAAGTGAAGACTGAGAGGAGGGGGCATCTTTACATGCAGTATGGACAGGGGATTGCCTTGCGACACGCGCTGACACTGGTCGTGGACCCTGGGTTTCGCCCCAGAAAGTCGGGTGCTTTGCTGCCATGTGCCTGATCATGCTGGTGGTGGTCAGGCTGGTAGTTTTGTCACCCCTGCTGATGCTGGCATGGCAGGTGGAACATATGGCCTTTTTGGGGTTATTAGCAGAGTCTTTAAAAAAATTCCAGACTCTGGAAGACCTACCGCTTGTACTGGCAACATCCCTCGTGTTGGTGTTACGGGGAACAGTTGCCTGCCTTCTGTCTGCGGCCACCACACTGCTTCTTCCTGCCTGTTGGGGTACTCTGCCTCCCTCCCCCTGTGTGCTGCTGGCCTCACTCTCCATGTCCCCCTTCCACGTTGGGTCAGTTACTAGATCATCCACCACCTCCTCCTCTTCCACTTGCGCACCACGATCCTCCCCCTCACTTCCTGGCAATTGTGTCTCTTCATCGTCCACCTCTTGTGCCAGATTGCCAACGTCGACTTCCTGTGGCCGTGGCTGTTCAAATATTTGGGCATCGCAACATGGGATCTCCTCTTCCACCACTTCAAGCGTATCAGGCGAGGCGCCCAAATATGGAAATGGACCAGTGAACAGCTCTTCAGAGTGTCCAAGTGTGGGATCACATGCTGTCTGACGACACTCGGCATGGTGGGAGGAAGGAGCATCAGGGTGAGGAGGAGTATGAGGTCGAGACTCACGGCTACTAAGAGTTGACCGTGTGGAAGACAGACCGGAGGTGGTGGTGCCCAGGTAACTGGAAGTATTATCTGCTATTCAATTAATAACCTGTTCACACTGATCAATTCTCAATACTGGTGTTGTTCTGTGCTTCGCTAGTAATTCGGTCAAGAAGTGGGAGCGAGAAGATGTGGCTGTTGGTTGTGGCACATTTTCACCTTGGCCACGGCCCCGTCCTCTGCATGAACCATCACCAGAACGTCCACTTTCACGTCCCTTGCCACGCGCCTTGCCCATTGTAAATGAAGTAAAATAGCTTACACTTGCACTATCAATGGAAAAAGGGTAATACAAAGTGGATTAGAACTGTGGAAGAGGAAAACCACAGTTATTGTTTACTGGGGTATACCACACTTTTTTAAATAGAGATATTTGCAGCTGAACAGTGAGCGACAAACTCAAACTGCTTTTTTTTTAGATACCAAAGGCCCATAACTGGATAGTACAGCGATTTGACCCGTGGAACTGCGAAACCACACTGGGATGTCGGGCCTAGACAAGACTATTTTCAACAGATATATTTTTGTGTAACAACAGTCAGGAGACACTACTGTTTTTCTTTACGGAAAAAACTACCAAAACCTGAATAATAGAGATTTTTTACCGTGGGATGGCAAAACCACAGTCATTGTTTACTGGGGTATACCACACTTTTTTAAATAGAGATATTTGCGGCTGAATAGTGAGCGACACACTCAAACTGCTTTATTTTTAGATACCAAAGGCCCAAAACTGGATAGTACAGCGATTTGACCCGTGGAACTGTGAAACCACATTGGGATGCCGGGCCTACACAAGACTATTTTCAACAGATATATTTTTGTGTCACAACAGTCAGGAGACACTACTGTTTTTCTTTACGGAAAAAACTACCAAAAGCTGAATAATAGAGATTTTTTCCGTGGGATGGCAAAACCACAGTTATTGTTTACTGGGGTATACCACACTTTTTTAAATAGAGATATTTGCGGCTGAACAGTGAGCGACACACTCAAACTGCTTTTTCTTTAGATACCAAAGGCCCAAAACTGGATAGTACAGCGATTTGAACCGTGGAACTGCGAAACCACACTGGGATGTCGGGCCTACACGAGACTATTTTCAACAGATATATTTTTGTGTTACAACAGTTAGGAGACACTACTGTTTTTCTTTACGGAAAAAACTACCAAAAGCTGAATAATAGAGATTTTTTACCGTTGGATGGCAAAACCACAGTTATTGTTTACTGGGGTATTCCACACTTTTTTAAATAGAGATATTTGCGGCTGAACAGTGAGCGACACACTCAAACTGCTTTTTTTAGATACCAAAGGCCCAAAACTGGATAGTACAGCGATTTGACCCGTGGAACTGCGAAACCACACTGGGATGTCGGGCCTACACGAGACTATTTTCAACAGATATATTTTTGTGTTACAACAGTTAGGAGACACTACTGTTTTTCTTTACGGAAAAAACTACCAAAAGCTGAATAATAGAGATTTTTTACCGTTGGATGGCAAAACCACAGTTATTGTTTACTGGGGTATTCCACACTTTTTTAAATAGAGATATTTGCGGCTGAACAGTGAGCGACACACTCAAACTGCTTTTTTTAGATACCAAAGGCCCAAAACTGGATAGTAGAGAGATTTGATCCGTGGAACTGCGAAACCACACTGGGATGTCGGGCCTACACAAGACTATTTTCAACAGATATATTTTTGCGTCACAACAGTCAGGAGACACTACTGTTTTTCTTTACGGAAAAAACTACCAAAAGCTGAATAATAGAGATTTTTTACCGTGGGATGGCAAAACCACAGTTATTGTTTACTGGGGTATACCACACTTTTTTAAATAGAGATATTTGCGGCTGAACAGTGAGCGACACACTCAAACTGCTTTTTTTTTAGATACCAAAGGCCCAAAACTGGATAGTACAGCGATTTGACCCGTGGAACTGCGAAACCACACTGGGATGTCGGGCCTACACAAGACTATTTTCAACAGATATATTTTTGTGTCACAACAGTCAGGAAACACTACTGTTTTTCTTTACGGAAAAAACTACCAAAACCTGAATAATAGAGATTTTTTACCGTGGGATGGCAAAACCACAGTTATTGTTTACTGGGGTATACCACACTTTTTTAAATAGAGATATTTGCGGCTGAACAGTGAGCGACACACTCAAACTGTTTTTTTTTTAGATACAAATGGACCAAAATGGATAATACAGAGGTTTGAACCGTGGAAGTGCAAAACAACACTTCTGTTTCTCTAGCCTACACCAGACTATTTTCAACAGTTATATTTGTGTCTGAAAAATCAGAGACATGCTTTTTTTTTGGGGGGGGGACACACCAAAAGGTTGATAAGACGGGTATTCGTACAGTGTGAAGGAGGAAAAAAAAAGGAGGATTTAGATGAAAAAAAAGGATTTTTTCTGTCCCCCGACACCTGGTGCTAAGTCCAGCAATTTCAGCAACAGGAGCACACAGGACTGTAATGCAGCGTTTGCTGGTATAACCACTGTGTCTCCTATACAGCCTGCCTTCCTGGTATCTGGGATGGATATTAGTCCTGAAAAGGACTGTTTGTTTGTTCTGGCTGCCTTTACAGACCCTATACTAACTATTTCGCAGTTTATATCTTTCCCTAAATCAGCAGCGCTGTCCCTACACTGTTTAATCCAGAGCGACTGTGTCCAAGATGGCGGCGCCCCGTTTTAAATACTCGAGGTGACGCTGTGCGGACAGCCAATCACTGTAATGCCCTCAACCAACATGGCTGCAGCATTACAGTGACTGGCTGGCAATCCCTGCATGTTCATTGGCTCTGTAAAGAGCGCCAAACATGCAGGGCGGAGACCCGAGCTCCCGCCCGAGTAACCCGGAAATGCTCGGTGCTCGCCGAACATCCCGAGTAGCGTGATGCTCGGGCGAGTACCGAGCAGTGTCGAGCATGTTCGCTCAACACTATTCCTTAATACTAAGTCGTTTTCAGCCAATTTTCTGACTTTTTGAAAACTTCACTTTTTGGTGAAAATATCCATTAAATGAGGGAATAATATGTGTGAGGGTACCCCAGGGAAGTTCCAAATGTGTGTTGGTACAATATATATCCCACGGGGATAAAATTGAAAAAAGTTGAAAAACAATTTTTTTGGACTTAGTAATTTTTCTGGCGATTGTCAGACTTACAGAGAGGCTAAAATATCAGTGAGCGTTCCGATTTCAGTTCCAGAGAGAGTCGCTTGATGAGTCCTTCAGTCAATTTTCTGACTTTTTGAAAATTTCACTTTTTGATGAAAATATCCATTAAATGAGTGAATAATATGTGTGAGGGTACACCAGGAGAGTTCCAAATGTGTGTGGGTAGAATATATATCCCATGGGAGTAAAATTGAAAAAAGTTGAAAAAAATTTTTTTTGCAACTTAGTCATTTTTCCGGCATTTGTCAGACTTTCAGAGAGGGGAAAATGTCAGTGAGCGTTCCGATTTCAGCACCAGAGCGATTCACCCGATGAGTCATTGATATTTAGTCGTTTTCAGCCAATTTTCTGACTTTTTGAAAATTTCACTTTTGGGTGAAAATATCCATTAAATGAGGTAATAATATGTGTGAGGGTACCCCAGGAGAGTTCCAAATGTGTGTATGTAGAATGCATATATAATGGGGGTAAAATTGAAAACAAGTTGAAAAAAATTTTTTGGGACTTAGTCATTTTTCTGCCATTTTTCAGACTTTCAGAGAGGGTAAAATGTCAGTGAGTGTTCCGATTTCAGCTCCAGAGCGATTCGGCCGATGAGTCATTGATATTAAGGCGTTTTCAGCCAATTTTCTGACTTTGTGAAAATTTCACTTTTTTGGGAAAATATCCATTAAATGAGGGAAAAACATGTGTGAGGGTACCCCAGGAGAGTTCCAAATGTGTGTGGGTAGAATATATATATATAAAGGGGGTGAAATTGAAAAATTAAAAAAAAAATTTTTTGGGACTTAGTCATTTTTCTGCCGTTTGTCAGACTTACAGAGAGGGGAACATGTCAGTGAGCGTTCCGATTTCAGTTCCAGAGCGATTCGCCAATGATTCCTTGATATTAAGGCTTTTTCAGCCAATTTTCTGACTTTTTGAAAATTTCACTTTTTGATGATAATATAGATTAAATGAGGGAATATTATGTAAGAGGGAACCCCAGGAGAGTTACAAATGTGTGTGGGTAGAATATATATCCCACGGGGGTAAAATTGAAAATAGTTGAAATAAAATATTTTTGGACTTAGTTATTTTTCCGGCGTTTGTCTGACTTTCAGAGAGGGGAAAATGTCAGTGAGCATTCCGATTTCAGTTCCAGAGCAATTCGACTTATGAGTTCTTGATATTTAGTAGTTTTTAGGCAATTTTCTGACTTTTTGAAAATTTCACTTTTTTGGGAAAATATCCACTAAATGAGGGTAAAATATGTGTGAGGGTACCCCAAAAGAGTTCCACATGTGTGTGGGTAGAATATATATATATAACGGGGGTAAAATTGAAAAAAGTTGAAAAAAATTTTTCTTAGACTTAGTCATTTTTCTGGCATTTGTCAGACTTTCAGAGAGGGGAAAATGTCAGTGAGCATTCCGATTTCAGTTCCAGAGCAATTCGCCTGATGAGTTCTTAATATCTAGTCGTTTTTAGCCAATTTTCTGACTTTTTGAAAATTTCACTTTTTTGGGAAAATATCCACTAAATGAGGAAAAAATATGTGTGAGGGTACCCCAGGACAGTTCCAAATGTGTGTGGGCACAATATACATCCCACGGGGGTAAAATTGAAAAAACAAAAAAAAATTTATCTTTCTACTTAGTCATTTTTCCGGCATTTGTCAGACTTTCAAGAGAGGGGAAAATGTCAGTGAGCATTGCGAATTCAGTTCCAGAGAGATTCGGCCGATGAGTCATTGATATTAAGGCGTTTTCAGCCA